>NC_044251.1:3355336-3655336 GCF_003957555.1 Calypte anna
GCTGAAATTAACAGCAAGTTGCTCAGACAGTGTCTGCTTCTAGGACTGATCACACTCCATGTTTATAGTTACAGCTGGAGAATGGTGTGCAGAACCAGAATCTCAGTTCTGAGGAACATTTTACCCTTCAGAAGGAGTAAAGAGGTCCCACCTGAAACCCTCCCACAGGGGGTGGGACAAGATAAATGACCAAAATTGACCAAACAGAGTACTCCATCCCATACACATCATAATTGGTATAAATCTGAGGGATCATGAGGGTCAAACCCGTTCCCTTCTTCCTCTTCTTTTCCTGTCCCTGTTTGCTTCAGCATCCTGGAAGGATTCCATCCATTTCTCTCCCTGTGCTCCTGATCCATCCCAGCCCATATCTGTGTGTTCCTGCCTCCAGCTCCTGACTGCTGCTGACTCCAGGATTCCAGCCTGGACTTTCCCAGGGCTGCCCTGCAGCCTCAGTGGGGACGTGAGAGTTACTGGGGAGAGGGAAGAGGAACATGGTATCCATTTTCCTGTATATTTGTATATATTTAGTAATTTTTCCTATTTATCATTACTGTTTCATTAAAGTTGTGTAGTTTAGTTTCCAACCCATCAGTCTCTCTCCCTTATTCTCTCTCCTTTCTTTATCAGGGAGGGAAAGGGGATTAATAGAGAGCATCTGTCATTTGGTGTTAAACCCTGCTCCCCATGCCCCTGGGTTCTGGCACACCCTGACTTACTGTGATCATCACTGAGTTCCAGGTGGAGGAGAAGACATCTGTGTCGTTGTTCCTCAAGTAATGGGTCTTCAGCTCTTTGGTGAAAAACTCTCTGGTCAGCTGAAAGAGGAGACAGGTAGAAATGTAAAGCCTCCTGCCAACCCCTTTCCCCACCACCTCCCAAAGCTCCCTCTGGGGGTCCTTGGGTTGCTTCAGTTTTGTTTTTATTTGCAAACAAAGGAGGATAAAGATGAGGAAGTCACTGGTTGATCTATCACTATATACAAGGGGAATGGTATCTCTTGGATCAAACTGTTGCCCATTAAAAATTGACTGAATTCTGCTTTTATCTGTAAGCTTGCAATTAAAGGTTGGTTGTTGGTTTGTTTGTTGTTTTTTTTTAAATACCCAGCACTGACTGAAAGTGTTTCTTAAGTTGAAACAAGACTAAAAGAGATTTTAGAAAGACCTTCAAATCCACTTGAAATACTGGTTTAACTTACTATGTTTCATAGTGACTTTCCCCTCACTCCTTATTTTAAACAGTTAAATTCCCACTAAAGACAGGACAACTGCTCTGAATTTACCTCCATGTGTAAGAAAGAAGAATGAAGACCTAATATGAAGTTTCCTGGGAATGAAAAGGAAGCAAAAAAAAAAAACCCTGTAGTGAATATGAAATGTTCAAGTCAATTTAGGAAAGGGAAAAAAAGACCATTTCCCTGACAATGTTTTAGGTTTAGCTGAACTTATACAAGAAGGGAAAAAAAATCCCTCTCTGTATTGCCAGTGTTTAGATAATTTAAACATTCTTCCTTAGGTTAACAATATAAACAAATGGAATTTCATTTACTCCTGTTTACATTTACAGTAAAACAGAAAAACTGGGTGAACATTTTGGCCCAGAGTCTCCTCAAAAAAGTTAAGACACCTTGAAATTACATTACTGCAGATTACTCTCTGGAGGAATAATAACTATACAAACTTGATAGTCTGGTTCAACTGAACACCCTGATTAAATCTTGTTCCCTTCCTCTCCTTTCAGGATGAAAACTGTAAGGAATCTCCTTTCAGGTTCCTAATAGGTCTTGACTTGTGTGGTCCCTTCTCCAAAATACCTTATGATTTGTGACCCACATCCCTAGCAGTGCAAAGAAGGGGATTGCAGGCTGAGGAATTAGGCTGTCTGAAAAAAAAACAACAACTTTTATTCTGCTGTTCACCCAGCCCTGCAGATGCAGCAACATTCACTGCTACAAGTTCACTGCCTGAAGAAGAGGAGGCTCAGGGGAGACCTCATTGCTGTCTACAACTCCCTGAAAGGAGGCTGTAGCGAGGTGGGAACTGGACTCTTTTCACAGACGACCTTCAACAAGACAAGAGGACACAGTCTTAAGTTGTGCCAGGGGAGGTTTAGGTTAGATATTAGAAAGAATTTCTTCACGGAGAGGGTGATTAGGCTATGGAATGGACTGCCCGGTGAGGTGGTAGATTCTCCATCCCTGGAGACATTTAAAAAAAGACTGGATGTGGCACTCAGTGCCATGGTCTAGCAACTGCTCCGGTGGGTCAAGGGTTGGACTCGATGATCTCTGAGGTCCCTTCCAACCCGGCTAATTCTATGATTCTATGAAGCTGGTTTCAGGTTCTTGCTGTGCAAAGTGAAATATCACACATCCACATCCATATGGATGAGATGGATGTGTGGGTGTGAAAGCACAAGGAAAAAAAGTGTTTGTTTCCTTTTGTATCACAAAATTGAAGGAAACAAAAGAGAAGGCTGTGAGGACAGCTTTAAAAACCCCCAAATGCCCCAAGTTGATTTCTCTATTGCAAATATAAACTAAAGCCAGAATTAAGGATTAAATCCATACTGGGCAAAACTTAGAATCATAGAATAGAATCATAGAATTGGCTGGGTTGGAAGGGACCTCTGAGATCATCGAGTCCAACCCTTGAACCACCATTGCGGTTGCTAGACCATGGCACTGAGTGCCACATCCAGTCTCTTTTGAAATATCTCAAGGGATGGAGAATCCACTACTTCCCTGGGCAGCCCATTCCAATGTCTGATCACCCTCTCCATAAAGAAATTCTTTCTAATATCCAACCTAAACCTCCCCTGGCACAACTTCAGACCCTGCCCTCTTGTCTTGCTGAAAGTCGTCTGGCAAAAGAGCCCAACCCCCCCCTGGCTCCAACCTCCTTTCAGGGAGTTGTAGAGAGTGATGAGGTCTCCCCTGAGCCTCCTCTTCTCCAAGCTGAACACCCCCAGCTCCCTCAGCCTCTCCTCATAGGATCTGTGCTCGAGTCCCTTCACCAGCCTGGTTGCCCTCCTTTGGACCTGCTCCAGGACCGCGATATCCTTCCTGAACTGGGGGGCCCAGAACTGGACACAGTACTCGAGGTGTGGCCTCACCACTTGGTCACAAAGACTTGAAGGATGCAGGTAACTCACTACTAGATATGCTGCTAAATTCCTAAATCACTTCAGTGAGAAAGCTATTAGTTCATCTCTTGTTTTTTTAATATCAAAATACCAGAGGACATGGAATTTTGGGGGGGGATTTTGGTGCACTGGGGGAAGGTCAGGTTAGAAGGGGCTGAAATTATGTCCTTGGTGTTCTCCTTTAGACTTTGTCCACACAGAATCCTCCCCTGCAGAGATGACAGCACTTTTTTTTTTTCTTTTTTTTTCTTTTTTTTTTTTTTCTTTTCTTTTTTGGATGCTTGTCAGCTTCTGAAGTGCAGACTTTGAACCTGATATTCCACTTGGTAATAATCCCACCCCGACTGCCTTTGGCGGGCCCTAAAACAAGAGAGTCATTTAAATATAAAGTGAAACCTTTATTTTGACAGCAGCAAGCCCAGAGGAAATTGTTCAGAGTTTGTGTGTGATTTTTATGAGACTTGGCCTAAAACAAAGCCAAGCACTGGAAGGGAAATTTTTGCCAGGAAAATAACCAGTTCCATTCTCTTGCTGCTCTTAAACTGTCCTGAACAGCTGAAATTCAGAAAAAATGGTTGTTTTTTTTTTTTTAAATATAAAATAAAACTGATCAGCAGAAGTATCTTTTGTCTTTTAAAAAACTGCTGACAAGAGGAGGATTAAAGGCAGTAAGACAGTTCTGCTCTCATGTCCACAGCCCCCCTCTCCTTGAGGCTAAGAAAAGCACTGCTGGGGGCTGTGCACATGGGAATATTATGGCAAGAAGTATTCAGAAGGGAGCAAAAGACCTCCTAATAAAACAAGATCTTTTCACACGCTTCTGGCAATGCAGAAATATCAGGCACAGCCCATGAAGAGCCACATTCAGCTGGGTTTTCTTCTAGGGAGATGTCTTCAGTTCAGAAGAAGCATGTGTATGTGTGCATTTATATGGCAGGGAATGATGTGGGACTTTTTTGTCTGACTGATTAGGAGAAAATAAAAATCTTTGCTGGAATTACAGCAGCCAGATGAAGAGGATTTAGGGAAAAAGGGACATTTTTGAACAACACAATTGTGGTGGCACTAGCCAGGAAGGTCACAGCCTCCCCATGCAGGAGAAGGAAACCAAAGGGATTTGTCCATTAAGTGTCAGAATTAGGGCTAAATATCCAAATATCCTGGCTCTGCCCAGAGCTCTGCCACTGAACTCACCATGCTTGCTGGCTTGCTAAAACAATTCATGAAAGAAAAAGGGTCAAATACCCTCCCAGGGTTTTTCCCATCCAGCCCTTTGAAGGGCATAAAAAGAGCAAGTCCTGAACATCAGTCAAACCCCAGCCTCTCTCTATTGTTCACCAACTACATTATTTTATGTGGGTTATTCTGGACAAAAAGGGTTCTCCACCCTCCAAAAACTCTTGTACAAAGCAAGAAACACTCTGGTACTCCCATAGCTGATTAACAACAGTTTTTCCCTTCAGAAATTGCTTTTAAACCAGATCACAGGAGCTCACCATCACTAATCCCACTTTCCCTCACTTTGCTTCACTGATTCTTCCTCTCTCATGTCAAATCTCAGCAGAAAACATCTCTTTCCTCCTTTATTTTATTTCTTACTTTTTTTTTTTTTTTCCCTCCCTCAGCAATTAATAATTGAACTATGCTGTGTGTTTGGGACCTGGTCTGGATGTCAGACACCATCCAAGGGAGAGCTGCACTGAATTTTCATCTGGAAAGCCAAGAGATGAGGAGTGCATTGCTCTCCTGTCTCATTTTACACATCCAGGGAGGTCACAGCCACAGACATCTACCCCAGCACCCCACTTGCTAAGCTGCCAAGGAATTTGGGTTGCCTAAATAGGCATTTCCCATCACACACTTGAAAGCAACTCCTTTCACTGGGAAAAGACCTGAAATTGCTGCTGCTGGGAAGAATTCTTCCCAGTATAGGTTCACTGGCAGACTATGCCTGGCCTCCAGGACATTCTGTCCAGCCACCAAGCCTCCCCCTAACCCAAAGATGACAGCACCAACCACAACAGTTACCAAACCAGAAAAATATATAGCAACAGCAAAACCATGTTTGGCTTTGTTCCTTTTTTTCTTTATTCATTTTTTTCTTTCCAGAAGAAACCTGAGAACCAACCACAAGAATTTGCAGACTGAGCATAACTTCTCAGTTATGCTATGTTGGGATCTGACATTCTCCATCCCTTCCCATTTCAGCCTTTCCTGTCAGTCACTCTGACAAAGTGGGAAGCTGGTGACACAGACAAGGAAAGGAGCTCAGGAAAGGCAGATGTTTGTTCCTCTTCAAGTTTCATCTCATAAAACCCCACCAGATGCATATTTGGATTCATAGAATCAGGGAATGTCAGGATGGAAGGGACCTCCAGGATGCTCTGGTCCAGCCCTTCTCATCTTATTGTTTCTAGGAGCACCCCTTGGAGCTGAGACTTCCAACTTTCCCAAGTGGGGGAATCCACCCCTTCCCCTGGGAGACCATTCCAAGGTCTGACTGTCCTCATGGGGACAAATTTCCCTCTTGTGTTCAAACAGAACCTCCCCAGGAGGGAGTCTGCTACTCCTGCTAAACCAAAGGAATTCCCTAAAAACTCTAGAGCTGTAATGACCAGAACACACCAGATCTGCCATCTATTTATGGAGTGGGAGCTCTTCCCTTCCCTACTGCCTTCTGAAGCCAAGACAAAAGACCCCCAGCTTCTAAAGGGGGAAAAAAAAATCCTCTCAGTACCTCTCCCCCCAAGACCATCCTAATGCACAAGCACCTTACTGCCTTGCTGTGAGCTGCCTGAGTCTTCCTTCTTTGCTTGTCAAAGTCCTTTAGAGAAATAAAATTAGAAGTATATCCTGCCTCAATAAAAAAAAGAATTCTACATGGCTCTTCTATGCTCATGCCACACTTCTGCCATGTTTAGTCCAGGGAACCTGCTCCGTGTTCTCTTACAACAGGTGGAGACCAAATAAACAAAATAAATACTATCAGTCACTAGTGACCACCTCTACTATCCAATGTTTTTTTCACAGCCATCACTCAGAATCATCTTTCAGAGCTGGTCTGATGTTAGCAGGATGGACCTAGCTCAGTCAGGCTCTTCTTTCATGAAAACATGACAAAAAAGCACCAAGTTAGAGGAACAGATGAAACTAGGCTTGTTAATAATGTAGCAAAAACTTCATCCTAATGTAGGAGAGGGGTGGTTGCCATCTATTAATATGTAGAGCAGAAGATTACAGAAAGGCTGAATCATATGAAGCTGGGGAGAGAAGCACCAGAAATTTATAAGCAGGGCAATATGCAGGGATGAGATTTAAAATGGGACATGGGAGACTTGCTGAGGGCAGGTCAGGAGGGTTATCAAGAGGAATCTATTTTAGAACATGAACATTTCAGAAGGAATATGCTTAGAAGATGCACAAGAGAGTTTCTGCACTAGCTGTGTAGGGGAAACAGGAGGTTTCACTATTAATGATAAACACACACTATATGGAAAAAAAGGGAAAGAGTTGCTTGTAAGCTTGGTGTGACTTCATTATAAAGGTTCTCCCTGCTGGAATGTGCAAAAAAATCAGGAGGACTAAAAACATCAGGATTTAAGCAGCATTTATCTCTTGCATCCATAAATCCCTCCCCCTTCCCATCCCAGGTTACTCAGGATTCACTGGCAGTTCTGCAGACTGTGGGTTGTAGTAATACAACAGGTTTGTTGGAAGCTGAAACAATCACTCCACAAAACCATCAGCCCCCATTCAGCACCACACTCCAGCTGAGTACCATCCATCCATCCATCCATCCATTCATCCCCCTGGGGCTCAGAGTTTGCCCACCCCAGGATACTTACATTTTCTCTGAAGATAAAAGCCAGGATTGCAGCTGAAAGCTCTGCCAGGAAGATTAACAAAATAAACATGAAGAACTGGAGGAGAGAAGATATAAAAACAAAAGAAAAACAGAGACATACCATTAGGTTGCTGCAACAGGGAGTAGGAACACAGGGTTTTACCAGTGACAAAAAAGATGGCAAAAATAACTTAGAGGAAACTTTTTTTTTTTTTCTCTGACAATTAAAAACCTTCTGAGACAAAAACCTAAAGCAGACACAGCCCTGACCATGCCACAGGACATGGTGATGCTTTTGCCTGATACTGATGGATAACAGGGAACAAGGCTACAGGATAATAGGGGACAAGGCTACAGGATCCACACCATGCCCTCAGAAATCTGCAGCAGGTTAAAAGAGTAAAGCTTCATTTAATTGCAAAAGTTCTGTGGGTGACTAGATGCAAGGATGCCCCTGATGCAGGAAAATGGCACAGGAACACAGCCACCTCATCACAACACAACATAAATAAATTTAAGGTAATATGACCATGGCTCATTTTGTACAGAAGGAGGTAGTGGGACTTATGCTCAAATATTTACACTTATGACCAAAAATGGACTAATCTCAGAGCATTCTGCACTTCAGGACAAACACAGCCTTGGGTTATATTCCCCTCCACAGAGTGGGGTTGCACTGAGCTAAGTGTTAATCATGTAGAACCTCTACAGAAAGTTGCTAAGACACCATCAGAATTTTAATTTGTTTATGCAAGTATCACCCAGGTCTTGTATACCCTCCAAAGTGTGCAAATTCATAGCCTGAAATTAAGGACACACCAAAGACTTCCCAGAAAACAATACCCAGAGAAAAAGGCATCCAGTTTGAAGTAAAACCATCACAGTTATAACATAACTGTAAGGAAGAGAAATGAAAGCAGAGAGGGATGTTGTTGTTGTTCAAATTTAAGCTGTATTTTCATAGAATCACAGAACCTGCTGAGTTGGAAGGGACCCATCAGGATCCTCAATCCCAACTCCAGTCCCTGTGTAGGGCCCCCTCAGGATCACCCCATGTGCCTGAGAGCATCATCCCAATGCTGCTTGAACTGGGGCAGGTTTGGTGCTGGGACCACTTCCCTGGGGAGCTTCTGCCACTGCTCAGCTGCCCTCTGGGGGAAAAACCTTTCCCTGAAAGGTGAAAAAGTGAAAAACCTTTTTCCTCCTAACTTGATGCTCCTTCAAGCCTTTAACAAAGAGGAACAAGCAGGGATGTGTCCTCTACCATCCTCAGAACAACAACCACTGATGGTGAGGAACTCCTAGAGGAACAGAGCAGAAAGTGCCCAGTGTCACATCCCAAAATGGCATTTATTTCCATTCTTGGAGGCAAAATAGTAGGGCTTGAGGAACCAGGAGGCTGAACTAGCAGTACAATTCTTGTGTCTTTATGGCCATAAAGAGGAATCACCATTGGAGAGTCAGCACTTCTAAAAGATCCCAAGAATTAACCCCATAGACTCAAAGGTGATTTTAAAAACCTGACTGAACATTTACAGATCAACTCAGCTTTTGGCACCATGTGAGAAAACCAGGAGTGAACAGAGAACCCAGTGAGACAGCATCAGATAATAAACATGTGGTACATGTTACCCATGCAGGTGGTTGAAGCAACAAGTAGAAATAACCCCAAAAGAAGTCTGGATGGGATTTTTTTTTTGTCTTAGAAGGTTATTGAAAGTCTTTCAGAAACAGAAGGCAGGCAGATGGGGCCAGGGGTACTGTTGTGATGATCAAGTAATGATTTATAAGCAGGGTCTGAAATGCTCTGCACCTTGCATTTGGATAATGGAGACAGAATTCAAACTGTCTGCTTGGAATGGACAAAATGTTGTTTTGTTTTTAATTATCAGAGCTGGAAGCAATGGAAAAGTGCACACATCACCCTGTCCCATTTGTCTTCCTCATTCTGTGGTGGAAACAAAGGAAAAGGAGCTTGGGTTCAAATGACAGAACAGGAGGAGTCAGATGAGCAGCCACTTCTGATACTAACAGAATGCTGCTGCTTGATTTTGCTAAACTTGTTAACTCCATAATTTATTCTTACTGCTGGAGGTTTCTGTGTGCCTCTTTTTTTTTCCTGTTCTGAGACTGTTCTGGTTTTAATTTCACCACAGGAGGGCAAAGAAGAAGTGATGAGAATGAACAATGCTCTGCAAATTCACATCATCATCCATCAAGGAGATCTCAGCATTGTCACTAAGAGGTCTAAGGTGGTGATCAAGTGATTAATCCCATCACCCTGCTAATTGCTTTTCATTTACTGATTACTGGGAGACACACGGTCTCCCAAGCTCCAGAAGTGGAAGTGGAAGCAACCATTCCCAGATTCTCTTTGAGAAGCTTCATTACCATTCCCAAACTGATTTATTCTTACACTGAGGAGTCTGCAGCACAGGTTTTTAACAGATATTGGGCAAAATAACACGAGCAGCCATTAAGGCTGCTGAGAAAAAGAAGACAGATCATCAGTATTTCAGAACTTGCTTTCATTCTGCATTTTAAGGAGAGACAAAATCCACTTCTTATGTTTTGCCTCCCAAAATTAAATCTATTACTAATATATAAGAGCACTAAGCATCCAACTGGCTAATGCATGGGACACAACAGCCTCACATTCAAGTTTATCCTTCACAGGCACCCCCAACATCCAAGTTGAACATTCTGAGGAGCAGGGGCTCCCATTCTGGGCAAGTATCCTGCCCCAGAACCTGGTGATGCTTAAAGGTTTATCAGAAATTTCCCCAAATCAATGTTTCATGTTTCTTTTTCACAGCTCCCCTACTCTTCCAGTTTCTTCCAAAAAGAGCAGTAAGTGGCTTTAACCTGAAAGACCCACATTTTCATGCTGGAAAGTTTCAGAGGTTACTGCATCTGTTTTACAAGAGTAGAAAACAGGATGTTTGCACCCAAAACTAAGCCAAATGAAGCTACCATGGACTCCTCTTGTTACAAAGCTCCATTCAGTCCCATAGCAAAAATGTTGCATCCTCAACTTTTTTTTGAGTCTGATTTCATAGCATTCTTCTGCAGCCTTTAGGACAATCCAGAAGTTATTCAGTGTCTGATCTGCAGGTACTTTTTGTGAGCCAAGTCCAAATGGGGGGAAATCTAGAAAGACTTCACAGCCCTGTGCTTAATGCAGGTTCCAGAGGGATGTTTCTTGTCACAAGACAAGCAGCTTAATGAAAAATAAATGTCCTTGAAAATACACAGCCCAGGACCCAGAGAACATATATGTGTGGCTCTGTCTTGCCCCTCCTACCTCTGTTTCCATTTGGACTAAAAGCATCAGATATACATTATGCATCCCTCAAATCTCACTCAAGCAGCTCACCAATTCTTCAACAACTTTTCTCAGTGGATTTGATGTGATCTAGGAACTTCTCCCCACCCCCCTGAAGCCCAACACTGGTTTGCAAGGTGTTGCCAGGCTCTCTGGCATCCACTGGTTTGCCTTTTCAACACCTAAATCTGACTCCCATCAGACTTCTGGCCTCACAGATGTTTTATGCATTTTAAAGGCTCCCCCCTAAAAGCAGAAATTATCAACATCTCCCTTCTCACTTGATACCACCACAGAGCTCCACAGGTGATGCATCTGGTTTTCAGATTTACTTCTGAGGAGAGTTACTAGAAATCAAACCCAAACTGCCTCCCAACCAAGGGCTTTCAGAAAAGGTTGTGAATTCAAGGAATGGGTGAGCCAAGTGCCAGGGAGCATTAATCTCAGTGGAGCCAGGCTCATCTCTAAAGAAAAAAAAACCAGTTTCATCTTCAAGAAAATGAACTTTTCTGTTTACATTTTGAGACAAACCTCTTTGCAATGGGAAGCAGCTGTGTAAGACATGAGCGTAACAAAACACTGTAAGATCAAGATTTATTTAAAAAAAATAAAGGGGGGAATGAGGGAAGGACAAAAAAAAGCCTCAAACAGACCCAAAGGGAGAAACGAAAGGTCACAACAAAAAAGAAAAATCAAACTGATGATCTTTGTGTTTCCACACATTACCAGGTAATGCCTTCCAGTAAGATATAAGGGCTGGAAAATCTGCAGTATCAGAATTTATGGTGGAGGTGAAAATGACTTATTTTACCAGCCAGCTCTTTGTAAATAGTACTCAATGACTACATGGGTGTCCTGGTTTGGGCCAGGATAAAGGTGATTTTCTGTTTTGTACTTTTGCTTTTAGCTAAGTCTCTTGTAAGTAGCTGCACTTGCTGAAATTAACAGCAAGTTTCTCAGACAGTGTGTGCTTCTAGGATTGATAACACTCGATGTTTATAGTTACTGCTAGAGACTGGTGTGCAGAGCCAAGGGCACTGCTCAGCTCTGAGGAACATTTTACCCTCCAGAAGGAGTAAAGAGGTCCCACCTGAGCCCTCCTTTGGGGAGGAACAGACAAGATAGATGCCAGAATTGACCAAACAGAGTATTCCATCCCATATACGTCATACTCAGTATAAATTTGAGACATCACGAGGGCCAAGCCGGATTTCCTGATTTCCTGCTTCCCTTCCTTCTCGGCATCCTGGAAGGATCCCGTCCATTCGTTTGCCTGTGGTCCTGATCCGTGCCAGCCCATATCTGTGTGTTCCTGCCTCCAGTTCCCGACTGCTGCTGACTCCAGGATTCCAGCCTGGACTTTCCCAGGGCTGCCCTGCAGCCTCGGTGGTGACGTGAGAGTTACTGGGGGAGAGGGGGGAGGAACGTGGTTTCCATTTTCCTGTATATTTGTATATATTTAGTAATTTTACCTATTTATCATTACTGTTTCATTAAAGCTGTGTAGTTTAGTTTCCAACCCATAAGTCTCTCTCCTTATTCTCTCTCCTTTCTCTATCAAGGAGAGAGAGATTAATAGGGAGCGTCTGTTATTCGGTTTAATTGCTGGGCCAGTGTTAAACCATGACAGATTTATAAGCGCTATGTGCTTACAATGGTGGAGGCAAGTACAGGATGGCTGGAAACATATCCTGTGCCTCATGCCACAGCCCGGAACACCATTCTGGGCCTAGAGAAACAAGTCTTGTGGAGACATGGTACACCAGAGAGAATTGAGTCAGATAATGGAACTCATTTCAAAAATAGTCTCATAAATAACTGGGCCAAAGAACATAAATCAATGAGGACCATTTGTGGTCACTTTCTAAACTTAAAAAAAAAGCAAAAACCAACACTAAACATATAGAACTCTTCTGAAACAAAGTTTAACAAACTCAAAATACACTCCTAGATTCCATACCCACTGTGCTCAAGCCTGGTACAGGGAAGAAGCATATTCTCTGTATTTTTAGCTGTGTGTAAAAGCACCCTAAACATATTTACTATCTAAGTGAATTATGGCCACAATAACAGGCACTTATTTATGCATTTATCAAAGGATTGACTGTCTTGGGAAACACTGGAAGGCCAAGAGAAACCAGGAGGATACTTACAAAAAGCAGGAGGCATTTGTTCTCCCGGATGGCCCCACAGCAGCCCAGGAATCCCAGGAGGAAGAGCATGGCCCCCATGGCCAGCATGATGTAGGCTCCTGTGAAGAGCAGGGGGTTGGCAGCCACAATCTCTCGAAAACCTGTGGGATCCACAATGACCCAGATCCCAACTCCCAGCAGGCATGCTCCTCCCAGCTTGTCGTGGCCAGAGGAAGTGAAAAAGAGAGAGAGAAATAGGACAACATAAACCAACTTGAGAGGATTGAGTCCATCATCAGCAAATTCACAGATGACACTAATTTGGGTAATTTGGGGGGGAGTGTGGATCAGCTGGAAGGCAGGAGGGCTCTGCAGAGGGACCTGGACAGACTGGAGAGTTGGGCTGATCCCAGTGGGATGAGGTTCAACACAACAACCCCATGGGGAGCTCCAGGCTGGGCACAGAGTGGCAGAAAGGGACCTGGGAGTCTGGATTGCCAGGAAGCTGAACATGAGCCAGCAGTGTGCCCAGGTGGCCAAGAAGGCCAATGGCATCCTGGGCTGGATCAGGAACAGCGTGGCCAGCAGGTCCAGGGAAGGGATTCTGCCCCTGTACTCAGCTCTGGTGAGGCCACAGCTTGAGTCCTGTGTCCAGTTCTGGGCCCCTCAGCTCAGGAAGGAGATTGAGGTGCTGGAGCAGGTCCAGAGAAGAGCAAGGAGGCTGTGAAGGGATCCAGCACAAGTCCTCTGAGGAACGGCTGAAGGAGCTGGAGGTGTTCAGCCTGGAGAAGAGGAGGCTCAGGGGAGACCTCATCACTCTCTACAACTCCCTGAAAGGAGGTTGGAGCCAGGGGGGGGTTGGGCTCTTTTCCCAGGCAGCTCTCAGCAAGACAAGAGGCCATGGTCTCAAGTTGTGCCAGGGGAGGTTTAGGTTGGAGATTAGAAAGAATTTCTTTCTGGAGAGGGTGATCAGACATTGGAATGGGCTGCCCAGGGAAGTAGTGGATTCTCCGTGTCTGGAGATATTTCAAAAGAGACTGGGTGTGGCACTCAGTGCCATGGGCTGGGAACCACAGGGGGAGTAGATCAAGGGTTGGACTTAATGATCTCTGAGGTCCCTTCCAACCCAGCTGATTCTATGAACTGCTGCAAGAAACCTGGAGTCATGGCTATATATATATATTTTTTTTTATTATTTTTTTTTTTTTTTTGATCCAAGGTGTTTACTTGGAGGGTTCCTTGCTGAAGAGGAGACTACAAATAGGATACTCAGAGTGTCTCTTGCTCACTAAATGAAGCATTTTCAGCCAAAGCATCTTTCTGCCTTGCTGCATCACTCTGCTGTTTGCTCCCTCCCTAAGGCTGAGAGATGAAGTCTGGAGGTGCTGTCACCCCTGCAAGGGACAGCCCAGTGGCAGCCAGGAATGCTCCTGGACAAAGAGTCAGAGTGCCAAAGACAGGAGCAACAGGGGCACTGAGGATTACTCTACATATGGTAGGGAAAAAGAGGTTTATGTTTGCAAGGGAAAACCTCAGCAGGGCAATCAGGAGCAGCACACAATTCCTTCTGCCATTCAAAACAGAGCATGGACACCCCAAGTTACAGCTTTCCCTCTGGTTTTATTTGCCAAGGACAGGAATAACTCAGATAAAAGTGGCCACTGCTCTGGCTTTTTGAACACCTGAGCCCCCCTTGGGATGCTGCAAACCCCTCTGTGCTAATAATGCTGACAGCAGTGCAAAGCTGAGAGGATATTCTGAACTGTGGCAGCTTTACAATTTACAGCCTTTCCTGCTGGGAACAGTGGGAGTCAAGAGGAAAAAGCAGACTCTAAATACTTACAAAAATAAAGAAATTGAAAAGAAACATGAGGTACTTCATGCAGCTCAGACAGTCTCCCTCCATGGTCTTCAGGCACCTTGATGGAATTCTTCCTGCAAAACACCAGCACTTCCTTAGCATGATCACTTTTTTTTACTTCTATTTGTATTTCCCCCCAGACCCTGTGGAGTTCTTCATACAGAAAGGGCTCATTTCCTACCTGAAGAAGGCAACACAGCACAGTAAGAGCTCATGGTACAGGGAAGAAGCATATTCTCTGTATTTTTAGCTGTATAGAAAAGTGCCCTAAACATATTATTTCATATCTAAGGGAATAATGATCCCAGCTAAGTCCCTTTGCATTCTTCCAGGTCTAAAGGAAAATGCAGACCTGAAGAGGAAGGCTGCAGGAGAGGAAGGGTCTGGCTTTGTGTCCAGAGTGAGATGCAGGGAAAAACATCCCTCTGCACAGAAAGATTTGGGTGTTTTTTTTTCCCAATTTAAGCCTTAGAAGCACTGAATATCCCTGCCTACTTCATGCCAAGATAAAGCCATACTTGAAAGCTCCAAAGCATGGATTTCTGGATATTTAGCTCCATCCAAACTGCCTCCACAGAATTAATGCCATCCAATAAATAAATGGACAGACTAGAGAGCTGGGCCGATTCCAACAGGATGAGGTTCAACAAGGCCAAGTGCCGGGTCCTGCACTTTGGCCACAACAACCCCATGCAGCGCTACAGGCTGGGCACAGAGTGGTTGGAGAGCAGCCAGGCAGAAAGGGACCTGGGAGTCTGCATCGACAAGAAACTGAACATGAGCCAGCAGTGTGCCCAGGTGGCCAAGAAGGCCAATGGCATCCTGGCCTGGATCAGAAACAGCGTCACCAGCAGGTCCAGGGAAGGGATTCTGCCCCTGTACTCAGCCCTGGTGAGGCCACACCTCGAGTACTGTGTCCAGTTCTGGGCCCCTCAGTTTAAGAAGGATGTAGAGGTCCTGGAGCAGGTCCAAAGGAGGGCAACCAGGCTGGTGAAGGGACTCGAACACAGGCCCTATGAGGAGAGGCTGAGAGAGCTGGGGCTGTTCAGCCTGAAGAAGAGGAGGCTCAGGGGAGACCTCATTGCTGTCTACAACTACCTGAAAGGAGGCTGTAGCGAGGTGGGAACTGGACTCTTTTCACAGACAACCTTCAACAAGACAAGAGGATACAGTCTTAAGTTGTGCCAGGGGAGGTTTAGGTTAGATATTAGAAAGAATTTCTTCACGGAGAGGGTGATCAGGCTATGGAATGGACTGCCCGGTGAGGTGGTAGATTCTCCGTCCCTGGAGACATTTAAAAAAAGACTGGATGTGGCACTCAGTGCCATGGTCTAGCAACTGCTCCGGTGGGTCAAGGGTTGGACTAGATGATCTCTGAGGTCCCTTCCAACCCAGCCAATTCTATGATTCTATGATTCTATGATTCTATGATTCTATGATTCTATGATTCTATGATAAAGGGACAGCAACATTTTCAGGAAAACATTTGGAGGATTGGAAGGGACTGCAGTGTGTGAGGAGGCTGTCCCAACACAGATCCTCAGCCTGGGGGATCCCAACACCTCCCCAGTATGAAATGTCCCTGTGCCACCTGAGTCTGCCCCCCAAACCCTACACAGGGCTCTTCCAGGCAGAGCCATGGATCCAAACCTTCAATCCCATGAAAAAATGTTAAGGAATCTGACCCAGTTTTGAAACTCCACATCTGAATGAGACAGCAAACAAGTTAGGACTTGTACTTCTATTAGAAAAGCAGCTGTAAATCCTGACCAGTTGAGGCCACACTGTTTGAAAGTTTCTATCCCCAAAAGCTTAATGTTTAACCAAGCAACTATGTCTCCCAAAATGCAATTACAGCACCAAGTATCCAGAGGGACAGATAAATAAACTTAATAATTGCACTGTGTTTCAAGCCAGGCACATACCCTGTGGGGCTTAGAGATCCCAAAGTGGTGCAACTTAGGATGTGCAAATGGAAATCAGTGGCAACAGAGCAAGGGGCTGGGCTGGCAAAGCCAAGAACAGAGCAGGGCAGAGCTCTTACATCAGAAAAGCTCGATGCAAATTTCCAAAAAAATGCCAAATCACTGATCTGATGTGAGAAACAGGAGCTCTGAACAACTGTTTCAGTACTGGGACTTAAGAAGTTGGAGAGATGCACACATAGGAGCAGTCATACCCTTGCCAGTTATACCCTTCCCAGTTTCTGCTGGGTGCAAGCTCACCATTTGAATCCTGTGATTGTGTTAAAAAAGGGCAAACCAAGCAAAAGCATGCTCTGACCTCTTAGGTAGCACTTCAAACTCTGTATATCAAATATATTCCCATCAAGTTCATATATAGTGCTATAGACTTGGAAAAGTGTGCAATTAATGCCATCTGTAAACAATACAAGTAAAATGCAAATAATGTTACTTAGAAATAATGTAATTATGAAAAGATTTGTGCCAGGTGCTGCTTTACTGACTAGCTGGAGGTGCCTGAAGTCCCAGGTGACAGGCTGCATGGAGATAATAATGGACATGAAAGTAGAATCCTGACCCACAGAGCTGCTTTTCCTCCCACTTTTCTTTTTAAACCTCAGACACAAAAGGCACATTTTCTAACTTATTCCTACTACACACTGGTGTGATAAAAAACCTGAATGCACGTCTTCATCTCCCTTTTAAAAATATCTCCTCTCCTCCAGGCCCCAGGTTTTTGACAGATTAAATTCTCCTCTGCAGGAGACTTTAAGCAAACATCAAGAGTCAGAACTGCCGAAGACAGTGGCTGACAGATGCTTTCCCTGGCTGTCCTGTCTCAGACCTGTGAGACATCTGATATGCATTTGGTTTTGTCTGAAATGAAGCTATAAATGTTCAGTTTTTTCTTAGCTTATGCTGTATTTCTTGCCCCCCCTCCCTTCCCACTATGAATTTTATCTTGCAAAGTGATGGGGAGACTGAAAATCCCCAACAGGGCAGTCAGGAAACATACCCCAGCTGCTGTGATCAGTTAGGAATAAAGTCTGGTTTTCCAAGGCAATGCATTTTTTTAGTCTCCAGCCACCATTTATTTCCTTTCTTCTGACATCTGCTTTTGCATGCCTTGTAGCTACCTGGAACTTCACATCTCTACAGGCAGCTGCTCCACCACCCCCAAAAAACTGCTCCCGAGTTTCTCTGGCAATTCCCTCTGTCCCCACAACCCTTCCACATCAGCTGGAAACCTGTGGTTTCACCTCACTCACTGCTTTCTTTTTGCCTTGGAGTCATGGAAAAAATCAGGATGGACAGGATGTCTGGATGTCATCGAGGATCAACACCCCCTGCTTCCAACCTGGGCCAATCAGGGTGATCAGACATTGGAACGGGCTGCCTGGGGAGGTGGTGGACTCTTTGTCCCTGGAGACATTTAAAAAGCGACTCGATGTGGCACTCAGTGCCATGGTCTAGTGACTGTGGCGGTAGCTGATCAAGGGTTGGACTCGATGATCTCTGAGGTCTCTTCCAACCCAGCCTATTCTATGATTCTATGATTCTATGATTCAATGATTCAATCCCAAAGTTTGATCCAAAGTTTGAAAGGCAGAGCAGGTTGCTCAGGGTCACATTAATTAAGTTTTGTGTACATCTGCAAGGCCTGAGGCTCCCCAGGGCACCTCTTCCAACATGTGACCACCCTTCTTGGGAAGAGATTTTTCAAAATGGGTGTCCAAGGAGTGCCCAAGTTACTTTGGGGTGAAAGGAAGAAGAACATCCCCCAGATGTGCCAGTTTATAAGAACTCTCAGGAGCACTTTATCCTCACCCCACATCTTCTCTGTCATACCACTCCTACTTTCCACTGAAAACAACTGTGTGAACCCTTTTCTTTGCCTACCATTCTGACCACCACCAGACTTCTGCAGACTGTATTTTGCTACATCAAATTCAGACACTGTGCATCTGCCCCGTGGCTCACCACAGTCCCTCTGGCTAAGACAGGAGTCACAGAATAACTCAGATAGAAAGAGATGGTCCAATCCTCATGCAAACCACTTTTTTGGTC
This sequence comes from Calypte anna, assembly GCF_003957555.1. Taxonomy (NCBI): domain Eukaryota; kingdom Metazoa; phylum Chordata; class Aves; order Apodiformes; family Trochilidae; genus Calypte; species Calypte anna. The sequence continues at coordinate 3,373,677 of NC_044251.1, forward strand.
ACTTCTATCTTATTGTGCATGTCTATTTTCTTTTCACATAAATATCTCTTTGTTTTCAACATGCACAAAGACCTTGTCTTCTCAACTGATCCATTGCTTCCTTTAAATCCTAAGAACCAATTCTTGGGTGTTCTGACTCAAAAAAGTCTCAAAGTCTGAAGAACTTTTGTCTTGAGCCCTAAGAACAGTATAGAGACATTTGAACTGTGACCTCCCCTTTTCTCATTTCTATTTGAATCAGTATTTCTGTTATAGAGACTTTGTCATCTTATTTAAAATAAGGTCAAAGTAATGAACACCAGAGTGAGCAGGCAAACAAGTGCAGTGGAGGATATATGAGAGAAAGCAAATGGATGCTGGAATTCTTGTGCATCACAGATGTCTTACAGGTTCTCCAGGCTGCTGCTAAGAAATCTTTTAACTAATTGGGTACATATAACTAATTAAACTCTAGGTTTTTTCAGCTATATAGCTACATTATTACATAGAGGCTACTCATTTTCTTCTGTCTCTATGGAGAAGTTTGTACACTTCTTAAGGACAATTCTTTTAGTGCCAAGTCAAAGAAATACATTGGGGAAAGCTTTTTGTGATAGACTTTAAAAAGAAAAGAGAGGGCAAAAGTGAGATAATGTGATAATTATGCAGTGCCCAGTGTCAAGCCAAGCAAGCAGTTTTTCTTCATGACTGAGAGAAGTCACCCATAGGTCTCACTCACCCTCCAGTAGCTCCTTGAAGGAGGTGACTGCTTGGCCACTTGCCTACTACTGTCAGTCTGGAATAAGAACCATAGCAAAGCTGTCACCAAAAATTCCAACCAGGTTTCCTTCCAGTTGGAGAAAGATCCTAGCCATGCCTACAAAATACTAGACAATGGCTTGAGCAGCGTGGTGCTAATTCACACCTACTTCAATTTTCAAGCAGAATGCAACCAAATAAAAGAAGACACCTTTGGAGCTCTCCAGGACCATTTCCAGACAGCCTTTAAATGAATCAGAAAATGTGGACCAGATTCTCTTTGAATCTCTGCATCAATTTCTAGAAGCAGTCCCAGCTGAGATGTCACTAGGACTGTCCCAGAAGCTCTGAGGTGCAGCAGTGATGAAGGACCAGCAGAACCTGGCATTGCAGCCCAACTTTTGGCTTCCAGGTAGGGTGTCTTGGATCATCATGCTTGCCTTCCTTCCCAGAGCATGCCTCTCCCAAGAGGATTTCTGTCTTGACTATCTCCAAGCAACATCCAACTCCTTCAAACCACAGTGTGGGGGGGGGGGGGGGGATGCTTAAGAGAATCCATCTCACAGGTGCTGCCTTGCAGAATACCCTCTCAGAGAATTATTTCCTCTCAGTCTGCTTCTCTAGATAGAGCAGAGACAGGGACAGACCTTGCAGGTGGGTAGGATGGCAGCTGAGCTGTGTATTCCTAACCCTGCTCCTGCAAAGCACAGCTATGCTGGAAGTAGTCTTGCCCAGAGAAAGCACCTGGATGCCCAAAGAACCAAAAGCAAGACTTACCTTCACAAATCTCAGGACTTGAAGCACAGAGCCTGTTCTAGTCTTTAGTAGTCTGTGTGTCCCATGTATCTCTTTCTAGCCAAGCTTGTCCTAGAAAAGAAAAGCTGCAATTACTGCAGAAGTCAATAGAACACAATCACGGTGAATACACAATTTATTAAAACACACATTCCTGATGAATATGCTGAGGCTAATTGCCATCTTAATTTAGTGCACGTTAGCACTAATGAAGAGCTTTTAATACCCAGTGAGGGATCCAATCCTTCAGAATCTCCAACAACCTTTGAGCTGTTTTAAATGCCCACAGACCACACGTAGATCTGCAGTCCCATTACGCGTGCACCTCGCACCTCAACAGGACCAGATTAATACCAGCTGCTCCTGGTTTATAGGAGGTTTAGCCAAAATTTAATCTGCTGTGACTTTACAGCCCATTTATTGGGAAAAGGCAGAAGAAGGGAGATGGAGTGCATCTTTGGGAAGCCCAGGCCAGCTATCAGAATCATCAGCCTGAGATGCTGGGCACAGCTATCCCTTGTTCTTCCAGCCAAGTTGAGGAACTATTTTCTCTCCCTCTGCCTCATTTGTCACTGCCTGCGAAACAGCACTAGAGAAGAACAGCAAAGCCCTCCCAAAAGCATTGGACAAACAAATGGGTAGAGGCAGAGAAACCTGGCAGCAGATTGTCACTGCCCTCCAGCTAACAGTTACCATTTTCACAGTCAATTTTAATTCCTGCCTGCACACTGCTAATGAGAGTCTTTGGCTAAGGCAAAGGTTGGGTGAGATTACAGCCTGATGTGCCAAGCATGCTTGTCTGACTGCTGCTTTCTCTTTTTTCTACCTGTTTTTTTCTTTTTTTCTAGCTGTCTGACACAGCCCCAGCCCCACACTGAAGGGTCTGTGGGGAAGGAGCAGCTGTAACTATTCGAACAGCATGCTAAGGGCCATGTATCCACAAGGTGTTGCTTGGCACTGCCACTCACTCACCTTTCCCAAATTGCTTTGGAATAGAATCACAAAATCCCAGGATGTCAGATTGGAGGGAACCTCCAGGATGCCCTGGTCCAACCCTTCTCATATTATTGTTTATAGGAGATGTCCCAGCACCTCACCCACAACTTCTGCTCTCACAACCCCTGGCCCAGTTCTGCCTCTTGTCCCCATTCCCATCTGAGCCCCTTACACCACCCTCAGGAGGATGTGGAGGAGCTGTGGAAGCCTCAAAGCACAAATGGAACAAGGCAATTCCTTCACAACTCCCCCATTCCCCCCCCACCTCTTGGGTGTCCCCATTTCTTCCACTGCAGATGCTCACTCTTCTTTCAATGGGAAACAAAAGCTGAGCTGAGTGCTGAGGTGTCCAACACCATCCTTCCAGCCAAGAGTTTGCCTTCAGGTGTCTGACCACTCACTTTTCAGGGATGCCACCACTGCCTGGCTTGCTGAGTTACTGCTGGGTGGTCCTCAGGGACCAGGAAGAAGAACCATGGAATCCCAGAATGTGAGGTTGGAAGGCACCTCCAGGATGCCCTGCTCAAACCCTTCTCATCTTATTGTTTCTAGGAGATGTCCCAGCACCCCCTGGAGCTGAGACTTCCAACTTTCCCAAGTGGGGGAATCCACCCTTTCCCCTGGGAGACCATTCCAAGGTCTGACTGTCCTCATGGGGACAAATTTCCCTCTTGTGTTCCAATGGAATTTCCCCAGGAGCACCTTGTGCCCATTGCCCCTCATCTTGTCCATGGGACTCCTTGGACACAGGGAGTCTCCAGCTGCTTTGGAGCTGCCCTGGAAGTCCTGAACATGGGCAGAAGGTCTCCCCTCAGCCTTCTCTTCTCCAGGATGAACAGACACACAGTTTTCTCAGCATCAACACTGGCAGCTTTGCTGAAGCCACTGCTTCCCTGTGAGAGATGAAATAAGTCACCTGGGTCTATCCCTGTTCTCACTGCCAGTGTTGCAGCATGATGTCTGGGGGGGTGCATTTAACATCTGTTTCCCACAAACATTTATGAAAGTGCCTTTGAAAGCTGCCTCCCATTAGGACTTCTGTGAGTAAACCTCTCGTTTGTTGCTGGCAGGAACTGAGCAAAGAATTTCAAGGTGGCTGGAGCTATTACAATATATAACAGATAATGAATATTCATAGGCTTTGTTTTGCTTTAATTCCTCACATTTAATGCCCTTCCTCTGTCGCTGTGGCCCTACATCTCTGAATGATGAGCAGGGATGGATTCCCTTTGGAAATCTGGAGGGTGCAAACATCTCCAGCCGTTCAACCCATTTCTGCTGTGATGTACTGAAGGTATGTGATGAGCAGCAGCAGAACTGCCCCACTTCCCCATGCTGTGTATGAAGCCTGCCCTGAATCAGCACAGTTTTACTAAAAGTGTGGAAATTGGGAAGGTGCTACACGACTAAATGGTTGCAGCAGGCTGGGGAATCTCTAGAAGGAGAGGGCTTAGACTCTCCATAACAAGGACAAGAGACAGTCCCACTGCCCCCCAGTGAAGATCCCTTTTTAACACTCAAAAGCCCATTGTCCATCTTTCCTTCTTCATGTTTTGGGTGTGGGGATCCCATCCTGTGCTTTGCATGTGCAATTGCTTCAGCTGCCCCATCCTATGATGCCACTTCCCTGGCAGAGCAGCTGCCAGGAGAAGATGGCTCTAAAGAGCTGACACAGTGCTGTATAAACCTATTGTTAGGAAAATAACCCGGATGATAGGATTCCTGCTGCCTTTGCATATAATTACATCCCCACAGGCCCTCAAAGGTCTGCGTGGGAGAGGAATTTTATTTTTTTTATTCCTCTAAAGTCACAATATTTTAAAGAAATTACAGCACCACAGAGAGAAAGAGCTTAAATGCTTCACTAGGTAGCAGTAGGTACCTGTCACAAGGGATGAAAGAGCAGATCTGGTGCCAAACAATAGCAATGCTCCATCTTCCTCCACAGCCCTAAAGGGGAGGAAATCCCTGCCAAACTGACTCCCTTTGGTTAATAGCTACAATTTTGCCATTAGGGAGGACTGCAGAAAGTGCAAAACCACTGTGCCTAATTGGGACTGGAGCAAGCTGATGCCTTTAATTACACTCACTGGGGAAACAGGGTGGAAACTGGAGTGGGGGCCAGGGCCAAGCCTCCTGTGCAAGCCCAGTTCCATCAGCTGCTGCCTTTGGCACCCTGTCCTGCCTCCCTCCTCATCCCCCTGCAACCAGCAACCATGCTGAGTGCTGCCTTCTCCAAGCCAGGCTTCTGGCTGCAGCTGGAGAGCCAAAGACAAGAAGGAGAAGGCAAAGATAGGCTGCTGTAGCCACAAAAAAAATGAATGGGAGGGTTGTCTTTGGGAGAAATGCTGTCTCCTGAACATGAACTGCTGCAGGAAGGCCAGGAGAATGCAGGCACCCTGCTTCACAAGTACCTCCAGCTACTGCCAGTCCTCTTTGCTCACCACGGTTGCAGGATCTGGAGATCTAGAGATCTACATCTGGATCTGGAGTTCACATCCCAGACCATCCAGCCAGCAAAAAGGAGAAGCTGAAGGAGAAGCCACGTCCTGCTGGCCCTCTGCAATGTACCAGTGCTTTTGGATCAAGGGAAGGGTGAGGAGAAACATCTCTGTGGAAGCAGGGTCAGATTAGTATCAGTGCCCTGCAATAACCTCAGAAAAAAAAAAAAAAAAAGAAAAAGAAAACATGGCATCAACATGAGCCCTGAGTGTTCACTTAGAGCTCAGAACCCAGCCGGGTCCTGGGCTGCACCACCAGGAGCACAGACAGTGGTCGAGGGAGGGGATTCTCCCCCTCTGCTCTGCTCCTGTCAGACCCCACCTGGAGTTCTGGGTCCAGTTCTGGAGGCCCTATTACAAGAAAGCCATGGATGTGCTGGAATTTGTCCAGAGAAGGGCCAGAAAGATGCTCAGAGGGCTGGAGCAGCTCTGCTATGGGGACAGAGGGAGAGAGTTGGGGTTGTTAAGTCTGGAGAGGAGAAGGCTCTGAGGAGACCTCATTGTGGCCTTCCAGGGGCTGAAGGGCTACAGGAGAGCTGGGGAGGGACTTTTTAGGAAGTCAGGGAGTGATAGGACATGGGGGAATGGTTTCCAACTGGAAGAGGGGAGATTTAGATTGGAACTTAGGAAGTTAGGAAGAAGTTCTTCACTATGAGTGTGATAAGACCCTGGCACAGGGTGCCCAGAGAGGTGGTGGAAGCCCCATCCATCCCTGGAAGTTTTTAAGGCCCCAGGATGGGGCTTGGAGCAACCTGAGCTGGTGGAAGGGATCCCTGCCCATGGCAGAGGGGTGGAACTGGATGAGCTTAAAGGTCCCTTCCAGCCCTGAAAGTTCTATGATCTATTATAGGGTTTATATAGGATTATAGGGAGAATAATACAAGCAGAAACTCATGTTGCATACTTCCACAAAAGAAAATTTCTTCAGTAAAAAAATTCTAATGTGAGCAATGAACATCTGCAGAGGATCTGTTTTTGTCGTTTGACTTTCCTCGAGTTTTAGGATTTCAGTGGCTGCTGAAAGGGGCACTTGGCACAAGCTACCATCCCCCATGCCTTACCCCATCACTCTTGCCCCCCATAAATACCTAATTGCACGGGAATTTCATAGTGCTTGCAGGCAGAGCCATTGGTGTTAGAGACACGGCTCCAATCCGGGATGTAAATCCCATCAGGTTCCGAAGTGCCCGCAGAGCATCCAGGAGAGGACTCGCACAAGGCCATGGAACTAGCTACTAAATTACAGCCAATCTACCTCCTCTTTAGTGGCATTTAAATGCTAATGGCACTGTAATCCCGGCCCATTTCCCAGCAGTGACTGTCTCCCCTTGCGATGCTGAGTTTGAGAACACTTCATCCCTCAGTGCACCAAGCCCCCAGGGGGATCTTCTAACTGAGAACAATAACCCGATGGGTTTTTACACCACTAAAATCAGGGATGGTGTTTAAATGAATCCGAGCTGCTGCTAAAACTACCCCAAGCCTCCTCCTGAAGCAGAGCATTGGGACCAACACAGCCCCATCCCTCCATGGGTCTTTTCTGCCTGCTTTTAATGAAGGCACATTTGTCCCCAGAAAAGGGCTGTGAATAAGAGAATAAAATAAGAGAATAAGTCAGACCGGCACAGGAGGGAAAAAAACAGCTGGGCTGAACCTCCTAAAGAGGTTCATATAAAAAACACCAAATGTAAAAAACGAAGGTTTAAAATTGTAATTTATTGTTTTGTTGAGCGTATCTTTCATTTTAATAATGTTTGCTTGGGCTGTTTGTTGAAATAGCATGTTATATCCTGATAAAATGTATGTTTAAGTGTACTTATAAGGAAGAAATGTCAGAGAAGAAGGAGAGGGGGCCGCCCGCGAAACAAGAACATGTAACCATTTACCTCAGCAACAGGACGGAGCCCGCGAAACATGTAACCATTTCCCTCAGCAACAGAACCGAGCCCGCGAAACCAGAACCAATGCTGGGAGAGCCCGCGAAACGAAAACCAATGATAAGCTGGTAGCAGACTAAGGGGAAGGGGTTTACGAAAAGTATAAAAGAACCGGTTTTACCTTATCGAACCGGAGAGTCGGGTTGCGACTCCCCAGCTGCCCGGCGCACTGCAGCGCGCTGCTTTCCTTCTATCGTTTCATCTCTTTCTTTCTCTCAATAAGGGCTTTATTGTTGATGCATCGAGTCAGTGTTAACACCAAGCTTTGCAACAAAAGGTGATAATGGCACCATTCGGCATCTATGCTTTTCCATCTTTGCAACCAAAAGCGATGCCGCCCCATTCAGCATCTCTGCTTTCCATCTGCTATTTCGCTCAACGTGTGCACAGAGCACACAAAACCATCCGAAAGAAACATCTCCCACCTGGACAGTCACTCAGAATGGGGATTCAGAATTCCCAGAGCAGAACCTGTTCTCCCACATGTTGTAACATTTGGGGGAAAAAAGGTGCTTTGAAGCAGCAGTACAGCATCGGGCCATGAACCACTCTTTTTCAATATTCTTGAAGCCCTGTTTGAAAGGCAAAGTGCTCGCTTTAGCCCCATCCCAAGCAAAGGTCAATGGGTAGTCAGAGCTGGCTGTTTCACACAGCTTTTCACACACAGACATCAGCCAGCTCAGAAAATCAGATGCTGTATAGGGAACTCACACACCTGATAGGAACTTGCACTCTTTTCAAAGTTCTATTCCATAAAAAAAAAGTTCTCAGCTCACAGGTGTTTTTTCCTTTGCAGTAACTGTAGAGCAATGGAACCACATGGTACTTGTCTGCCTTTCTAAAGAGATGACCTGAAGTTTCTATATGGTGATAATATAATAATATTAACCCTGATTAGCAGGTAAGAAAACCGAGGCTAAAAGGGGAATGGATGTGCTAGAACTCCTGACACCCAGTACAAGCCTCTGTTCACCAGTCCATGCTGAGACCAGTCTCAAAGCCAGGAAAAAGTTGATTTCTCCTGGCTGAGAAGCTCAACTCTTTGACAGGCATCTTCTGTCCCAGAAAGGAGTCTGTTTAGCATGACAAAAGGGAGGCAGCTAACTTAGGCCTCCTGTGTCTGAAAATATTTCCCTTCAGGATGAAATAAATGTCACCCTGCTGAGTGGATCATGGAGCTGCATCACCAGACAAGTGACATTACAGCATGTCAGATACTGTCAAGTGTTGAAACACTCCATACGCTCACACAGCATCCCAGACACTCAGGGCATTTAACATGAAGTGTAAATGCCTGCCACTTTTTCCCTAAGCCTGACATATCTCACCTTTACAACTCACTCCCCCATGCTCTTTTCTATTTTTTTCTTCTATTTTTTTTTTTTTCTGCAGCCTTTCTTTGTTTGCAGCAAATGCCTCAGCAGTTTGTGGCATTCGTGATTGTTTTGAAGGATGCAGGAATACATCTCAGGAACACTGGGCAGTTGCTGTGGCAACCTTGTGCTCCTCAGACCATGATTACCAGTGTTTTAAGAAGTTTCCTGGTACTCAGCAGGCTTCAGGGAAACAATGCTGAGGAGGAAAATGATTGATTATAGAACTAAAAAGCAACCAAAATGGATTAGGATAAGCATGGGGTCTTGTCCCATCAAAAAGATGATCATGTCCTTAGCAAGGAAAAGCAGCCCCAGGGGCAAAGGCAAGGGCCCAGGGGCAAGGGAATTTGAAAGCCCTGTTCTATCACCTGTTCTAATTCAGGATGGAACTCCAGATCAGTAGAACTTCTTTTTTTTCTTGTTTTCACCCACATAAGGCAGAGGTGGGGAAAAAAGAAGCCTACCCATTCAGCCTACCCAATTTAACTGATTTTAAAAACAGAAATCCAAACCAGAACTTTGAATGCAGTACCTCCTTGAAAAAAAAAATAAAAATAATCAACTCTCTTTGTTCAAGGTAACTGCCTACACAGATGCAAAGCCAAAAGAGTTTAGTCTGTAAGAAAAACACACCTTAAGTGAGAGATCTCAGCAGTGCTAAATAAACCAGAAAAATACCATTGCTAGAAATCTGAGGCGTGGCATTATTTATCTGATTCTGGTTATCTGTTAAATGCTTTTAACAGGGAGAATACTAATGTATCCAGAAGTCCCACAACAGAAAATTCTATCTCCCACAGAGCTCACAGATTAGATTTCTTCCTTTGGGAAAAAACAATGGATTTCACAAGTTCTAGGTGTGATATGGTCACGAAAACTGGGAATGCAGCAAAGGTCATGAGAAATGATACACATCTCCCACACACCCCATGTGCAAATCTAAACAAAGTTTCACCATCATCAGCTCCTTGAATTCACCCCAAGATGTAGAACTTCAGCCAATGGAGTTTGAAAAGTAAACTAATCTCAGCCACAGAGGTCTCAGATAAGGTATTAACACTCACCCATCCAACTTCTTGCTACAGATATTTTCTGATTAAGAAAGAGCAAGAAGGAGCAGGGAGGGAGCCATGGCCACAGCCTATGACAGAGCTTCAGATGTTCTGCAGGCAAACAAACGAGAGTTAATAAATCCTATAATCTTGGCAGACATGCTGCTAAATGTTCTCTCTGCTCTCAAAAGATGCATAATCTGAGAGCTCCAGGAGTGATCAGGTTCCAGGCAGACAAAAGACCCTCGGCACAATTCATACATGGGTGACAGGAGTAGAGGGACCAAGTCAGATCTGAGAGCCAAGACTCACAGCCTGGCTCCAAGATGCTTTTGCTTTCCCAATGGATAACAGATACTGCATCAAGACACAAAATGTCATGCTAGTGAATTTGCTGCTCTTCCAACACCCCCTTTTTCTCTCCATCTGAACTTATTTTGTGAGTGCTTATTTCACTGCTCTCCTTCTTCTTCCTCTTTTGTCCTTAACCTGTGGCAAGGGAAACATGAAAGACAGCATGGCTGATTATTTTTAATGCATCTGAAAGTGCAGGCATTAAAAAGAGGGTTATATTCTGGAACATGCCACAGTTTTGCTTGCTATTCACACGGGCAGCTAATGATCACCCTAATAGCTTCTCCCTCTGAAGTCGTAATAAGCTTACAAATGAACACATTCAGCACATTATTAAAAAGCCAGGGATGCTCCTTTGATTATAGCCCTTATGGAAATCCAAGTATTTGTTTCGGAGCTGCACAGTGGCAATCAGGACACGCTGCTGGCTTTGGAAACACCTCCCAGTGCCATAGCAACCCAGCCACCCCTCCCAGCTTCAATCCCAGGGAGCCTGGCTCTTGGCAGGCCAGACAAGCAGCACCTCACCACTTCCAGGGATTAAGAAAGAAAAGGTGCCCAAGTAAACCTCTCCCACACTGATATCTCGACCAAGGGCAACACAGAGAGCAGCTCTGGTGATGGAGAGGAAGGAGCAGATGGCAGCTACACTGTCCCTCCAGGGCTCGTGTGGTACCCACTCACACAGCCACTGAGCATCCCTCTCAGCATCCCCCCTGCTCAGGGCTCTGCTTGGGGGCATCTACTGCAAGATGCAGAGAAAATTAGGAAGCAAGGGGTATATATGTTGGAGAGCCCTGAGAAGGCAATAGCTTTATGTTGCTGAGGTGAGAATTCAGGGACTTCATCAGGAGGGGATTCTCCCTCTCTGCTCTGCTCCTGTCAGACCCCATCTGGAGTTCTGGGTCCAGTTCTGGAGTACCCAACACCAGAAGGACACAGAGCTCCTGGAAGGTGTCCAGAGCAGAGCCACTGAAATGCTCAGAGGGCTGAGCAGCTCCCTGGGAATGCAGGCTGAGGGATTGGGGTTGTTGAGCCTGGAGCAGAGGAGGCTCCCAGGTGAGCTCAGAGCAACCTTCCAATATCTGAAGGGGCTACAAGAAAGCTGGGGGAGGGCTTTGGACACGGGGGGGTAGGGAGAAGAGAAGGGGAAATGGTTTCCAAGTGGGAGAGGGGAGATGGAGGTTGGAGATGAGGAAGAAATTTTTTAATTTGAGGGTGCTGAGCCCCTGTGCCAGGTTTCCCAGGGAAGCTGTGGCTGCCCCATCCCTGGCAGTGTCTCAGGTCAGGTTAGATGGGGCTTGGAGCAACCTGGGCTGGTGGGAGGTGTCCCTGACCATGGAAAGGGGGTGACTCTGGGGCAGCTTTAAGGGCCCTTCCAACCCAAACCAGTCTGGGATTTTATGATCACCACCTATACCACTTCCCCCACATCCTTTACAGTAACTTTACAGTAATCTCCTTACCACTCAACTGCTCAGAGGTTGCTCTAAATCCCACTTACGTTGCTGACAGGCTTAAAACTTCTTCAGGGGAGAAAAAAAAAAAAAAAAAGATGTGAAAACCTAGCAAAATCAGTGACCTAGTCTTCATTACAGTTTGAATTTGGGTCAAATATTTCATGTTAGCTGAAAGGTAAAACACCATACCTTTTTTCTCTTAATGAAGAGAGAACATAGTGAACAATATACTTGCTTTCCCAAAATATTCCCTAAGCACAGGGCATCTGCAGCAATCTCTGTTCTATAAGGGGAGAGACTTGAGGAGCAATTAATTTCTGCACACAGACAGCAGCTTCTGTGCTGCTGCTTGCAGAGAGCTTCAGTGGGGTGACTTTCACCCACCAAAAAAGACAAAAACAGCTTTTTCAGAAAGCTTGCACCCTCAACAAGCAGCTTCTGCTTTGCCTGAAAGGCCAGACCTTTGTATGGAGCAGCTATTTTCTACCTCTCCAGGAGCCTGGCTGGGGTTAAAGCAGGGCAGACACGGTAATATAGATATCTTTGTGTTGGAAGTACCCACAGTGCCTATTAGGAAGGCCATAATTGTAAGCAACCATTTCTCAGAAAGGATATTTAAAGAGTCTCCCCAGGCAGGCTTTGTTTTAAGGATTGTGAGTTCTGAGGGGAAGGGATTGCATCTCTTCATCTCTTGTTGCAAAGTGGTTTGGGGCCAACCCAAGTGTGGTTTTTAGTGCTGCTGTGTTTCTCAAAAACACTGAAAACACCAGCAGGGAAAACTTCCCCATCAGCATTAGTTGCAAGCAGACTGGAAATAGCCTGGGGCAAAACCTGAAGCAGCATCCATCATAATCAGAGACATCAGAATTAGGATGCATTGACAGGGTATCAGAAGGACTCCTTCAAAACCAAACCACAAATTGAACCCTGGAGGTGCTCTGGATGCTGGGGGATTTTCTTCGACTGATATTTTACCTGCTAGAAGTCAGGAGGTGGAAACTGAAAAAAAAAAAAAACCAAACCACCTCTAATTCAGATCTGGGGATGTGGAATAATTCCAGTGTCAGTGAATGATGAAGGAATGAGCAGCACACATGCCTTAAAAAAGTACAAAAGCCAGGCTGGAGCTGGGCTGGTGGCTGCCTGGGTTTTTGCTCCTAAAAGAAGCAAGAACACAGCCTGAGCCAATCTCCCAATTCCTATTTTTACTAAATTTAGGCAACCTTTTTGGGGAGGACAGCAGAACCCAGCAGTCAAACCAGATCCAGGTTAAGCTCCAGGTCAGTCAGGATTGGGATAAATTCAGACTACAAAAATCACACCCAGTTTTCAGTGCCTAAAGCTTACTATACCTTTGCTGTGTCCCCTTTCTTGATCAGCATGAAATTTGAAAGCAACACTGATCAGCTTGAAAAGAAAAGAAAAGAAAAGAAAAGAAAAGAAAAGAAAAGAAAAGAAAAGAAAAGAAAAGAAAAGAAAAGAAAAGAAAAGAAAAGAAAAGAAAAGAAAAGAAAAGAAAAGAGTCTGTTTTGAAAGTATCAAAACCAGGTTGGCAGGGCAAGCAGCCAAAGCAGCCCAGGTTTAGACTGAGAAAACACTGGGAACAACAGGATGCTCAAGCTATTCCCAGGACAGAGGGACATCCAGCCTTCCCAGGGCTTTCTCCCAGTTAGGCTGCAGAGTTTTCTCAGCTCTGCATCAAGGACAAGAAAAGTTGTCCCAATGTGTCACAGCATTTAACAGCTTCTCCTCCCATCCTGTGGGGAGCAAGGAGAGAAGAATCTTTTGGAAAACACCTTGGAGTCTCACTGTGCAAACACCTCTGATGCTAAATTCGATGACAAGTTCCAAAAGAAGTTCTGTGGTCACTGTTCTGGATGTCTGATGCTACACAAGCCACCTGCATCTGAACTTTAATACCACTTAAGCCTTAGATTGCTTTCCACAGTATAATCAAAAGCCCTTTATGAGGGTCAGGATCCTCTCTAATGCTGACATTGCTCTACTCCAGGGGTGTCCTGGGGACCTTCTCTGGTCCCCTGTTCACAGACCTGGACAAATGAAGCTGGTCATTATCACATCCCCCCCCAGTGAATACTAACAAAAACAAAGCTTATCTGACATCTGGGGAGTCTGAGAGGTTTAATTCAGTATCCTGTGAGAGTGCCAGGCTGCACGGTCAGGATGGGGCTGGGCTTGCACTATTGCCATTTCTGGGATCCCAGAATCACAGAAGTTTAGAGCTTGGAAGGGACTTCTAGGGATGACTGGGGTCCAACCCCCCTGCCAGAGCAGGGTCACCTCCAGCAGTCCCACAGAACACATCCAGGTGGGGTCTGAATGTCTCCAGAGAAGGAGACTCCACCACCTCCCTGGGCAGCCTGGGCCAGGGCTCCCTCACCCTGAAAAAATTCTTCCTAAGATTTATATGGAACCTCCCATGCTCCAGTTTATACCCATTGCCCCTTGTCCTGTCACTGGGCATCCCTGAATCACAGAATGAGAATCACAGAATGTTCTGGGATGGGAGAGATCTCCAAGATCATCCAGTCCAACCTTTGACCAACACCATAAGGTAATTACTAAACCAAAGTTTGGCTCCATCCTCCTGGCTCTCTCCTTTCCATATTTATCCCCATTGCTGAGCTCACCCCTCAGTCTCCTCTTCTCCAAGCTCCCAGCTCCCTCAGCCTTTCCTCCCCACGAGCTGTTCCACTCCTCCCTCACCTTGGTGCCTCTGTGCTGGGCTCTCTCCAGCAGTTCCCTGTCCTGCTGGAACTGAGGGGCCCACAGCTGGACACAAGATTCCAGATGTGGCCTCCCCAGGGCAGTGCAGATGGGGGAGAGGATGGGCATTCTCCTGGAGAGCTCAGACCTGTTGCTAATCCAAGGTATTTTGAAGGTATTTCACCTTCAACACAGCACCCCAGACACCACCAAGTGCACTGTTACCCTTAGACAGTGCTGGGAGCCCTTCCCTTCCAGGAGATCAGCAGAGGAATAAGTCTTCAGGGGATTTGGGATCAAGGAGCAGGATCCTGGTTGCTCCCAACTGCTAATTATAGAGTCATGGAATGGTTTGTGTTGGACGGACCCTTAAAGCTCCCCCAGTGCCAACCCCTTTCCATGAACAGGGACACCTCCCACCAGCCCAGGTTGCTCCAAGCCCCATCCAACCTGACCTGAGACACTGCCAGGGATGGGGCAGCCACAGCTTCCCTGGGAAACCTGGCACAGGGGCTCAGCACAGAATGGTGAGCTTGGAAGAGACCTCCAGGCTCCTCCAGCCCAACCTTGCACCAACACCACAGCCAACTCCTAACCCATGTCCTTAAGGACCAGCTCCAAATGCCTTTTCAATGCCTCCAGGGGTGGGGACTCCACCACCCTCACCCCAAAGAATTTCTTCCTCATCTCCAACCTCCATCTCCCCTCTCCCACTTGGAAAACATTTGCCCTGACTGACAAAACCACCATCACCACCACCCCAAGCTGCTATTTCTCTCCCTCATCATTTCCACTGCTTCATATTTTGATTGAGGGGCTGTATTTTGTATTTTATCTTCCATTTCCTAACTCCCTCTCTCTTCCATTTCCTTACTTCCTCCCTCTCCTGCAGCACAGTCTCGACTCTGTTATCTGCACAATATATCACACACAATATTCTTTCTTTTTTTTTCTTTTTTTGTCATCTGACTTTTTTCTCATGAGTTGTCATTCAGCAAATCTGATTTTCCTCTAAGGCATCCAAACAAATCTGTGAGGCAAAAAGAAGAAATGAAGGAATAAAAAGGAACATAAAGCAAGTCCCTTTGAAACACTGCATATCTTCTAGGAAATACCAGCTCCTGAAATTAATATTTTGTTGAGATGACATCTTCTCATATTAAACATTATCCTTTTGTTATCCCAGGGTGAATCACTCAGACTGCTCAGCACTTTTTTTGGGTAACACCCAGGATATTTTCCTGGTAAGGGAGGCAAGTGACCAGCTAACTACAGAACCTATCAGGACCACAGAGGGAAATTTATTTCTGTAAATCAATGTACAAGCTCCAAGCCTATACCAAGCACTCCACTTAAATCTCTGCTGTTGGCTCTGAAATCACCCCCTTCAACTGGATGATTGTTTTGTCCAGAGATTAAAAAAAAAATAAATCACAGAATCCTAGGGGTTGGAAGGGACCTTGAAAGATCATCTAGTCCAACCCCCCCTGCCAGAGCAGGGCCACCTAGAGCACTTCGCATAGGAACGTGTCCAGGCGGGTTTTGAATGTCTCCAGTGAAGGAGACTCCACGACCCCCCTGGGCAGCCTGTTCCAGGGCTCTGTCACCCTTACAGGAAAAAAAGTTTTCCGGATATTCAACTTGAACCTCCTGTGCTCCAATTTACACCCATTACCCCTTGTCCTATCACTGGTCACCACTGAGAAGAGCCTAACTCCATCTCCCTGACACTCACCCCTTACATATTTGAAAACATTGATGAGGTCACCCCTCAGTCTCCTTTTCTCCAAACTAAAGAGACCCAGCTCCCTCAGCCTTTCCTCATAAGGGAGATGTTCCACTCCCTTAATCATCTTAGTAGCTCTGCGCTGGACTCTTTCAAGCACTTCCCTGTCCTTCTTGAACTGAGGGGCCCAGAACTGGACACAATACTCCAGGTGCGGCCTCACCAATGCAGAATAGAGGGGGAGGAGAACCTCTCTTGACCTACTAACCACACCCTTTCTAATGCACCCCAGGATGCCATTGGCCTTCTTGGCCACAAGGGCACATTGCTGGCTCATGGTCATCCTCTTGTCTACCAGGACCCCCAGGTCTCTTTCACCTACACTGCTCTCCAGCAGGTCAGCCCCCAACCTATACTGGGACATCGGGTTGCTCTTCCCCAAATGCAAAACTCTACACTTCCCCTTGTTGAATTTCATCATGTTTCTCTCTGCCCAACTCTCCAGCCTGTCCAAGTCTCTCTGAATGGCAGCACAGCCTTCTGGTGTGTCAGCCACTCCTCCCAGCTTAGTGTCATCAGCAAACTTGCTGAGGGTACATTCTATACCCTCATCCAAGTCGTTGATGAAGATATTGAACAACACCGGTCCCAGCACCGACCCCTGAGGGACTCCACTAGTCACACACCTCCAACCAGATTCTGCCCCATAAATCAACTGCAGGACAGTATATTTTGTTAATGTCAGATCTCATGAAGCCATTTAACAGGGAATAGTCACTACACTGGTAGATAGAGTATCAACAATTAACCCATATAAAAAAAAAATAAGATTTTAAGGCAGGTATTGATGCACAAGGGTTTAGCTGAAGACTTTGAATACCTTCTTCAAAAAGTATGAGACATGCATCCAAGTCACAGGCAAGGTAGGGAGGAATTTAGCTCAGAATTCCTGTTTATTTTAAGGAGAGTAACTGCAGGATTTAGCTCCTGGAGGCAGCTTTAAGCTGTGGTTACTCCCTCGGCTTTGCTTGGAGAGCTCTCATTTTCCAGGCTGGCTGAAGTGACTTAGAAAAACAAGGGAATTTATTTGCCTGGGGCAAAGGTTGCTTAACCTCCCTGGGTTTGACAATGTCTTTGCTCAGATTCTGCTTCATTTTTCCAACCACACAAGCAGAGCATGGCCTCATCTGCTCCAAGTGAGGCCACATTTTTCTAGCTGAAATCAAATGATTTGCCACCACTGCTGTTTATCCTCCCCTGCTGCAGCTGAAGGCTCAGGAATCAATTGAATGGAAACGTTTTATCATGCAGGGGCTCTTCCCTTTTTAAAGATGATGGATCTACTCTTTTATTATTTTTTTTTTTAAACATCTAAATGTAGAAACCCCAGAAAAATAGGTTCTTCCCCATAAACCATACTGCAGCAGGGGATCTTCCTACTTTAGCTATGCAGGTGAAGACCTGAATTAGCAATGCTGCAGAGCACAGAATGAGATTTCTTGGCATCTCTTCACTGCAATGTCCAGCAAGAGTTCTAAAATCCATACAGCTTATTCCAAATTGGAGAGAAAAAAAAAAAAAAAACCAACAAAAAACACCACCAAAACCTTTTTATCCCAACAGTTTAAATATGGGCACTCTGAGCTCTCCACAGTCATTAAAAATAGGTACCTATGAATAAAAAGAAACAAAAGAAAAAGCTCTGTGTGGATATGACCCTGTGAGGGCATCTCCTATCAAACCAAGCATGCATTATTAATTATAAAGCTTACCAAATAAAACAGGGACTTGTAACACATTGGTTAAAAGAGATAGAAAGACTGAGAGAATAAAATGGCCATGGCAAAATACATCATCCTCAGCTCATCCTCTTGACTTCCCACCCAGCCCCAGAGGTTTTATCTCCAGATGCTTCAACGTCTGGCACCCCAACCAGTGATGCTTGGGCAGTTCCTGGCAGCCCTGTGCCAGGCTGGGATGTCCTTCCACTTGGGACTGCTCCAGGAGAAAGGAGATGGGCACTGCAGGGTACCACCAGCCCCATCACTATGCAATAGATTGCTTGGGGAAAAAAAAATAAATCATTTCTTGCCCAGTACATTCAAGTCTGAGCCTATCAGGTCATGGCAAAGCAACAGATCCTAGGGAAGCAAGCTCTGCCCTAAGGAGTATGTGAGAGCAACTGGGACAGGCTCAGGGCTGTCAAAAAGCTGCAAATTTCCAAGTCAGTCCTGAAAAGAAACCTTCCAGGAGGAAGGACATCCCTGGACATCAGCAGCAGGGATGTGCTACCACACATAGCAGCAGCAGCACAACTCAGCCTGGAGATTTAGGAGCCTCAACCCTTCACTGAGCTTTGTTTTTTCCAAAATATTGAGGATTGCTGATGAGTTCAAGCAAGAGCAAGGTCTTTTTTGCCTTCCCAGTTCAAAAGAAGAGCACATTGATAGGGACTTGGCAGACCTCAGATATTCCATGACCCACTCGAGTTCAGGCCCTGAGCTCTTTTTATCACAAGGCTCAGAACAAAGCCAAGCCCGTCCAGCTCCTCTGAAGTGACTCTGCCAGCATCAAGGACAGGAAAGGGGACAGCAAATGGTTTGCTAATGAAGTCTGATTTTGAGGTGCATTATGAGGAGAGGGCAGAATAGTATTAGTAATGGTAACGGAGGTCACTGCCACGTTGCTGGTTGCTCTTTAAGGAAAAACAGGGTGCGGGGGAAAAACTGAGGGGGGGAAAAAAAAGAAAAGGAAAAAAAAGAGGAAAAAAATAAAACAGAAAAAAGGAAAAAAGAAAATAAAGGAAAAAAAGAAAAAAGAGAAAAAAATAAAGAAAAAAGGAAAAAAGAGGAAAAGAAAATAAAAAAGAAAAAATATTAAAAAAAACAGGAAAAAAAAGAAAAAATGCAGAAGAAAAAAGGGAAAAAATGAAAAAAAAAAGAAAGGAAAGAATAAAAAAAGGAAAAAAGAAAATAAAAAGAGAAAAAAAGGAAAAAAGAGAAAAAGAAAATAAAGAAAAAAGAAAAATAAGGAAAAAGAAAAAAGGAAAAAAAGAAAAAATACAAAAAAAGGAAAAAAGAGAAAAAAGGAAAAAAAAGGGAAAAGAATAAAAAGAAAAAAGAAAAAAAAAAAAGAAGGAAAAAGAAAAAAAAAAAGCTGTTCTAGTTTGGTACAAGTCTGCCTGCATGATTATGGTTATATATGAATATATGCTGGACATGTCTAAGATAAAGCTATTGAATATTTAACCTTGGAAACGGGAGCTGGGTTGTCTCTTGCCTTATTAACACCCCTGTGTACCTCCCATTAACCCTAATTAGGGCTAACAAGGGGTTCACATAAATACCCCCATAATTAATATGCAGGGCAGTTCTGGGCAAACACTGAGAGAGGATCATGGAATCATAGAATCATAGAACTGGCTGGGTTGGAAGGGACCTCAGAGATCATCAAGTCCAACCCTTGATCCACTCCCCCTGTGGTTCCCAGCCCATGGCACTGAGTGCCACATCCAGTCTCTTTTTAAATATCTCCAGACACAGAGAATCCACTACTTCCCTGGGCAGCCCATTCCAATGGCTGATCACCCTCTCCAGAAAGAAATTCTTTCTAATCTCCAACCTAAACCTCCCCTGGCACAACTTGAGACCCTGCCCTCTTGTCTTGCTGAGAGTTGCCTGGGAAAAGAGCCCAACCCCCCCCTGGCTCCAACCTCCTTTCAGGGAGTTGTAGAGAGTGATGAGGTCTCCCCTGAGCCTCCTCTTCTCCAGCCTCAACACCCCCAGCTCCCTCAGCCCTTCCTCACAGGGCTTGTGCTGGATCCCTTCACAGCCTCCTTGCTCTTCTCTGGACCTGCTGCAGCACCTCAATCTCCTTCCTGAGCTGTGGGGCCCAGAACTGGACACAGGACTCAAGCCGTGGCCTCACCAGGGCTGAGCACAGGGGCAGAATCCCTTCCCCGGACCTGCTGGCCACGCTGTTCCTGATCCAGGCCAGGATGCCATTGGCCTTCTTGGCCACCTGGGCACACTGCTGGCTCATGTTCAGCTTCCTGGCAATCCAGACTCCCAGGTCCCTTTCTGCCACTCTGTGCCCAGCCTGGAGCTCCCCATGGGGTTGTTGTGTTGAACCTCATCCCACTGGGATCAGCCTCCAGTCTGTCCAGGTCCCTCTGCAGAGCCCTCCCTGCCTTCCAGCTGATCCACACTTCCCCCCAGCTTAGTGTCATCTGCAAACTTGCTGATGATGGACTCAATCCCCTCATCTAAATCATCACTAAAGATTTTAAACAGCACTGGGCCCAACACTGATCCCTGGGGGACACCACTAGTGACCGGCCGCCATTTTGATGCAGCCCCGTTCAGCACCACTCTCTGGGCCCGGCCCTCCAGCCAGTTCCTAACCCAGCACAGAGTGCCCCTGTCCAAGCTGTGGGCTGACAGCTTTTTCAGGAGAATGCTGTGGGAGACGGTGTCAAAAGCCTTGCTGAAGTCCAGGTAGACTCCATCCACAGCCTTCCCCTCATCCAGTAAGGTCACCAGATCATAAAAGAAGCTCAGGTTGGTCAGACAGGACCTGCCTTGGATGAAATGCCAAGTTCCTTCTCCAGGGTTAAACCCCCAGCAGCCTGTCTGTCTCTCATTTCTTTCCCTTCTTAAAAAGCCCTAAATCAACCCCACCAAGCCCAGTTTCCCACTCTCAAGTCTTGCAGCAGGGGTCACAGCACCTGCTCTTATTTATACAGAATAGAGACATGTAATAAAGTGACACCTATTAGACCTGTTCACTTCTGTTTGCTTGCTCCTGGAAAGATGCTACACCATTTTATAAACATCATCCTCTTGCCTTCCAGCTTCACAGGGGAAGAGCAGTGTTTCCAGCCCAGCTGAAGAGAAGTAATTGTCAATTAACAAAGCCAGGAGCAAACCAGATTAGAGCACCAACCTCAATTACCCTTATTAATGCCATTATCCCAACCCCAGTGTTGATAGACTCTGCTGTATCCCCAAATCAGGCATTATTAGCAACCCATTACCTTTGGAAATGAGAAGAGATCAGACCAGCAATAATAATGCACCTTTTATTGGGCTTCTGTCTCCAGCCCCAAGCTTTTCATTGAAAAGCATTAAGATTCCTTCCAGACAGGGGTCATTTGCTAGCACAGAGTCTCACTGTTTTCTCCCATCATAAATAGAGATTTTTTTCCATCAAACTTGTGCAGTCCTGGAGCTGAGGAGATGGATAAACTGCCTTTAGTTGGGAGAGTATCCTTAGGGAACCAGGGGATCACTCTGCTCCTTCCCCAGTGAGTTGCAAATACTATTTGTAAAATATTTTTGATGCTGAAGCCTTTGACAAAGACTTCATTGGGAGACAAAAAAACCAACAGAGAGTGACAGGGAAAGGTGATGCAGGAACAGGACAAATCCCCACTGGTGCTGTTAGAGCCAAGCCAGGAGCTCGTGGAAAATCTGAGCCACATCCAAATCCTCTGTGCCCTCCCTACACTTTGGGGCAGCTCCAGCAAGACAACACAGGCAGGCACCAGTCCCACTAAAATTAAGAGGTGTTAAATGGATGATTTAAAAAAAAAATAAACAATCAATTTATGTATTTTTCAACTCACCTCTACTGGCCCCACCTAACAATGAAGAAGAGACGTCCCCCAGGATTCATCTTAAGTCAGAACTGGACATTTTTTGGCTTTGCTTTGTGAAAACAAACTTTTTTGATTTTCTTTGCTCTCTGCCTTGGAGAATTAGGGACTCAGGCAGGATCCTAACGACTCAGTGGGATTTATTTTTCATGCTGTTCAGGGTGTTGGGTTTTTTTCTGTTGTCGTTCAGGCCTCTGAGCTTGTTAGTGCAGCTCCATTCAGAATAAGATTTTCACTAAACCACTCTTCCTCCCCCTGTTTTTCCTTACCAGCTTATAGGGGGATCATGGTGAGGTCATTTTTCAGGAAAGCAAGGGCTAGGAAGTCCCAGTCTGAGGGTGCTGCAAAGGGGACAGAATTTGATGTACAAATCCCTTTGCCATTATTCCCTTCTCTGCTCCTTTTATCCAAGGAGAGGATCACACCCAGCTCACAGCTCTGGCCACCCTCACCTGGCTTTGTTTGCCTCAATCTGAAGCACCCAAATCACCCTTCTTCTGGTTCCACGCTCCACCCTAGCTCTTCTGAAAGACTGAAATGTCTGTAGAGGAAAAAAACCCTTTTCTTGGTCAGTTTTGATTCACTAGAGGAACTTTTCCTCCATCCACACAACTCTCCTCGGAAAAGGAAAATGGAATTCTCTTTCCTTAGAGCTACAGAACCAGCAAAGATTTCAGCTGTAAGTCAGCCTGACCAAACAGAACATTTCATCCCAAATAATTGGTTGCTTTTTGAATATATTTTGGATATTAATGATAGGCTATTTTTGTGCAATAATCTGAAAGCAGTGGAAATCTATTCAACAGCAGCAGAAACAAGAAGGGAAACTCTGTGTTACCTCTCCCCCCCTCCACCCTGTTTACCCTATTGGCATTCAAAAATGCACAGTGAAAAGAAAACACAGTGAAGGAAAAGTAACACTTGTAAAATTAGGCTTTAAAGTCAGGCTTTGTAAAGTAACAGCTCCAAAATGAGGTGAAATCCTGAGCAAAGAGCTGCCTAGGCATTTTAATAGGAATTGGAATGAATGTCCAGGAAGGCTTTGAGGAAATCTGAGTTGATTGAAACTTCTGGCTACTCCCAGAAGTGCTGTTTCAGTCAGCAAGCTGACAAAGATACCAAAATAGAGAGCAAGAAGGGATCAGGCAAGCCCAGGGAACAGAGAGTTTATGGGAAAATACTCTGATCTTTTCTTCATTATCAGCCAACCCAGTGAAGATGTTCTCTGGTTACGCTGGCTACCCAGTCAGCTTTACCTTGGGGTGTGCAAAACACCAAACCCTACAGGTAATAAATGTGGCATCAAGAGATGGGTTTCATCTGAAGAAATTTCCTTTCCCTAGCTCTTTTTTTTTTTCCTTTTCCCCAGGACAAACTGAAAGGATAAAAACAACAACAAAAAAATGTTCAACTGCAAATTATTTGTAAGGCAGCTCAGCCAGAAGCTGCAAACATGAGCTCTGAGATGTATTTTATAACTCCTTGAAACCTTTTTGTCAGAAAACTCACCCACCTCACCCTTTACAGCTTTCCTTTTCCATTTATCTAAGAAGAGATTCCCCTTGCAAGTAGGAACTGGGTGCCAGGGTCCCAGGGAAGCCTTCTGCTTATCCAGGGCTGCTGAGCCATGAAGTGCTGACAGATAAACAGCTGCTTTGGTTCTGAAATACCAGAAAATAAAACTCCAGCCTCCTGCAAATGCAACTGTCTGGACAGCATTTCTGGTGGCATTGAGGATGGGGGGATCATCCATTTATTTCCTGTCCTTCTGCAGGATGGAACATCAGGGATTTCCTGAGGGTTGGCTGCATCCTCCAGATGGAGCCTGCACCTGGGAGCTGGGAATTTCTTTCACTCTGGGGAGGGAAAATTGTGGCCTCATTTTCCCTCATTGGAGGGAAAAGAACTAATTTTAAGACTCAAAACCAGGCATTTTGGGGTATTCCTGTGAAGCCAGGATGGAACTTATTATCAAAACAAGAAAGTTTTAAGGAGGCAGTATGGGTGTTGGGGCCTTAACCTGGGACACAGAAGCTTCAGGCTGACATTCCTGGTTTTCCCAGTTCTCACCAAGGAGCACAAGCAAACCTCATTGCTAGGTTATTAACCTAAAGAGTTCACCAGGCCAAACTAAAGGGCTTCTTGGAGAGGTTGTCTTGAACTGAAAGAGATCAAATTTATAATTTTTTTCCTATTTCTACACATAAAACTACAGCAGCCTTTCTATTTTTGGACCACAACAGCAAAGGCTCTCCCTAAAATTTCCAAATCTGGTATTTGCCTCATCAGATAGATGAAAGAGAACACAACTTGGGGTTTTTTTCCCAGTAAAGAGGCAGCTGAGTAGCAATGATCCCTTACTATGTCACTAAATAGTCAATGTTTCCTTACCATTCAAGCACATCTGAGCTCTCAGTAAGAATCTCTGTAGCGGGAGGAGCCTTTCTTGGTCCTGAGGCTCGACGAGCTGCTGGTCTCTCCACTGCCTTGCACCAGAGTGAGCTGAGCTCTGTGGGTGTGTGTCCCACCTTTATTGGCCCCTGGTCTTGCTCATGCCCAATAGGAGCCTGTCCTAACCAGGCACAGGTGGACTCACACCCACTCTTTGGCAACTCGAGGCACCTGGTTTATCTTGTTTCTCTACATTTCCCCCCCCTTTTTTTTGGTTTTTTTTGTTTGTTTGTTTGTTTTTGTTTTTTTATAGCTTACAACACTGATTACAGGATTTTTACAAACATTTTCGACTGGCACAAACATAAACATAGCTTACAGGATTTAACCCTAGCTTACAAACATACAAACATTTACTTTTCACAAAGTCTCTGCCTTTCCGACTTGAGTTGTTCTTCTCCCTCCTGTATCTGCTCTTCTCTTGGCTTCCCTCTGCTCAGGGGTTTCCAAAGAGAGAATCCTTACCTTGGCTTTCCTCTGCTCAGGGGTTTCCAAAGAGCTTGCTGGTTCCTCATGGGTTTCTGGTTCCTCATGGGATTACGGGATTTAACCCTTCCTCATGGGATTCCATACACGGGTTTTAACCCTTCCTCATGGGATTCCATCCTCCTGGCTTCCCTCTGCTCAGGGGTTTCCAAAGAGAGAATCCTTATCTTGGCTTCCCTCTGCTCAGGGGTTTCCAATCCAAAGAGCTTGCTGGTCATACCTTTCAGGGAGAGTGTTAGCCCAGGCACTTTTTCAAATCAGGGAGAACGTTCCTGTTGCCAGCTCCTCACACTGCTGCTTCTTTAGAGGTCTGTACGTTGCTTCTTTCAAGTTGCCCGCATTCTCCACCAAATGTAGCGGGAAGAGCCTTTCTTGCTCCTGAGGCTCAACGAGCTGCTGGTCTCTCCATGCCTCGCACCAGAGTGAGCTTCTCTCTGTGGGTGTGTGTCCCCCCTTTATTGGCCCCCTGGTCTAGCTCATGCCCTCATGCCTGTCCTAACCAGGCACAGGTGGACTCACACCCACTCTTTGGCAACTCGAGGCACCTGGTTTATCTTGTTTCTCTACAAATCTCAACCTCCATTCTGTCTCTAAAAGCTCCTTCGAGCTCATATAGTTCCTAAAAATGTTATTCCATTCTTCCTTTCAGCAGGACCCAGAGTCCTTCCTATCCACTCATTCCTCCTATCCACTCTTTCCCTCCAAATTATGCAGCCCTTCTGCCTCCTGTCTCTGTCAGGAAATATTTTTTTCAAAATCCAGGAAAAGAAAGAGGCATGTTTTTATTTTAAACACCTTTTTTTTTGTGTGTGTGTGTGTGTGTAAAGTGCTTAAGCCAACAGGTCAGAGGGCTATCAATAGTAAAATCTGATTTAGATACAGCATTTTATTGCTACCCTTTATTTAGTGTGTACCTGGTTTTACCTGAGGAAATGAGATGGTAAAACACCTCACAAATGTATTTATGAAGACAGGAAGAGAGCAATGAACAATTTGTTTATTTGTCTTATTGTATCAGACTAAAACCTTGCACCAATCTACAGCAATTTTATTTCTGACTCCTTATGAAATAGAAAGGCTTCTCCTTTCTGCCTCCAACAGATCCTAAGCTTCTGGGAAGTTTTACTCACTGACAATCAGTGGCTTTGTGTGCACATTTTCATACATATATATATATATGTATATATAGGCCTCTATTTAAGCACACAGAGCCAAGACAAAGCGGATTCTCAACTTCAGGAGTCTCAGTGAGCTGCATCTTTCATCCTCTGCCACTCCTCATGGGTGTGTAAATGGAAATACTGTGAACTACAACATCAGAACTCACTTTGCACTCATTTTGCAGAGAAATAAAAGTTTTCATAAATAGTATTTTCGGAAGACTTAGGAAAAAATTGCTAAAAGTTTCCTGACCTTCTACCTTTCAGTTTTCCAACAAGTTTTGTCAGTAACACCAGCTCAAAGTAGGTGCTGATCTCCATCAGCAATGAGGATCATAGAATCATAGAATCCTAGGGGTTGGAAGGGACCTCGAAAGATCATCTAGTCCAACCCCCCCTGCCAGAGCAGGGCCACCTAGAGCACTTCGCATAGGAACGTGTCCAGGCGGGTTTTGAATGTCTCCAGTGAAGGAGACTCCACGACCCCCCTGGGCAGCCTGTTCCAGGGCTCTGTCACCCTTACAGGAAAACAATTTTTCCGGATATTCAACTTGAACCTCCTATGCTCCAATTTACACCCATTACCCCTTTGAGGCAGTACAATCTCGAACTGTTGGTGCCGAGCAATTGTTGATAGAACGGTTCGACCATGGGCCCTGGGCTAAGCGCAAGGACAGCTCTGCGTAAAGCAACTTTTGTAACTGCAGGGACCAGTACGTTAGAACACTCGAAGGTTAAGGAGTAAGCAAGACGATTAGATTAAGGGACTCGGCACGATTGTTATGTCTACAAAGAAGCTCAAATGTGTGAAAGACAAGCTTTGTTAGTTAATTGTTGCTAAATGCTTTGTAGCCAATCAAGTTAAAACGTGTGTAACGAGATGTAGAAATCACCAATCAGCAATATGTATACGTGGCATTAGCTCTTAGATTAGTGTATAAATATCGCCTTCTGATTCAATAAAGTTGGACATTTGTTTGCATCAAACTGAGTCTCCGTCTCACATCTGTTTGCATCAAACACCCACTGCGACACCCCTTGTCCTATCACTGGTCACCACTGAGAAGAGCCTAACTCCATCTCCCTGACACTCACCCCTTACATATTTGAAAACATTGATGAGGTCACCCCTCAGTCTCCTTTTCTCCAAACTAAAGAGACCCAGCTCCCTCAGCCTTTCCTCATAAGGGAGATGTTCCACTCCCTTAATCATCTTAGTAGCTCTGTGCTGGACTCTTTCAAGCACTTCCCTGTCCTTCTTGAACTGAGGGGCCCAGAACTGGACACAATACTCCAGGTGCGGCCTCACCAATGCAGAATAGAGGGGGAGGAGAACCTCTCTTGACCTACTAACCACACCCTTTCTAATGCACCCCAGGATGCCATTGGCCTTCTTGGCCACAAGGGCACAGGGACAAACTTTGTCCATTTTTGAGCTCCATGATACAGAGATTACAACACCACCATTACAATAATACCTTTTTAAAAGCCCAACATGGACTCTATTAAGACCAAACCCAGAAGAGAGGTCACTGATCTCAGTGTGGCCTTGCTCAGGTGTTCAGTTCCCCCAGGGCTGCATGATTTGTTTTCTCACCTTATATTAAAATTGAATGGATTTCTTCTTGGATCAGACAGCATTTCTGCCATGCAGGTTTCCACTGCTTCAAACAAGAAGATCCTGGCTCATTATCAGAGATCTCCCATGCTATCTCAACCTAAAGGTTAATTACCTTGACTTCACCAACCTTCCCAAGTGCTGTTTACAACAGACCAGTGCTCTCCAGACACATGCAGCAGAAACCAGTGTATTACACCAGCTCCTACCTCCAATTTCAAGTAACTGAGCTTAAAAATTTTGTGTTGACTGATCCTACTTAGCAGAATTCAGAGCCATTAACTCATGTGCTGCATGACAGGGTGTCCTGCCAGTAACATCCTGACATGTGCTCAGCCAAGGAGAGAAGAGAAAAAAGTCCTTGCAGTGCAGTTAGCAGAGGAATAATGCATGACTTGGGCAATTGCTGTCACCCAGCAGTGGTGTGTATGAAGTGCAAAGAGCATTTTCATGTTTGGGAGGAAAGAGTTTTAAAATATTCAGCAGTCACTGTCAGCTTCATCTCGTTCTCAGCCCCAGGGAAGGGGCTCCAATGCCCCCTTGCCAGGAAGGCTACTTGGCAGCAGCTGGAGTGGGAGCAGCAGCAGGAGGCTCCCAACAAGGCTGTGAAATAAAATGCTTATTCAAGAGACAGCACAAGGGCTGGTTTGCTAAGTGGAATGAAGCACCTCACCCTGCAGGAGCCCTTGGATCTCTCCACTGAGCAGCTGGGCTGCACTTTCCTCCTATCAGTAATAATAACAAGAAATTAAAAATAAGGATAGCAAAGGAAAAAGAAACCTTGAGCTTGCAAGCTGCATCAGGTGGACTCGATGCTCCTGCCTCAATTTCCCCCCTCCTCCTCTCCCACCACAGCTCCCCCCCTGCTTTTGGCAGGGCTTGCTGGGGGGCTGAGATGCAGGGCTGCTCCGTATCCAGGCAACGAGCATCCCTGAGGCTCTGCAAAGCTCTGCAATGCACAGGAGGAGCAGCTGGGGCAGGGACTCCCCCAGACATGACAGAATACTGGAGAGAAGGAGCTTTTCCAGTTCTCAAGAATGAAGGCAGAGAGCAAAGCAAGATCTCAAGCTACCCTCTGCCAATGAAAGCCCATTCTCCCTGGGATTCCCAGTTTTCCCAGCACAGCTGGCTGGGAAGGTGCCAGGAAGAGCCCACAAAACTCCCTGTGACTTTTTCCTTTTATTTCTCAGTGTTGTGAATGTTCTCACCTAGATCCACCTCCTCCCACTGCAGGAACTTTCCAGGTTTATTAGCAACCCAGAAGCAACACTCTCAATTCTCAGAGCTGTGTTTTGGCCAAGTAAAACCTCCCAATGGCCACGCACCCATCTCACCAGGCTTCAGAGACGGGCTGTGGGAGGAAAGGTCAGCTGAGAATCAATGATCCATCCATTCTTACATTCACAAGAGGAAAAAGTTCTTCACCAGCCAGGGGATAAAACTCCTCATGGCAAGGAGGTGAGTGGGAGCGTCACCACAGACTGCAGTGACATCCAGATTGCAGTCACAGTGCTTTGGGCAGCCTTGGTCATGATTCCCTGCCCCACTCTCCTCCTCTGTACAGCTCTTGTTACAAAGATTGGGATGCTCTCACTTTGGCAGAGGTTCAGAATTTGAGGGAAGACCAAAGAAGACCAGGAATTAAGCAAGCTATGGGCAAAAGCCCCCACAAACCTCATCCCTGAGCATTTTCCATTTAAAGATGACCTGCAGGCCACTTGACATTCAAAATCTTACATTGCAGAGGATGAAGCTATTTGGCAGAGAGCTGGGAGTATGCTTATAGAGCTTCTGTAGCATTCAGCTGCCTCCCAAGCAGTTGTTGGGGCTGCCATAAGGACATTGCATCGTTGAAAATACACAGGAAAGAATGATTGTTAATAAAAGAAATTAATGGCAAATTGCTGCAATAAGATGCTCTGATTCCAACCAGGTTTAATTCCAAGAAACCCTGTGTCTAGTATGAAAAGAGGTCATAATGTCCCTCTCCCACCTTATTTGATGTTTTGTCATCATTTGAGGCTTTCAGCCATTAACATTGCTCAGGAGACAACAGCAGAAAGCAAACACAACAGAGAGTTTCCCCTTTCTTGTTGTCACAGCACTGATTTATTACTCAGAAAGGATTTTTTCCTTTCTTTCACCATGACTGGAAAGGTTGAGCAATCACTATCTAGGGGTTCATGAGATGCTCAGAGCAGGAATCCCTCTTTAAGGAGCTTGGGATGGCTCATGGCTCCTGCTGTAATCTCAGCTCCTTGCTTCTGCCTTCCCTGCTCTCTTAGCAATTTCTGTAGCTTCACTGCCTTGGCAAAAGGATTTTTTTTTTCCCCTTCTAGTAGTGACAGCCCCTGTAGGAGACTGCCCAGTATCAAGTTACTCATTAAAAGAGGTAAAAACTACCTCCCTGGAATAAAGTGTCACCTCCAGTTGAACTCTGGGGAAATATAAGGGAAAAATCAGCACACTTTTGCTCCTTTGTGAGCAGTGACTTGGAACATCAGCAAGAACTGCCCCACGTGTCCATTATCCAGGTGTCCCCAAAGTGATGAATTCATAGCACACAATTCCCACAGCTAATGGGAAGGGCAGCTCCAGTGCCAGCACAACAACCCCTTTGCAGCACAGGGGGTTATTGCCAAGCCAACTACACCAATTTACAGCAATTTCCATAAGAAATGTGAGCTGAGACCTGGACACCAGGAGTTCAATCCCAGCTCCCCCATGATTCACTCAGAGGGAAGGCAAAGGGCTCTAACTTTTATATTTAACAAGCTTGCTCCTAAAATAACCATGCACATATCAAGACTGCTGTGTAGCACATAAATCACAGAATCTGCTGAGTTGGAAGGGACCCATCGGGATCATCAAGTCCAACTCCTGCCCCTGTGTGCACCCCAAGAATCACACCATGTGCCTGAGAGCATCATCCCAACGCAACCTTTAGAGTCTTTCTCTCCCTAACACATCCTTTTAGCAAAAAGTCCTGTGCAACACAGAGTCATAGAATGGTAGGGGTTGGAAGGGAGGTCACTTGAGTCCAACTTTTTTCCCCTGCCAAAGCAGGGCAGGTCACACAAAGCCACATCCAGATGGGTCTTGAGAGTCTCTAGGGATGGAGACTCCACCACTCTCTGCCCAGCCTGTTCCTGTCCTCCATCACCCTCACAGTAAAAAAGTTCTTCCTCATGTTGAGCTGGAACTCCCTGTGTTCCAGTTTGTGTCCACTGCCCCTTGTCCTGTCACAGGGCACCACTGAAAAGAGACTTTCCCACTCTTCAGATATTGATAAACTTTTCTAAGGTCCCCTCTCAGCCTTCTCCCCACCCAGGAGCCCCAGGGCTCTCAGCATCTCCCTATAGGACAGATTTTGGCTGTTTTAGGAGATGTTGGTTTAACAGGAAAAAGCAGGAAAGATAACAGGAAAAGCAAGGAGACAGCAAGCAGGGGGCTGTGGCAAAGCCCAGTTGCCTCCAAAAATCTGGAGGCAGAGGAAAGACAAAAGGAAGAGGGGAGAAAGGGAGAGGCAGAGATGTGGCACCAGGACAGAGCTGGAGCATGGAGGTCCTTGCTGAGACAAGGAGTGCTCCAGATCAGAGGTGACAGCAAAATTCAAGGGGACAACCTTAATCCTGACCTAAGAAACCACTGAGAGCTTCAGAGCACACTTCAGCAGAGCCCCTACCACCTCCAGCTTCTTTAGGACCTACAACTTCAGACACCCATTTAAGGTCTTTGGAGAAAGGAGGCCAGATGGCTGAGCCCATTGCAAGACCAAACTCTTCTACCTGGTGCTAGAGTGTGAAAATCCATCCCTCCTTCAGAAACTAAACCCAAAATGAGCAGCACTGACAGACACAACAGAACACCTCTGATGAAGAAGGAACCCAGAGTGATGCTGACAGATTCCCAGAAGCAGTAATGAAGGATGTGCCTGGGACAGCAGCCCTGAGCAGTGCCTAAAAACCTCTACAACCCTGCTGAGACCCCCCCAAAGCCCTGCACCCAGCCCTCCCTGCCTGGGGAGCATACTGAAACCAGTTCTGCACTACAGCCTGGGTCCCAACTCTAAAAATTCCCTTCCAGCATCTCTTCCCTTTCCAGCCAAGCTCAGACCTCAAACCTGGAGGCACCTCCAGTCTGTGTGTAATGGGCTCTGCCCCAAATTCCTCAGCATCAGCATCATTTGGCATGGGGAGGAGGGAGCTGCTCCCTGGGGACATGGGATAAAGGCAGGAGAAGCAAAATATTATCCTGGGGAGGCTTCAGAGAAGCTGTTGCTGGGGCTGAGGGTGGGCATTTAAATCCTCAGGGACAACAGAAAGGAGAATCAGTGAAAAAACTTTTAATGCTAACTGTGAGCACTCACACTTTTATTCCTTGATGTGCAGGGGCTCAAGAGGTGGATGGGAAAAGAGGCACCAAAAAAGCCCCAGCCAAGAGGCTACCTGAAGCTAAAAGCAACAAGAGCCACTCCCCAGCCCCAGCAAGAGTAACACCCTCATGGCTGTTTTCCTGCCAAACCATCCCTGAACTCTTCCAGCAATAGAGCACAAATTTTACATCAGCAAAAACCCAAGAAAAATTCACCCTGCATCAGAATCATCAGAAAGAATGATGAGATTTGGTTGGGTGGTGACAAACAAAACCCAGAATGGGGAAGAATCACTTCAGTTTGCACTGGAAGATTTTTTTTTTCTTCTATTTCTTCACATCAGCTCCCCAAAGTTTTGCTCAGTCTCAGATGAAACTTGATATTTTTACATCTCCTAACTGAAAAACCCCCCAAAATGCAGCATCCTCTCCCCTCGAGCACCACACCAAACAAACCCAACCCCCCCTTTTTATAAAACGTTTGGATCAAATTTTGATAGGAAAACATGGGTTTCAGTTTTAAATGTTGAAAGGATCAGCTTTGGCATTTCTAAACCAAAAATATGTTGCATTAAAAAAACTGGGAGTGTTTTGATATTTACAAATACACGTGGAGCCCTTTTGTTGACTGAAACTGTTTGCATAAACTTGATTTTAAAAAGATTTATGGGCTCTGAAGATCTGGGGGGGGGAAAAAAAAGGGCTTTTGTAATTAAAAAATCATAAAAATGATCTGAATTATCTGCAGAGATGTGATTTACAGACTTGACAGCTGATTTTTTATGCACAGTTTCAGCTGCTGCACTTTCCAACAATTCCCATTAGTAGTGATCAAAAAAATAAAACCCCAGCAGAAGCCCAAGATCTCAAACAGCTCAAGTAGCACATCCAGCTTTCTACACCTAATGCTCAGGACTACTGAGTGCTCCTAGGGATTTATAGTGCTAGTCCTAAACATCTGGGTTCAGATTTACACTGAACATTTCAGGTTTTCCAAATGAGTCATTGCCAGACCAACCAAAATCACACTGTGTGTGCAATCACACAGCACCTGCAGGATGGGCAAGGGATCAGACCCAGCCAGCACGGGGTTAGGAAGGGCAGGTCCTGTCTGACCAACCTGATCTCCTTTTATGATCAGATGACCCGACTGGTGGATGAGGGGAAGGCTGTGGATGGAGTCTACCTGGACTTCAGCAAGGCCTTTGACACCATCTCCCACAGGATTCTCCTGAAAAAGCTGTCAGGCCACAGCTTGGACAGGAGCACCCTGTGCTGGGTTAGGAACTGGCTGGAGGGCCGGGCCCAGAGAGTGGTGCTGAACGGGGCTGCATCAAAATGGCGGCCGGTCACTAGTGGTGTCCCCCAGGGATCAGTGTTGGGCCCAGTGCTGTTTAATATCTTCACTGATGATTTAGATGAGGGGATTGAGTCCATCATCAGCAAATTCGCAGATGACACCAAGCTGGGAGGAAGTGTGGATCAGCTGGAAGGCAGGAGGGCTCTGCAGAGGGACCTGGACAGACTGGAGAGCTGGACTGATTCCAACGGGATGAGGTTCAACAAGGCCAAGTGCCGGGTCCTGCACTTTGGCCACAACAACCCCATGCAGCGCTACAGGCTGGGGACAGAGTGGCTGGAGAGCAGCCAGGCAGAAAGGGACCTGGGAGTCTGCATTGACAAGAAACTGAACATGAGCCAGCAGTGTGCCCAGGTGGCCAAGAAGGCCAATGGCATCCTGGCCTGGATCAGAAACAGCGTCACCAGCAGGTCCAGGGAGGTGATTCTGCCCCTGTACTCAGCGCTGGTTAGGCCACACCTCGAGTACTGTGTCCAGTTCTGGGCCCCTCAGTTTAAGAAGGATGTAGAGGTCCTGGAACAGGTCCAAAGGAGGGCAACCAGGCTGGTGAAGGGACTCGAGCACAGGCCCTATGAGGAGAGGCTGAGAGAGCTGGGGCTGTTCAGCCTGAAGAAGAGGAGGCTCAGGGGAGACCTCATTGCTGTCTACAACTCCCTGAAAGGAGGTTGTAGCGAGGTGGGAACTGGACTCTTTTCACAGACGACCTTCAACAAGACAAGAGGACACAGTCTTAAGTTGTGCCAGGGGAGGTTTAGGTTAGATATTAGAAAGAATTTCTTCACGGAGAGGGTGATTAGGCTATGGAATGGACTGCCCGGTGAGGTGGTAGATTCTCCGTCCCTGGAGACATTTAAAAAAAGACTGGATGTGGCACTCAGTGCCATGGTCTAGCAACTGCTCCGGTGGGTCAAGGGTTGGACTTGATGATCTCTGAGGTCCCTTCCAACCCGGCTAATTCCATGATTCTATGATTCTATGAAAAAGCAAAAAAAAAAAACCCCAAAAAACCCAAAAACCCAACTAATTTCATTACTTTTTTTTAAAGCCATCACTGATCCCCTTTTTCCTGGGATGGAGATTTGTTGAATATACTGATCTTTAGGAAACCTGTGGTCATATTAAGTCAACTTGGAGACTCAGAGCCTTATTGTACAGATTTTCAGGTATTTTAAATGATTATAAATTGTATTCATGTCACAGTGGCCCAAACGTGGTCTTTAGTTTTGAACACTTTTTTATTTTTGGCAGGAGGCAATGGAATTGCAGGATGCCAACTCCTGTTTCCAATCAGTTCAGTGAGAGTTTGGCCCTCAGTGCTGCTACCAGATAACACACAAAACTGGGAGATGGAAAGGGAAATGGAAAAGCAAAGGCAGTTCTGGCAAGAGATTCCACTTTCCAGTAACATGACCCAGAAACTGAGCCAAGACAGCTAACAGCCCCAAAGGTTGTGATAAAAAAGGAGCTTCATTCTGAGATCTAGCTTCTTAAGCATGGAATTAGAATATTAAAAAAAAAAAAAGGACAAACTGATTCCTTTCCTCCTTGTTGACCAAATACTTGGGGGAGAAATAAATTAGAATTGGGGGCATTGATTTTAGGCTCCTCGAAATGCACTCGTGGGTGGATTTTGCAGCCACAAAAGTGATAAATGGTCCAGTTTGAGGAGTCAATGACAAATTCTGCAGTGGTCACCCGGATTGAACTGGGGGTCCATTTGTGTCTCTGCAGCACCAGGTCAGTAGGGATGGCCAAGCCTGATACCCCACTCATGGCTGCAGAATGGGGGAAACCAGTGGGTCAGGTAGCCACCAGCTCCAACATCCTCCTCTCAGCAAGATTTGCCAGGGAAAAGTGCCAGGAACAGTTTGAGATGGCTCTTGCAGAACAGGCAGTTCCCAGGAAAAGCTTTTCCTCCCAGGAAAAGTGCCCTCCTCAGGGACTGCCTGGTGCCGTGCAGCAGGCGGCTCCTTGGTCTAGGGGGATGATTCTCGGTTTGGTCCTGCACTTTGACACAACAACCCCATGGGGAGCTCCAGGCTGGGCACAGAGTGGTTGGAGAGCAGCCAGGCAGAAAGGGACCTGGGAGTTTGGATTGCCAGGAAGCTGAACATGAGCCAGCAGTGTGCCCAGGTGGCCAAGAAGGCCAATGGCATCCTGGGCTGGCTGAGGAAGAGCGTGGCCAGCAGGTCCAGGGAAGGGATTCTGCCCCTGTGCTCAGCTCTGGGGAGGCCGCAGCTTGAGTCCTGTGTCCAGTTCTGGGCCCCTCAGCTCAGGAAGGAGATTGAGGTCCTGGAGCAGGTCCAAAGGAGGCAACTGGGCTGGTGAAGGGACTCGAGCACAGACCCTATGAGGAGAGGCTGAGGGAGCTGGGGGTGTTCAGGCTGGAGAAGAGGAGGCTCAGGGGAGACCTCATCACTCTCTACAACTCCCTGAAAGGAGGTTGGAGCCAGGGGGGGGTTGGGCTCTTTTCCCAGGCAACTCTCAGCAAGACAAGAGGGCAGGGTCTCAAGTTGTGCCAGGGGAGGTTTAGGTTGGACATTATGAAGAATTTCTTTACGGAGAGGGTGATCAGACATTGGAATGGGCTGCCCAGGGAAGTCGTGGATTCTCCGTGTCTGGAGATATTTCAAAAGAGACTGGATGTGGCACTCAGTGCCATGGGCTGGGAACTGCAGCGGTGGTTCAAGGGTTGGACTTGATGATCTCTGAGGTCCCTTCCAACCCAGCCAATTCTACGTTTCTATGATAAGGTGGGATCCAGCCTGTCCAGGCTCCTATATCCTTCAGACCCTGAAGCCAGGAGTATCCCAGCCCAGCTGGAAATTAGCACCTGGTGAGTGCTGGGAGCTCTGAAAATAAACTTTCCACAAATAATGAAAGGAAGGAAGTTTATGCTGCTTGAAAATGCTTCTTTGGGATTTATTTATCCTGCTGAGGGATGCTGGTCCCCTCACACGTGTGCTGTGCTCCACTTTTTCAGAAAAGGGACAGCTGTGGACAGTCCCCTGGTGAGCTGGAGACCTCCAGATGCACAGGAATCCACTGCCCCTACACGTCCCCTTTCTTGTCATCCACCATAAAATGCCACTGTGTCACCTGGACCTTACAGCTGGGGCCACATCTGCTAAAACCAGCCCTGAACATCCATCAGAAGGCTGTCCTTGTATCTTATAGAATAGAATCATGGAATTATGGAATGGTTTGGGTTGGAAGGGCCCTTAAAGCTCCCTCAGTGCCAACCCCTTTCCATGGGCAGGGACACCTCCCACCAGCCCAGGTTGCTCCAAGCCCCATCCAACCTGACCTGAGACACTGCCAGGGATGGGGCAGCCACAGCTTCCCTGGGAAACCTGGCACAGGGGCTCAGCACCCTCAAATTAAAGAATTTTATATTAATGCCTATCACAAACCTCCCCTCTTCACTGGCACAGGATGTGCCAGCTCTGTCAACGAATACAATGTCTGCCAAGGCTGCAGCTCCCATCCATTAGCACTGGAAAATGTCATTTTACCCAGGACAGCTCAGCCATCACATTCTCATTATCTTGACTCTGCCCAAGCCTGCCCAGCAGCTGCCCCACACGTGGGCTCTGCTCACAAAACAGATTCAAGCTTTTGCACTAAACAGACACAGCAGGGCAAGCAAGAAACCTCGGGCTTTCCAACAGGTTTTAAGGGCGTTTAAGAGCAATAAGAACCTTTTTCTATTCTGCAAGTTTAAAACCAAACTGCTTTTCCATCTACTTTTTTTTATGTCAGATGAATAGAGGTTTTTTTCATGGGCAGCTTTGCATGGGAGTAGAGGGAATGGGGACTTTTATCACCCCAATATCTGCTAGAGGGCCAACACAGCAGAACAGAAGTAATCCAAGAGGATCCTGGACTGAATTGATGGTCACTTTTTCAAGTGATAGAGGAACAAAATAGGAGAGATGCTGGATGTCAGGTTAGACATCAGGAAGAATTCTTTCATTTGATGGTGCAAAGCCTGGTGGGCTTCCACTACTGTTATCAGAAGTTATCAGAAGGGAAGATTCTCTCAGAGACTCCTTATTTAGAGATGGAAGAAGAGCTCAGCTTCTTCAAACTATTAACTCACAACCTGAAGAAAAAATGAAAGAAAACTAAAATTTTCTCAATATGGTATCTGTTTCCTTTGATCAATGCAGCCTGCATTTACAGGCTTTTACAAAAACACCCCAAAACACTGAACCTTTAAGAAGTCCTTACTCCATTTTCCCCAAATTGTAGTCCCTTTAGAAGTTGTCAAGTTGGTCAACATTTTAAAAGGGAAAATGTGTCCCTTGCCAATGAATAGTAATAATAATAAAGAAATAATGATGATGATAATATCAAATAATTAATTTGGGGGGGGGAAAAGGTTTTTCTAGAAAGCATTTTCCTTTTTTCCACTTTTGCAATCACCCCTCCCCATAACACAGATAATCATGACACATTTCTGGTGGTAAATGAGCCTCAAAATTTGTTGCTGCTTTTTCTGAGAGTGGGGTTTCTGTCTGCTTTCATGGAATAGATGATGCTGAGTTGGAAAGGGACCCATCAGGATCCTCAATCCCAACTCCTGTCCCTGTGTAGGGCCCCCCCAGGATCACCCCATGTGTCTGAGAGCATCATCCCAATGCTGCTTGAACTGGGGCAGGTTTGGTGCTGGGACCACTTCCCTGGGGAGCTTCTGCCACTGCTCAGCTGCCCTCTGGGGGAAAAACCTTTTCCTGGTCTCTCACCTCAACCTCCCCTCATTCACCTTCCTCCCATTTCCCTGAGTCCTGTCCTTGGTCACAGGAGTGAGGAAATCAGAACCTGCCCCAAATCTTCCCCTGCAATGAGGTCACCCCTCAGCCTCCTTTTCTCCAGGCTGAACAATCCAAGTGACCTCAGCTGCTCCTCATCACTCACCCCTTCCAGACCCTTCACCATCCTCCTTTGGACACTCTCCAACAGCTTGATGTCTTTTTTTTTCTTTTTTTTTTCCAGAAGCCTGCAACATTATCAGTTGATGAACAGACTTTTATAGGGAGAATCAGAGGGGATGGCAGGCACAAGGAGCACTGCTAAAGGCTGTAACCCAGTTCCTGGGACAAGAAGAAGAGCTGGCTGTCTTCCCAGCTCCCAGCCCTATGCTTTTGCCACTCTGGACTCTGCTTTCTGGAGTCAGAGGCTTCAGCTTTATTGATGCTCATCATGCTCCAGCTCTCCTGTTGCACAAGCCACTAAGTGAATTTGTCTGGAGGTCAGATTTAATTGGAGAAAAAGGGCAGTTTCTCTTCATCAAGAAGTGCTAGTTGCACCAGGAAACAAAAAAACCCAAACATCAGGAGTGTTTTCAGTCCTTTTTCTAAGCTGTACATATTCTGACCCACCCCCGTAGCCTGGGGAGGTACTGGGGAGTCTTTGCTGCATGCAGTCCTGTTTCCTTAGGGCTGAAAATGTTTCAGCTGCCTTTGGGAATAATTGGACTATGGTTTTCCTCAGCAATGGACTTGGTCATTGGCCAGAGGGAGAAAAAAACTGGTGGCCCAAACTGATGCATGGCACATCAGCAGAAATGAATAGAGCCTCAGCAGGGAGCAGGAGGTTCAGGTCCCTGCAGCCACATTTCTCCATCTAACACAGGACAAGGAGGGTTTGGCACCATCTCATAATCCACGTGTTCAGGCAGTGGGTAGGAAGGAAAGTCCCAGTCCAGGAGCACTGGTTTAGTCCCAGCTCTTGATGCTTTTCAATAAAATGTATGGATGTGGCACCCTAGGATATGTCCCAGTGTTGGGTTTTTTTTTTTGGGTCTCTGGGATCTTAAGAGGTCTTTTCCAACAATGAGTGTGATTCTGTGGCCACCACAAGACAAAGCTCTGGTGGAAATACCTTAAAATTTCAGGTATTGAAAGAGGGAAATCCTGGTAGGGAACACCCTGGGAGGAAAAGGCAGGATCCCCTTAGAAGAGTCCAGGTGTGCTTGCACCAGGACTGGAAAAATGATTTTCCTTTCTTCATTCACAATCTATCATTTCTCCAGCACTGGAGAAATGATAGATTGTGAATGAAGAAAGGAAAATGCTTTCTATAAAAAATTTTCCCCCCCCAAATTAATTATTTTATATTATCATAATTATTTCTTTCTTATTATTACTATTCATTGGCAAGTTACACAGAGGAGACACTTTATGCCTCTGCACCTGGAGTATTGTGTCCAGTTCTGGGCCCCTCAGTTCAAGAAGGACAGGGAAGTGCTTGAAAGAGTCCAGCGCAGAGCTACTAAGATGATGAAGGGAGTGGAACATCTCCCTTATGAGGAAAGGCTGAGGGAGCTGGGTCTCTTTAGTTTGGAGAAAAGGAGACTGAGGGGTGACCTCATCAATGTTTTCAAATATGTAAGGGGTGAGTGTCAGGGAGATGGAGTTAGGCTCTTCTCAGTGGTGACCAGTGATAGGACAAGGGGTAATGGGTGTAAATTGGAGCACAGGAGGTTCAAGTTGAATATCCGGAAAAATTTTTTTCCTGTAAGGGTGACAGAGCCCTGGAACAGGCTGCCCAGGGGGGTCGTGGAGTCTCCTTCACTGGAGACATTCAAAACCCGCCTGGACACGTTCCTATGCGAAGTGCTCTAGGTGGCCCTGCTCTGGCAGGGGGGGTTGGACTAGATGATCTTTCGAGGTCCCTTCCAACCCCAAGGATTCTATGATTCTATGAAAAATTGAAAGGTGAGGAGGATTATTACCAAGCTCAGGATGCAGGGAAATGCACAACAATATCTGCTCCTCTCCTAAGATCTGAACAACCTTTGCTATCCCAAGATCACCCAAACCATGAGGAGAGCCTCAGCAAAACCTTTTGCTCATACCAAGACTGCAGACATGCACCCTCTCCTTCTGCCCACATCTTCTACAAAAGAGCAACTTTCAGCAAGGAAAAAAAATAAAAAGGCAACTGTAAAAAATCAATTTTTAGAAAGAATGTAGCATGATGCCATTTTCCTTCCATGGGAAGTGGTATCCCCAAGTGGAGGCTCAAACAATAACCAGCCTAGCAGGAGGTGCAGTGAGAAGACAACTTGGAGGGGGGAGAAAAAATTATATCTCTGTGTATTCCCTGCTGGCCCTCACCCTCCATTTCCTCTGGGATTTCTTTGTGACTGCACTGAAAGGGGTCAATAGCTCCCAGCTTGAGAAATGCAGCTTTTCAA
Source organism: Calypte anna (assembly GCF_003957555.1). Taxonomy (NCBI): domain Eukaryota; kingdom Metazoa; phylum Chordata; class Aves; order Apodiformes; family Trochilidae; genus Calypte; species Calypte anna. The sequence continues at coordinate 3,413,648 of NC_044251.1, forward strand.
AGAACTATCAGCAGCATCTGTATTTAAAGCATGCTTTTTACTTTGCAGTGTGTCCCTCCCCCCCCCCCCTTAGCTAATGTAGTGATTTTAAAAGCCTGCAGCAAGATAAACTTTCAGGGAAAAGCAAAAAGGGCAGGGCAGAGGAGAACAGGGACCTTTCTGCTTTGGTTTAGTGACAGTGTCCCTGGAAAAAAGCAAAGCAGGGACTGGGAATGCAAACTGGAGATAATCTGAAGTGCTACAAATCCTTCAGTCACCACCTCCCCATCCTATAAAGGATGCTTCAAAACCCACATGAAGCAGCCAAGCACCAACCTGGGGAAGAAAACCTGATTAAAAACAAGAGGGAAATTAGCACTGGGCTCACTGAACACATCAAAGCTTTCCAACTCCATTCTCAGTGTGTAGGAAATTCTGAGCTGACTAACACAGGCAACTTAGTCAGATTTCACTAGGCTTAATTAACTTGTCTTGCTAATGAAACACTGGGCCAATGGCTCAGTTTGCAGTTAGGCTTTCTATTTGAGGAATACTCCAGAAAAGCCCTAGCACATTAGAAGCAGGGATTTTTGGGGGGAGAGAGAAGAAGGAGGATTTCTCCTTGAGTTTCTCCTAAATTTCTCCTTGGGTACCACTGGAAGTGGAAGGCTGGAACATGCACAGATTTTCAGGACTTCACCTCCTCTTGCAGCCCCATCCATACATCCCACAGCAATCAGATTGCAGCTGCTCTCAGTATCAGGCTGTAATTTTTGATTCACTTTGGAAGAGGATGAATCCAAGTGCCCACACAGAGAGTTTCTACAGCTCAGCTGGGGCTGTGCTTCCCAGGTATAAAAAGGTCAAAACTCCACGCCTGTGCTTTAGAAACTGAGTAACAGTTCCAAACTACTAAAACTTCTCCATATTTAAGGATGAAAGGAGGTGAAATGTCACAAAAGAAAGCTCTGCTTTGTGTTGAGGGGAGGCAGATTAAATAAGACCAGGTTCCCATTTATCTGACTCCGTATCATTCTGGCTATCTGAATGGAGCCTTTCAGACAACAGCAGCAGAATCCCACGATATTCATTGAAGACAAGCCTGCAATTCCCAGATGGAAATGTGCAGTGGAATCTCCAGCAGCACCATGTAGAGCAAAAAAGCTCTTTTGTATGGTCCCTCCCAAACCATCCAAGGGAGAAGTCAAAACCAAGGTCAGTGAATGCTTCAGAACCAGAGCAATAAAATTGAAAATTGCCTCTCCCAGCCTCCAGCATGAGCAGCATGTGACTTTGCATTTCACTCCACTTTCCAACCAGACCATCTTTCTTGCAGGCATTCAAACATCCTCTGCCATGCCAGATCCTGAATTATAGAAAAAAAGCTCCTTGGAGCCTGAGAACTCTGCATTTCACAGCCATTGATGGGGTTGAAATGAGCCCTGGCAGATAAACCACACTCATGCTTGCAACTGGTTCAACACAATACAGCCCTAAAGCCTTCATGATACAGCCCAGGAAAAGAGAATCCTCCCATCTCCTACTATTAATTGCATCTGCAGTGGTCAGGGCTTGGAAGAGAAGTAAGCAGATTAATTCTGTCAGGCTGGGCAATAATCTCCAGAGGGGAGGAGGGAAAATCCCATCATTTAAAACAGGACTGGGAGACACTGCCCCTGTGCTCAGCCCTGGTGAGGCCACACCTCGAGTACTGTGTCCAGTTCTGGGCCCCTCAGCTCAGGAAGGATATCGAGGTCCTGGAGCAGGTCCAAAGGAGGGCAACCAGGCTGGTGAAGGGACTCGAGCACAGACCCTATGAGGAGAGGCTGAGGGAGCTGGGGGTGTTCAGCCTGGAGAAGAGGAGGCTCAGGGGAGACCTCATCGCTCTCTACAACTCCCTGAAAGGAGGTTGGAACCGGGTGGACGTTGGTCTCTTTTGCCAGACAACTTTCAACAAGACAAGAGGGCAGGGTCTTAAGTTGTGCCAGGGGAAATTTAGGTTAGATATTAGAAAGAATTTCTTTATGGAGAGGGTGATCAGACATTGGAATGGGCTGCCCAGGGAAGTAGTGGATTCTCCGTGTCTGGAGATATTTCAAAAGAGCCTGGATGTGGCACTCAGTGCCATGGTCTAGCAACCGCAACGGTGGTTCAAGGGTTGGACTTGATGATCTCTGAGGTCCCTTCCAACCCAGCCAATTCTATGATTCTATGAAAGATGTTCCATGCTAGGTGGGGATTAAGGGTTTGGTCTAAAGGGCTTCATCTTCTCTAGAGCTGCTTTCTGGGAGTCCTTGCCAGCAGAACTGCAGGGCTGTTCTGGTTGGGTGGTTGTTTTGGTTTTGTTTTTTTTCCCCAGGACCTGGAACACCTTGCCCAGTTGAAAATTCAATTATTTAAATAATTTCTTACTTAACCCCTTGCCCCCAACACACACATCTTTGTTTCATTTCTTCAAAAGCTTTCTGTTTAAATTAAGGGGTTTTTCCATATTAAACCAGAGGTCTAAGTATTGTTTTATTAATACCTCACTGGTGACATTCTTCTTTCTTTCAGCATACTCCTCCAGACCTTTAGCCTACATTCACTTCAACTACATGAACAGTCCTCACCCTCTGAAAGGACATTTTTTTGCTGAAAAAAAACCATTCCCCGTGCTGTAAACACAATGAAAGATTGGAGCTCTTACAGATATGTCAGGCAGAGGTGACAAAGCCCTTCTTGAGTCAATAGATGGAAAAAATCCTCTGCTCAGTCCTCTTCTTAGGAGGATTCTCTTCCTTACCTGTGTGCTGCTTCCAGGGGCCAGGAGCAATCCTTGCTGCCAGGAGCAATCCTTCAAGAAGGAGCAATCCCTCAAGAATTCAGGTGATGCTAAACATGCACCAGGCAGGTGCCTCGTTTCAGGTCCCTAGAAGTGTGATCCAGGCTGCTCAACCTGTCAGAAACAGCAAAGAAAAACTGGTAAGACCCCACACCTCCATCCTGGCATCCTGAGGAAAAGGCTGGATGTGGCACTCAGTGCCATGGTCTAGCAACCGCAACGGTGGTTCAAGGGTGGGACTCGATGATCTCTGAGGTCCCTTCCAACCCAGCCAATTCTATGATTCTATTAGACCCTACGAGGAGAGGCTGAGAGAACTGGGGTTGTTCAGCCTAAAGAAGAGGCGGCTCAGGGGAGATCTCATTGCTGTCTACAACTACCTGAAAGGAGGGTGTAGCCAGGTGGGGGTTGGGCTCTTTTACCAAACGACTTTCAACAAGACAAGAGGGCATGGACTTAAGTTGTGCCAGGGGAAGTTTAGGTTAGATATTAGAAAGAATTTCTTTACGGAAAGAGTGATCCGTCATTGGAATGGGCTGCCCACTGAAGTGGTGGATTCTCCGTCCCTGGAGATATTTAAAAAAAGACTGGATGTGGCACTCAGTGCCATGGTCTAGCAACCGCAACGGTGGTTCAAGGGTTGGACTCGATGATCTCTGAGGTCCCTTCCAACCCAGCCAATTCTATGATTCTATGATTCTATGATTCTCTCATCCTGCTTTTATCCACTTCTTCCCACTTAGGTAAAGATCAACTCCTGCTTGCACACCTGAAGGAGGTGAGGGGAAGCAGCTGAAGATGCTTCAGATTCACCAAAGCCCCTGAAGGCTTTGGTAAAGTCCTGGAGGAAGGCAAAATCTCTGCCTTACTTCTCAGTCCATTTAGACTGAGAATAAAAGGGCTTTGAGGAGAAAGCAGGAAGGGGACCCAGGACCATTTCCAGGAGAATAAGAAAGGGGAAATGTTGTTTCTCCTCTCAGGGAGAGTCAGCAGGGAAACAGAAGCAGACAGGAACACCAGGAAGAGATGCTCTAAGTCCCCCCTCAATGGCAAATCCCAGAACAGAGGTTGGAGTAGTGTGTGAAAAAAAAAAAAAAAGGTAGTTAAATGCTTAAGACATACACACCCCCCCTTCCTGTAGTGTATGCAACAAATATGGACACACGTGCTGATTCACTGTGATAAGAAGTACAAATGTACCCAGAATCAAAGAACTGCCATGCCTGGAAAGACCTCAAAGATCACAATGTCCAACCATCAACCCAGAAGAAACCCTAAATTATAACAAAACCACCATGCCCACTAGAGAATGTCCTGAAGTCCCTCATCTAGACAGTTTTTAATCCCTCCAGGGATGGTGACCCCACCATCTCCCTGGGCAGCCCATTCCAGTGTCTGCCTACCCTTTCAGTACAGAAATTTTTCCTAATATCTACTCTAAACCTTCCCTGCTGCAACTTCAGCCCATGTCCTCTGGTCCTGCCATTATTGACATGAGAGGAGAGGCCAACACTGAATGGAGGGAGACAGGAAAGAGTGAAGATAAAAAAAGAGGACAAGGTGATTGAGTGGAGAGGCAGGCAAGGGTGGGATGAAGTTACCAACAAAGTCAGGGGGAGGGTTCAGGGGGAGATGCTCAGGTGGTGAGAGCAGTAAGCAAGCAAAAGAAGGTAAATCAGAGCCTGGAAAGAGGCAGGAAAGGTCAGTGGGAAAGCAGGAGGGAGAAGGGCAGATCTTGTTGGTTTGCTCCATGCAGAAGTCAGCCAGACCCAAAGCAATCATTCTGCATGGGCTTCTCTCTGGGGAGCAGCACCAAGCCTGGATCTCATCCCCCCTGACAGCTCCAACCCAGATATGATGCTGGCACCACACCAATCCATTTCCCAGCATTATTATTTCTCTCCTCCCCACTCTACCTTGCTGCCTTGCTCTTGTTTTAAAAACCAAACTCTTTCCCCCTGCCCAGGCCCTTCAGCATCCCAAAGCCAATACCAAATGTCCCCATGCAGCACCAGGGAGCAGTAGTGCCCCCTCCACCCCCCTGCATCACAGAGCTGCTCCAGGGTCAAGATGGGGGAAGAAGGTCCTTGGTCCTTTCAGAGGAACTCCATCCAGCTGATCTCTAAGGTGCAGCAGGACATCTCAAGCTCCCCTTCTCTGTCATGCTCCCCAGAGATGACAGCCATGATGAGTTGAGATCTGTTTGTCAATGCAGAAGATGACACCACCACTAATGAGCTGGCTGGGAAGCAGAAGAGGAAATTCCTGCCATGCGGATGGGTATAAGCCCTCAGCAGCCCCCTGCTCCCCTTTCATACCTCTCCAGGATAAGGGAGAGGACTCAGAGGGACCCAGGAGCTGCATCTATCCTGAACCACCCTGCTGAGGAATGTTCTGCACCCTGGTTCTTCGTCTGACATGGACCAGAGGAGCAGCAGGGTCCTGGGAGCAGAGCAGGGAGGCACCAAACAGGTTCTCAGGCAGATGATCCCCCAGAGAAGAGCCATAAAGATGATCAGAGAATCATCCTGCAACATGAAAAGAGGCTGAGAAACTGTGTCTGTTCATCCTGGAGAAGAGAAGGCTGAGGGGAGACCTTCTGCCCATGTTCAGGACTTCCAGGGCAGCTCCAAAGCAGCTGGAGACTCCCTGTGTCCAAGGAGTCCCATGGACAAGACGAGGGGCAATGGGCACAAGGTGCTCCTGGGGAGATTCCATTGGAACACAAGAAGGAAATTTGTCCCCATGAGGACAGTCAGACCTTGGAATGGTCTCCCAGGGGAAGGGGTGGATTCCCCCACTTGGGAAAGTTGGAAGTCTCAGCTCCAGGGGGTGCTGGGACATCTCCTAGAAACAATAATATGAGAAGGGTTGGAGCAGGGCATCCTGGAGGTCCCTTCCAACCTCATCCTGGGATTCTATGAACCTTCTCCCTCCTGTGACACCCTGTGTTGAATGTTGTTTTTTTCCCACTTACTGATTCTTCCCCACTGACTCCTGCTTCTTTCTAGTAAAACACCACAGCTTGATGACAAAGTTTGGCTGCAGAATGCAATGGTTTGCAAGCTCTTGGTGGCCAAGAATTCTCTTGCACTGGTGAGCTGTGAGCAGGGGTGGGAAGATGTCCCTTCCAACCTCACATCCCAGGATTCTGTCTCTGCTGGACTCACAGACTTTCAGCAGAGCTTCACCCTCCTCTGGGTGCTCATTTTCCAGCCTCTTTCTACTCTGCACTACCTGGCATTTCAAATACAGACACAGTGACCCCACGCTGGAGAAGGACAAGAATTTAAGAGGTGCAAGGGCTTGCAAATAGAAACTGCAGACATGCAGATATTTCTGCACAGGACAAAGTGCCTGTGGTCTAATAGAAAGGTGACTGAACTGTAGAGAGACATTGTCAACCAGGTGCCTTGAGTTGCCAAAGTGTGGGTGTGTGTCCCACCTTTATTGGCCCCTGGTCTTGCTCATGCCCAATAGGGGCCTGTCCTAATCAGGCACAGGTGGACTCACACCCACTCTTTGGCAACTCAAGGCACCTGGTTGACAATGTCTCTCTACACTGAACACCATCCCAGTCCTTCCAGACATGTGGCACTGGGAAGTAACTCCCAGCCTTTGAAGGCAATGAGGAAAACTGTAAATAGAGATTAATTTATCCATGTTTGTAAAGTGCTGTGAAACCACAAGATTTCAAATGTCACAGGCAGATGCACTGAGAGTTGAAAAAATTTGATGGCATTTTTAGTACCATTTTTTTTTCTTTCCATGATGGAACAAGAGTGCTGGCTGTGTAGAATGAATCCCATTCATTTCCTATTGCCATTCCAGCTGATGCCCTCCTGTGATCAGAAGCAGAGAGAATATATTTAGGGTCACTAATCCTGTATTTTGTGTTCTCCAGGTGAGAGATTTCCATCATCTCTATTCAAGGGACATTATGAAACAGAAGATATCTCAGGTCATCTAAATCCACCTCTCAGTGGAGGACCATTCCTTTTCCCTCCCCCAGCTCTTCTTTGGTTCTATCTGATCCCACTGGGAGTCTCTGAAGCAGGGGAAATGTCCCCTTTTCCCTCAGCAGACCTCAGAAAAGCCTGACAGAGAATTCTCTTGGAGACTTGATGCTTGTGTAAATGATTTTTCATTTTAGTTACTGTGGTTCCTTTGCACCTGACTACAGCAAAAGCAGCAGAATGTGCAAAACCTGAAAAGGGCCAATAAACCTCTGGATTTTCTCCATGGTTGATGCAGAGGGACAGCAGCACCCAAGGACCCAACACTCCTTTAGCTCAGAATTTTTGAAGAAAAGTAGAGCTAGAAGACTATGGGGCATCTGGGTTTAATACATGTTTCAAAAATAAAAAATAAACAGAAAATAAAAAAAGAAACAGAAGCTTAACATGGAATTTCTCCTGGTCAGCTGCCTTTCTCCAGTCATTGCTGGCTGCTTTTGGAGACAAGACCTTGGATTAGACAAGGATTAGACCCAGTCCAGGATGCTCTCAGGTACCCCTTCCACAACACTGCCCAAAGAGACACACGTGGGGCTTTAGACTGTTGTTCCTGAGTTTGGTTTGGTTTAAGGGGTCCAACAGATTTTGATGGAATTACAGGGGACAGGGTTAATGTTGGTTTGTTTGTTTTTTTTTTTAAATCCAAGCTTGATCATGGCTTCCTTCTACCTTCTCCTACTTCAACATTTCTTTCCTTTGGGGTCCCAAGAGTGATTTCTTTTGCCAATTACTTTTTCTTTCATCCCTCTATACTTATATACCTATATTTTATCCACATGCTTGTTGTATAAAGACACTTCATCAAGCATGAGGAACCAGAGCTTGCACTCTCCACTGACACAGAGATTGGGAGGAACACAGAGTGTTCCCATTTAGCATTTTATACATCACAAATCATAGAATTAGCCGGGTTGGAAGGGACCTCAGAGATCATCCTCAGAGTCCAACCCTTGACCCACCGGAGCAGTTGCTAGACCATGGCACTGAGTGCCACATCCAGTCTTTTTTAAAATGTCTCCAGGGATGGAGAATCTACCACCTCACCGGGCAGTCCATTCCATAGCCTAATCACCCTCTCCATGAAGAAATTCTTTCTAATATCTAACCTAAACCTCCCCTGGCACAACTTAAGACTGTGTCCTCTTGTCTTGTTGAAGGTCATCTGTGAAAAGAGTCCAGTTCCCACCTCGCTACAGCCTCCTTTCAGGTAGTTGTAGACAGCAATGAGGTCTCCCCTGAGCCTCCTCTTCTTCAGGCTGAACAGCCCCAGCTCTCTCAGCCTCTCCTCATAGGGCCTGTGCTCGAGTCCCTTCACCAGCCTGGTTGCCCTCCTTTGGACCTGTTCCAGGACCTCTACATCCTTCTTAAACTGAGGGGCCCAGAACTGGACACAGGACTCAAGCTGTGGCCTAACCAGCACTGAGTACAGGGGAAGAATCACCTCCCTGGACCTGCTGGCCACGCTGTTTCTGATCCAGGCCAGGATGCCATTGGCCTTCTTGGCCACCTGGGCACACTGCTGGCTCATGTTCAGTTTCTTGTCAATGCAGACTCCCAGGTCCCTTTCTGCCTGGCTGCTCTCCAGCCACTCTGTCCCCACAAACAACACCAGAAGAGATGTAAAACAAGCCAGCTCCTCCTTACATTCTCCACTTTTTGGAGACAATTTTGGGAGCATTAAATACAACTGAAAGGGAGCTGTGGAGCTGGCATGAGCTTGACAGATGCTGAGATGAGCTGCACCAGAAAGGAACAGCTCAGCCTGAAACTCTGCACATTAAAAAAAGACATCTGCTTATTGTTTGGGAAGTGGATTTATTTCCACAGACAGCTTGCTGACACCCAGGAAGGCTGGGGAGGCTGGTGGAAACTGGCATTTTTTAACTCTCAGCAGGCATTCAGCATCCAGCAAATCCAGGTTCAGCCTCCACAGGGCTCCCCCCCTCCAACTTCTGGGGCCCCTGAGCCTTTGATGGAGACATGAGAAGAGTTCTGCAAAAAAAAAACCAAGTCAAGCACAGCTTCTGCTGCATTAAAAAGAAAAAAAAAACACCTTTAACAAGCAAGAAAAATTAATTAAGTGGGGAAAATCCCACAGGTTGGAAGAGCAGCTAAGGAATTATCTTGCTCTCAGGTTGGTAATGAGGACTAAACAACCCCACACAGACATCAGCAGCTTTATATGGGCTCATTGGCATTCCAGGGCAGATGCAAAGCTTGGCATTCCCAGGAGCAGCAGCTGCAGCTCCAGTTACAGAGCAGATCCTGGGCAAACCACAGCTTGCCCTGATGAAAACAGCATCCCTATGATGCCTGGGAATGAAAGGTACATTCCTATCAAGCAGGGGGGTTGGACTCAGTGATCTTTTGGGGTCCCTTCCAAGCCCTAACATTCTATCATCTGGCAGAACAACTTTTTCCAACAGAAATCATCCCCAGAGAAACTAGGTCACAACATTTAATGCCCCGAGGTTGATCTGACACACCTCCAAAACCTGTGTTTAGATGTTTAAGTACCTGTCTGGGAGAAAAAAAAAACCAAAAAAGAGATTTCTTCAGTATGAACAGCCAGCAGGTGTTCAGATGCCCACCCAAAGCCATGATCCAACACTGGTCACATCACCTTCTTCACAAACACTTCTGCCTGCTTGACTGTTTACACCACCACCATTCCTTTCTAAGAAAATAATGCAGATTATTTCCCTAAATTGGAAAAAATAAAATTGATTTGGGGTCAGGGATGAGAGTGGCAAAGAGTGACCCTGCCATGGTAACCACTGCACCAGGGGATGAGGCCAAAGATGCCAAAGATGCCCTGGAGCCTCACACTGGGCTGTGCCAAGCTAATGAAAGCTGTGCTTCAAAAATCCATTAACTTCCCTTGCTACTAGGGCTAAAGAATTTGCTCCCTCAACCCCCCAGAAAATAAAGAAAAACAGGGAAAAAAAGTAAACTACTGGCCACCTTTTGAAAAACATGTCTTTTGACACCTTCCTGCCTCTTTGTCACTAGCTGTGGCACAAGAGTCCCATGAGAACCAAGCTTTTGGCTGTGCAGAGGATGAAAGAACCCCCAGCCCAGAGAGCTTGCTGTCCAAAGAGACAAAAAGCAGGAAAAAAGGGAAATATTAGTATTCCCTTTGAAGCAGAAATCCAGAAGGATTCTCGTGGCAAAGATCAGCCAGGAGGCCAGAGGCAAAGCTGGGAAGCAAACATCTCCAGCCTCAAACCTATTGACTGCTCCTTCAGGATGGAGATGGTTGTTTTTCCCTTTCCCATCCTGCAGTTTCCTTGGAAGTTATTTCTTTTTACAGCTTGTCAAAAGTTCCCAACTACTGATGTGCCTCTCACTTCCAGGGGGAGGGGGGGGGTTTAGGGATTCTGATGCAAATGAGCAAGAGGAATTCTCAGCTGGCACCCAAAAACTGCTCCAAAGAGGCTCCTTTCCTCCCTTTAAACCAAACAGCAACTGTGGGTAGGTTTTTAATACAGGTTTTTAATACCTGTTTTTCATACAGGTTTTTAATATATCCAACCATGGGACCTTCAGCTGATAAACTCAGCCAGAATATACCAGTGCAGGTACTTCTGAAACAGATGTTTCATCCATTACCTGTGTGTTATCAATCAACACAGATGATACCCCTACCAGATGAGACAATAATCTTCCAATTAAAATGACTTCTTGTAAAGGTTTCACTAATTACCCAGCCTTACCAAAGGCTAACAGAGTGTTTTCCCACCATCTCATTCATCCAAATGCCCTCCATGCCCTAAAACTATTGGAAAAGGAAACCAAATGGCACCTCCCAAGCAACAGGATTAAATTACCTACCCAGAATTACCTATTACAGAAATATTCACATTAATACCAATTTCCAATCATTTTACATCAGCTTTTACTACTACTACTACTACATCATCATCTACTACTTCCTTACTTTCTCTTGGGCTTGAAGCATCAGTAGTGCATAAACAGCAACCCTTTTGTCTCTGTTTTTCAAGTTTTTCTTTCTTGTTTGATTTAGGAATTAAGCTTTCTGCCAGCCTGAACAGTTAATTTAGGTTTGCTGTTGCTGCTCTCTCCCTTCCCTTCAATAAAAGGTTGGCTGATCCCCAGGATACTGATATTGGGGTTCCTCTCTTAGCCCTGACAGTCTGCTTGGTTTGTATCACACTTTTCCAAGGTTTTTTTCTACCTCTTTCCTCAGATTCCCAAACTCAGGAACAACTTATAACTTCAGTAAACTTGGCTGACCAATACTTGTCCAATAATTTTTAGGAAGAACTCTCATATTTTTAGCTTTTTTGATCTGTTTGGTCTACTACCTGGCAGAAGGTTTGGTTTCACTGTTAATTTCTAGCTCTAAATTCAAATGGCCTGAAAAAACACCCAATCAAGGCACAGTTTTTAAGCCTCAAAATTAGGAAGGAAAACAAAGAAATTATCAGCTCCTGCTACCCTGCAGGAAATGCAACTACTCCAAAGACCATGAAACATGGTTTGGTATCCTGACCTGAAGGCAAATGTAAAGGAAAAATCCCTTTAAAATGACAACTGAAATTTATTATATTGCAGTTTACCTACTGACAGCAGTAGCTTTAAAACAGGCAGAACCCATGTAACATATATCTGGTATTTTCTTACAGATTTGGGTTTTTAGGTTTTAATCTCATGCAAAAGATTGCTACAGCTTTTCCTGTAGATCCCAGAATTCCAGAAAAATCCAAGGATGGAAAGAAAAGAGGCAGCACAGAGTATTTCCACATTAAAGATCTATGTCTGCTAATACCAATTCAAACATCTGCTGGCAGTGGGGTAGTTTGGAAAGGGTTTTATTCCCACTTGGGGAATTCAGTGTCCTTGGCTTGTTCCATCAGAGTGCCCTGGGCACACTCCTCAATGCAGTGTGAAATCCAAAAATCATAGAATCATAGAATCCTAGAATCCTTGGGGTTGGAAGGGACCTCGAAAGATCATCTAGTCCAACCCCCCCTGCCAGAGCAGGGCCACCTAGAGCACTTCGCATAGGAACGTGTCCAGGCGGGTTTTGAATGTCTCCAGTGAAGGAGACTCCACGACCCCCCTGGGCAGCCTGTTCCAGGGCTCTGTCACCCTTACAGGAAAAAAATTTTTCCGGATATTCAACTTGAACCTCCTGTGCTCCAATTTACACCCATTACCCCTTGTCCTATCACTGGTCACCACTGAGAAGAGCCTAACTCCATCTCCCTGACACTCACCCCTTACATATTTGAAAACATTGATGAGGTCACCCCTCAGTCTCCTTTTCTCCAAACTAAAGAGACCCAGCTCCCTCAGCCTTTCCTCATAAGGGAGATGTTCCACTCCCTTAATCATCTTAGTAGCTCTGCGCTGGACTCTTTCAAGCACTTCCCTGTCCTTCTTGAACTGAGGGGCCCAGAACTGGACACAATACTCCAGGTGCGGCCTCACCAATGCAGAATAGAGGGGGAGGAGAACCTCTCTTGACCTACTAACCACACCCTTTCTAATGCACCCCAGGATGCCATTGGCCTTCTTGGCCACAAGGGCACATTGCTGGCTCATGGTCATCCTCTTGTCTACCAGGACCCCCAGGTCTCTTTCACCTACACTGCTCTCCAGCAGGTCAGCCCCCAACCTATACTGGGACATCGTGTTGTTCTTCCCCAAATGCAAAACTCTACACTTCCCCTTGTTGAATTTCATCATGTTTCTCCCTGCCCAACTCTCCAGCCTGTCTAAGTCTCTCTGAATGGCAGCACAGCCTTCTGGTGTGTCAGCCACTCCTCCTAGCTTAGTGTCATCAGCAAACTTGCTGAGGGTACATTCTATACCCTCATCCAAGTCGTTGATGAAGATATTGAACAACACCGGTCCCAGTACCGACCCCTGAGGGACTCCACTAGTCACACACCTCCAACCAGATTCTGCCCCATTGACTACAACTCTCTGACTCCTTCCTTTCAACCAGTTCCTGATCCACCTCACTACCTGATCACCAAATACCCTCCTGCATTTCAGAATTTTAGGGTTAATACACATCCTGGGTGATTCTGGTCCTCCAAAAGATAGCTCAGTGAAAAAGGTAATAAAAAGTAGTGCATGTCATGGAGTTATCCTGCTCTTTAATTCTCCTTTGGAATGCATCATTAGTTAGCATGGCTGATATCTCTCCTTTATCTTCTCCAGATCCCTTTTCTTTAAACAAATTCTGCACTCCCCCCACTCCCCCAAAATGCCTCTTAAGACCTGGTTGTTTTTCTTGAAAGACACAATAATTTTAAAGGACTTAGCAGGGGTATTTTGAAAGGAAAAAAACACACAAAAACCTAATAATCAAATGGTAAAGGCCAAGGAGAAAGCCACATGGCAAAGGATATGGAATGCTGGTCCCTTATCCTCTTGAAATGAAGAGTAAAAGCTTGCAAAATTCCATTCCAGTGCCTGAAACTCTGCCTAAATCCTCCTGACCCCAGTAACACAGCTATCACACACTTCACATCTTGCCATTTCCATCCTGTTCCAGATATCTAGAACAGAGCTCAAAGGGTTTGGCCCTTCAGACAAATGAATCTTGTGATGAGCACATGAAATCTGATTGCTAAGTGAAAAAAAAAAAAAAAAGAGGAAGATGATTTTCCAAGACACAGAGGAAACCATCCTCTCCCCTCATATCCTTTTTTATATCTTTTTTTATTTTGTCTGATCTGCTTGCCCACATCACCCCCACCTCTTTACTGCCTTTTTCAGAGAATTTGAGGTGGCTCTCACTGTACATAGGTGCAAGTAAAAAAAACAAACAAACAAACAAACAAACACAATAAAGATTTGATTTTTGCAAATTACTGAACTTAACCCCTGGCTGAAGGCCACCATAACAGGGTATAGAGTGTGACCTCCCAAATTGGAGCAGCTCTAAAGATCCCAAGGGAGAAAACCTCACTGGAACTTGTAAGACACCCACTACACATTGAAGTCCAGTTGAACTGATCTGGTTGGAAATTAAGATTATTACTGTGCACCTCCTGGTAGGAAAGCATAGAAAATGAAGACCTGAGATGATAAACACTGATAAAACCAGATAAAAACTAGATTTTCAAGTATCAAGAATCAAAGGCCAGCATGTAAATAGTATTAACCACATACATCTTAAAAGCCTGAAAAGGGATTTACTCTGTGCTACAGAAAGGCACCTACTCATGGCAAAAAGGCACTAACTGGAAGGTATGAAGACCCCAGAGTCAGCCACACAAAAAGCAGAAGGTAAGGAAGAACTCCAAGTTGGCACCAGGGATATGTCAGTTCTTTGCATCTTCTCCCATAAAAATAGAAAACTATGATATTTTTAAGGGCTATTTTAAATGATATTTTTCTTTTTACCTTCTCCTTGGACATAGCTGCTAAAAGAGCATTTACCTGCGCTGAACAGTTTGTTTCCTTCTGGATGGAGTTGGGTGTTTAAAGGCTCTCAGAAAGCAGCACCCAGCTGTAAGAAGCTGGGGAGAGCTCCTCCAAGGGGAATCCTTTGCTCCCTTTCACTCACCTGGGTGAAAGTTGCTCCTTAAAATCCAGGATTACTTAAACCAGCTCCAATGCCTGGCAAGAAACAGCAGCCTGCAGGCAGCTTAAGCTAGGAGTTTGAATAAATGATTTTTACCCACTGAGAAATGTTTTTTCTGGCACGTGGCAAGTCAGGCCAGGAAGTGGGAGAAAGAATGAAGCCTTAGGAGGCTGGGAACCCTGGTTCTTTTCTACTGATGGCACAACCAAGCAGTACTCATTGGTTTCAGTCTCTGAGATGTTTTGCAACACTTCCATAGCTATGCTCCATCCAAGCAAAAAGCACCAGGTCCCTCTTCTGAGTCCCAAGCAAGTAAGTCCTCCAGACACTGATGAAAGAGGATGGAGGGAGCCAAGAAGGCCAATGGCATCCTGGCCTGGATCAGGAACAGTGTGGCCAGCAGGTCCAGGGAAGGGATTCTGCCTCTGTGCTCAGCCCTGGTGAGGCCACAGCTTGAGTCCTGTGTCCAGTTCTGGGCCCCTCAGCTCAGGAAGGAGATTGAGGTGCTGGAGCAGGTCCAAAGGAGGGCAACCAGGCTGGTGAAGGGACTCGAGCACAGACCCTATGAGGAGAGGCTGAGAGAGCTGGGGGTGTTGAGGCTGGAGAAGAGGAGGCTCAGGGGAGACCTCATCACTCTCTACAACTCCCTGAAAGGAGGTTGGAGCCAGGGGGGGGTTGGGCTCTTTTCCCAGGCAACTCTCAGCAAGACAAGAGGGCAGGGTCTCAAGTTGTGCCAGGGGAGGTTTAGGTTGGAGATTAGAAAGAATTTCTTTCTGGAGAGGGTGATCAGCCATTGGAATGGGCTGCCCAGGGAAGTAGTGGATTCTCCGTGTCTGGAGATATTTCAAAAGAAACTGGATGTGGCACTCAGTGCCATGGGCTGGGAACCACGGGGGGAGTGGATCAAGGGTTGGACTTGATGATCTCTGAGGTCCCTTCCAACCCAGCCAATTCTATGATTCTATGATTCTATGAAGAAGGACAAGTGATGTGCAGATGGTAGGGAAAAGTTCTTTACCATGAGGATGGTGGAACAATGGACCAGGCTGCCCACGGAGGTGGTTGAGGCTTTGTCCCTGGAGATATTCAAGGTGGGCAACCTGATCTAGAATCCCCAATTCTGCCCTGATCTGGACGAGGACCTTTCCAACCCAAAGATGCCGTGATGCTAAGATACAGATGATAAGATATGCATCTGCCATCCCAGATAAAAGCAGCCAGAGCAGTGCTACAGCACAAGCACCCAGATCCAGATGCCTTCTCCTTCCTTAGAAACAAGACAAGAGGAAGAAGCACTGGGCTCCCCATGAGCTTTTCTCTCTCCATACCTCCTTTAAACAGCTGCCACCCTCTCCTGCTCTTACCGAGGGCCAGCTGAGGCAGGGGTTTCCTTTAACCATCCTGTCCTGCAGCTTGCACTCAGCCAGCAGCCTCCTGTACCAGGAATTAAGTGGCAGTGGAAAAGAAGGCCAAACAAAATAATTCGTGTCACCTCCTCTCTGAGCTCTCCTCCACCAACCAGAAGAAAGCCCTGGCTGAACGCAGCCCCGTGATGCAAAGGTGATGCTCACCAGGGCCCTTCTCCATCTGTGGCTCTTTCCAGAGCACTGCAGCCAGAAAATCCAAGCCAGACAAGCAGTCCTTCAAGGCAGACATTAAACATTCATTTGTAATAAACAGCCCCCCCCTCTCTGAGCCCCAGAGAGCAGCAAGAGGTGTGGGGAAACACAGCAAAGGGGATGCAGAGAGGTCATGCTCACAATGCCTTGCACTGAGGTTATTGGAATCTACTGGGGAAAAAAAAAAAACAAAACAAAACCAAAACCAAAATAAATAGGAGTGCTTTCAAATTCGCCCATGTGCTAAGAAACTGAAATGAAACTTTGTAATTTTGGACACGTCTGCTCTTCAAGGGCAGCTTCCCCTTATCTCTGGCCAGCAAGAGAGCATTCCTCTGGCTGCTATTTTAGAAATGTATGAGAGAATTTCAAACATGCTCCCTGCAATCCTTGGACTTGAAATGTCTCCAGACTTGCTATCCTTTTATCTTCACTCTCCAGAGGAGGGAGGTTAGCTGGGGAGGCTAAAGGAGAAAGGGAACAAAGATGAGAACATGGGAGGGCAGCTGCCTAGGACTCAGCTCATGGCTGTGACTCCTCCAGTTAGAGTCAAATTTTATTTATCTATTTTATACTCGTGCTACTGCAATTTTAAAGCATGGGGTTCTATGAACACATAACAGGAAAAATCACATGGAAAGACACACAGAAGGGAAGGGAGCAGCCAGCTCTGAGTTTCCACAAAATGCTTGTAACTGTTAAGAGTACAGATGTGGCTCCTTTTCATGTAACTGCTTAATTTCACATAAGGGAAAAGTAAGTATTATGAAGTTTTTAATATCGTAGAAAGAAGATGGGCAAACACAGTTAAAGTATTAAAAATGCAGCTGAGTGCATAGCTTGAAGCTTTACAGCAAATTTGCTCATTTATAGTGAAGTCCACTGTGTATTAGTATTTCCATAAATACTCTTGTAAATAAGATTACCATCAGCAACTGAAACAATTCTTTTTTAACAAAATGGGAAAGAATGGCTGCAGAATGAAAATGCTATAATGTAATGCAAATAATCCATGCGAGAAGCTAGAGCCTGTGAATTATACACAGTCAAGTAGCAGAAATACTACTGTGACCTACATGTCAAAATGGAAGCTAAACACTTGAATATCAGCCACTGAATACTAAAAAGAAATTACTTTTAAGCAACTAGAAAACCAAGAAACAATTTGTGAGTATTTTCAAATAACTCATGCAATGGAGATATCAGTAAGCTCTGTGTAGAGTATTTGTTGATAGAAGAACTTGCATCAAAAATTGTCTTATAAAAAGTCTACAAAATATTCCCACAGCTATCACCAGAACATTTATGATCATAGAATCATAGAATCATAGAATCATAGAATCCTTGGGGTTGGAAGGGACCTCGAAAGATCATCTAGTCCAACCCCCCCTGCCAGAGCAGGGCCACCTAGAGCACTTCGCATAGGAACGTGTCCAGGTGGGTTTTGAATGTCTCCAGTGAAGGAGACTCCACGACCCCCCTGGGCAGCCTGTTCCAGGGCTCTGTCACCCTTACAGGAAAAAAAGTTTTCTGGATATTCAACTTGAACCTCCTGTGCTCCAATTTACACCCATTACCCCTTGTCCTATCACTGGTCACCACTGAGAAGAGCCTAACTCCATCTCCTTGACACTCACTGATCATCATGAAGAGATGTAAGTAGTTATACCAGGGGCTGAATATTCTTCTGTTCTATTTTTCTGTAACTGATCAGGTGTACTAAGAAAATAGTTTTAATTACAACTCTGCTGATCCCCAAGGCATAAACTATTAGTGAGGGATGGAGGCAAGATGATGAGGAAAGAATATTTGTCCTGGTTTGGGCCAGGATAAAGGTGATTTTCTGTCTTGTACTTTTGCTTTTAGCTAAGTCTCTTGTAAGTAGCTGCACTTGCTGAAATTAACAGCAAGTTTCTCAGACAGTGTGTGCTTCTAGGATTGATAACACTCGATGTTTATAGTTACTGCTAGAGACTGGTGTGCAGAGCCAAGGGCACTGCTCAGCTCTGAGGAAAACATTTTACCGTCCAGGAGGATACAGAGGTCCCACCTGAGTATATTGATAGCTAAATATTCTGATGCACTCTCACCAAACCTCAGCAAAATCTGACAAGAAAAAAAAAATTAAAAAATCTGACATCATGGGGTTATTTAATCTCACTTTGCAGGTGGCCATGGCCTATAATAAGTTTCATTCTCTTGATTTCTTGATTTTCCTGACACCTTCCATGTGCTGCAGCACAACTCTTCTCAGTCTTTCCAAAATTCAAAGCTCCTGATTTTGCTCTACTAAGAGCTGCAGGACAAGGATTCCAAGCTGGACTTGACATTTAGCCAAGGAAGATTTTTGACCTTTCTACATGGGTAGGTCAAGAGTTTTTTGGGCGTTTTTTAGTACTGCAGGGAACGACTGCAAGATGGCACCGAGAAGCCTGAATCCTCCAGGTTCCCAAACAAAACTCCTGCCTTGGAATTGAGAGAGAGAAAGTAATTGAAAAGGACAGGAGAGTGGTCAGAAATATGCTGGGCATTAAGCAAGGAGCCAAACAATTTGGAAGTGGCTCCAACCCAGTTGTCTGGTGGAGATTAATCACATTTCTGCCAGCACTCAGCCCTCCCCTGGCCACTTTCTTCCCCAATTTGGGTCCCCAGTCAAAGGCAATCCTAGGACAACAAGCACCTCCTTCTGGGCTTTGCTTAAACAGAAGAAATCCCAGTGACATCCAAACTATTTTTCAACGTTTTGTTATGTGTTTAAGGGGGAGAGAGGCTGCCAGCCAGCTCTCAGTCAGCTGGCCATCAGGAACCAGCCACACTTCTTGGGGTGACTGACTTCAACTCTTTTCATTTCTTTCCCTGCTCTTTCTCAGGATAAAGTTGCAGTAGAAATGTCTCACACACACCCCCCAAGCTGCTCCCCAGAGTTTGCCCGAGACACCCCAGAGCTCTCCCAGCTCAGGCAGGGGGGACTCCAAGGAACCTCCCAGCTTTGTCCATCTTATACCCCTGAGGAGCTTTGCTGTCATTAGGATAACAAGCAAACACATCACCTCTTTGGGGCCTCACTGAAAATGTCCTTTAAAAAAAAAAAAACACCAAAAAACCCTGCAAAAAAATCCTTCTTGCTTTTAAAAAGGAACTGTAGCATCACCAGCAATTAAAACTCAGTTTTCAGAGAGTTTTACAGTGGTCACTCTGCCCTGGAGAGACTGACAACTTTATTACTTCTTCTCTCACTAACATACCCCCTAAACCTATCCCAGCTTCACAACTACATGTGCTCCAACAGATGGGCTGACTGATTACCATAACTTTACTAAACAGAGGGAAAGTGTTCTCAACATGGATTTATTTCCTTTCGAAGGCTGATGCTTCTATTTCAGACATGAGATGCCACATTTGCAGGTTTCAAAGCCTGCCTCCCCCAACAATATCAATATGCCTAATAAAAGATCCAGCCTACTTTCCCTGACAACTTTGCCCAAGAAACTGCCACCTTGGGATGTATTTCAGTGCAGCTCTTCCCACTGCATCTATCTGTTTCTCTTGGCCTCAGCCAAGATTTTGCTTGATAAAGGACAAAAAAAACCCCCAACAAACCAAACCCAAAAGCAGCAGATTTACCCTTGAAACAAACTAAAACATTCGCTCACTCTAGCATTTCTATTTGCCACCAGTACAGGCAGGATTGTGTCATCTGAAAAAGCTGTCAGCCCACAGCTTGGACAGGGGCACTCTGTGCTGGGTTAGGAACTGGCTGGAGGGCCGGGCCCAGAGAGTGGTGCTGAACGGGGCTGCATCAAAATGGCGGCCGGTCACTAGTGGTGTCCCCCAGGGATCAGTGTTGGGCCCAGTTCTGTTTAATATCTTTATTGATGATTTAGATGAGGGGATTGAGTCCATCATCAGCAAATTTGCAGATGACACTAATCTGGGGGGAAGTGTGGATCAGCTGGAAGGCAGGAGGGCTCTGCAGAGGGACCTGGACAGACTGGAGAGTTGGGCTGATTCCAATGGGATGAGGTTCAACACGGCCAAGTGCCGGGTCCTGCACTTTGGCCACAACAACCCCATGGGGAGCTCCAGGCTGGGCACAGAGTGGCAGAAAGGGACCTGGGAGTCTGGATTGCCAGGAAGCTGAACATGAGCCAGCAGTGTGCCCAGGTGGCCAAGAAGGCCAATGGCATCCTGGCCTGTATCAGGAACAGCGTGGCCAGCAGGTCCAGGGAAGGGATTCTGCCCCTGTGCTCAGCCCTGGTGAGGCCACAGCTTGAGTCCTGTGTCCAGTTCTGGGCCCCTCAGCTCAGGAAGGAGATTGAGGTGCTGGAGCAGGTCCAAAGGAGGGCAACCAGGCTGGTGAAGGGACTCGAGCACAGACCCTATGAGGAGAGGCTGAGGGAGCTGGGGGTGTTGAGGCTGGAGAAGAGGAGGCTCAGGGGAGACCTCATCACTCTCTCCAACTCCCTGAAAGGAGGTTGGAGCCAGGGGGGGTTGGGCTCTTTTCCCAGGCAACTCTCAGCAAGACAAGAGGGCAGGGTCTCAAGTTGTGCCAGGGGAAATTTAGGTTAGATATTAGAAAGAATTTCTTTCTGAAGAGGGTGATCAGACACTGGAATGGGCTGCCCAGGGAAGTAGTGGATTCTCCGTGTCTGGAGATATTTCAAAAGAGACTGGATGTGGCACTCAGTGCCATGGGCTGGGAACCGCAACAGTGGTTCACGGGTTGGACTTGATGATCTCTGAGGTCTCTTCCAACCCAGCCAATTCTATGATTCTATAATCTTTTTCCTGGACCAAGTGCTCAGGGAGGAAAGACGCCAGCGGGAGCAGAGCTCGCCCTCAGGAGCTTCCTTTCAGGTCCTTTGTAGAGTATTTAGAAAAGTATGGATGGAAGCAGCAGGTGGCAGCTGGTTAACATCCTCTAACACCACCAAAGAACCAATCTGACCACAAGTTGAAGAGAGGCTCATAATTAATTGAGGCTGCAGGAGGAATGCAGACAGCCTGACTAATTACCTCGAATGCTCTGGCCAAGGCCCTTGCTGGGGCAACATGTGCTGGGTGATCTCCAGTGCTCATAAGCAGGCAGGACCTCTGCTTTGGGTCTCCACTAAAAATGCATTTTTTAAACACCTAACACAGCTCCCCCAGCCAGGGCCCTTGCTCTCTCTTGTCCTGCCACAGCCATTGCTTTCCTTGCCCTTGCTTTGCTCAGGTCTGCCATCCACTCCTGATAACCACAAGATTTTCCCTGTTGCTTGCTGCTCAGCAGAATATAAAAAAAAAAAAAAAAAAGGAATACTGAGGTCAGTGTAAAATAACATCAGAACTTCCACTCCTCAGCTCCCTGAGCTGGACTTTTACTTGGAAACAATCAGAAAATTATTCTTGCACTGAGAGCCCTATGAGGTTCAGTGAAGCGAGCAGGAGGCAAGTGAAGCTAGCATATTAAAAATCAAATCAAATCAAATCACATCTCTTCAGAGCCTTAGCAGAAGGGGGAAAAAAAAAAAAAAAAAAAAAAAAAAGAGCATCACTTCCACACAGCATCGGTCAAAATGCCTGCTACTTGTACTATAAATCACCTTCTGATTTCTGCTTAACCTTGTGACCTTTTAAAGCCGTAAGTGGAAAGCTTTTTGGTTAGAAAAAAAGCAAAAGGAGAGATCAAGCTCAAAATTTCACCTGGCAAATATGCAAGAGGCTTAAAACCTGCTGGCCTCATTCCTCAGCTTAATCTGCAGTGCAAATGTGAAGATGCTAATGATTTATTTTTTCCCCCTCTGCATGAAGTCCCTCTTGGTCTCTTTAAGAGAGAAAAACGAAGAATAATAATACATGTATGTTCTCTGTTCATTAACAACTCCAAGCTCTCATTTCTGACTTGGGATTAAAACATCAAACCCAAGGTCCCCAGCCCCCAGCACACCGGGTGATCAATGCTCCTTTACCACTTAGAGAAGATCTAAAGAGGAACCCAACACATTTATTATGTTACAGTCCCCAGCACAAATTCTTTTCAAAATGTAATAATCCCCTCCACGTGACACTTCACTCCCCAGTAGGTCCTTTTGCAGTCAGGTTAATAACCTTTATATTATGCAGGTAAAAGAAGATTAACAGTGAATATCTTGAATCCAAGTTTCTAGTACAGTACCTCCTCCTTTTGTTGGGTTCCAGAGGCTTGATGGCCTCTGTCTGGGACTTGACAAATAAATCCCATTTGGCACTGCTGGCAAATGCTTCTTGATTGAGCATGAGGGATCAAAGAAGGTCTTTTCTTTTCCTCACATTGCCACTCTCATGGTTTGGTCTCACTTCAATTTCTCTTCTTAGTCCAACAGAACAGCAGCAAGCGAGCGAGGGAGAATAATTCATTTCTCTTAAGCATTTCAGCTCTCAAAAAAATTGTTTCCAAGTCCTGCGTTTTACCCACATGGCCTTTAGAACAAAATACCATCTTTAAAGAACAAAACACCATCTTTTCAGAACAAAACACCATCTTTTCAAACTTCAGTAGGCACACCAACTCCTCTAAACCCATAAAAACCCTCAACACAGGAGCGAGCTCTAAATAAGACTCTGTATTCTTTACAAAAAGTGGGAGTTTTCTCTCTCCTGTGTTTCCTTCCTAAAAACAGCACCCAGAGGATCTGCAGCCTGTTCTGCCCAAGTCAGGAAATCCTCAGAGCAGCATCCTCCTTGAACCAAAGAAAGAAAAATTCTCCTTTGGAATCACACCAAGGCACGGAGCAGACCCCCTCCCCCCTTTGCTCCCCCAAGGCTGAGGAACCCAAGCTCAGGTTCCCAGCAAAACATCCCCATCACCCCCTTGGCTTTTTCCTCTGGGCTGTTTTCTGGAGGGGCAATAAGCAGGCAAGAGCCAGGGGGTTCCATCAGCATGGAACAGGGGAAAAGAAATGTGGGAAACCAGAAGACAGCAGGTCCTGAAGTTGTGACATGCTTGAGAAGAGGATTTTATAGACAGCAGCTATGTACTTGTGTCAAAAAATCACAGAAATTAAAGGAAAACTTGCTGGCAGAAACCCCCTGCCACCACAGGTCCTGTTACAAACCTCTGCATCCCTAAGGAAACAGGAGGCTGGTATTTCAGGGATTCATTCATGTTTCTGAAACAAAGCCCCAGATACCCATGAAACACAGAGATGCTCAGTGACACAAAGCCAGGTTTCCAGAGTACCCACCAAGGACAAATCCTTGCTCTGAGCAGAGAATAAACTGCAAAAGCAGCCAGGGAATAATTTCTGGTGGGTGCTGTCAAGAGTTTTGAGCTGTATTAGGCTCATTTTCCTCTACCTGCTCTTGGATTTCTGCAGATAAACTTTCAAGAAAGCCTAAAATAAGATCAAGCTGAGAGATGGAAGTAGAACTTTTTTTACCCTGGTCATTTCCACAGGTGACAGCCTGGAAATTCACTGCCATCTCTGAGATGGAGCAGGCAAGCCCTGTTGTCACAACAGCAGGACTCAGATGGGCTCCAGGAAGGATGGAGAGGGACTGTGTGCAAGGGTTGGAGTGACAGGATGAGGGGCAAAGGGTTTAAATTAGAGAAGAGGAGATTTAGGTTGGATGTGAGGAGAAAATTCTTTCCCATGAGGGTGGAGGATCAATGGAACAGTTTGCCCAGGGAGGTGGTTGAGGCCTCATCCCTGGAGATGTTCAAGGTGAGGCTTGAGGAGGCTCTGAGCACCCTGAGCTGGGTGAGGGTGTCCCTGATACTGCAGGGGGTTGGACTGGGTGACCTTTAGAGGTCCCTTCCAACCCAAATTATTCTATGAATTCTGTATTCTGGAGGTCCTTGCACCAAGTGTACACAGAGGGTAACCCCCTCCAGTTGAGGATAACAAAAAAGTCCTCCAGCTCCCTGAACTGTGCTGAGCACACTGCAAGTCAGGATGGCAAATGACAGGAATAGGCATTAGAACACAAATTATGGAAAAATCACACATGTAGGCAAGACAGGGGGAAAGGATCCAACTTCTCCCAGTTGTGGTAGGTATCAGCTCTTGAGCCTGCAAATCCTTGAAATCCCCAAGAGACACAAGGCCAGAGAGACTTTCCCTCCCCTCCCCCCCTCCTTTTTATTTTATTAATATTACTTTTTATTAAAATTTCTCAAAGCCTTAATTGAGCAGAGGACACAGGACAGGGCTGGGTTTTCTCCTTGCTGGCTGCAGTTTCCCAGCACTGTGGCTCCATTTGCTCTGGATGTGTCACTCCTGGTTTACGAGGGAAAAAAAAATCAGGTCCCCAGGGTGTAACTCAGGCACCACACTGGGAAGTGTTTTCCTGTAAAGCAGTGCAGTCATACTCTCAGGGAAAAAAAAAAAAAAAAAAAAAAAAAAAAAAAAAAAAAAAAAAAAAAAAAGAACCAAGAGGGATTTTACAAGATTAAAATGTCTCAAGCAAGACATCCCAGCATGGGTTGGGAAAGGAACAAAACACCACACATCCCCTTTGCCCTGGGCTTGATGTAGCAATCTCTGACTGCTGACATCTGTTACCTTTCCCAGATTTTTCTGTTTTTAAACCAACAAAATTCGAGGATTTATAACAGATACAACCCAGTAAAGGAGCAAACCATCCTGACAAGAAAACCTGCTTTCCATGGCTCTTAAACCAAAAAGCCTTTCAAATCCTTTCCAACAGCTGCAAGCATCCTTCTGAAAGTGACTGGATGCCTGCTGGCTAGCTGGAAGGAACAGAAGCCTCAAAGGATGCTGTCTCTGTCCTTGCAGAAAGCAAGATAGAGATTAGATTTGTCAAATGGGGATAAGAAGTTAACAGGGCCAATAAGCTTAGACATGCCAAGCAATTCAGCAAACAATTCTGGAAAGAACTATTAGATCCAGGCTAACTAAGTATGATAAATGAGGACTTTAACTCAATTATTTACAACGATTTTAGAGGCCTGGGAAGAGCTGAGCACCACAGTATTATAATCAAAGAACGTGCATGAAACTGGGCAGGCTCCCTT
This sequence comes from Calypte anna, assembly GCF_003957555.1. Lineage (NCBI taxonomy): Eukaryota > Metazoa > Chordata > Aves > Apodiformes > Trochilidae > Calypte > Calypte anna. Next base: position 3,438,651 of record NC_044251.1, read on the forward strand.
CCTCACCCCAACTCCCAGAAAGCAGCTTAAGTCACACAGATCTTGGGAAAAGGTCTCTGAATTCTTCTAAATTTAAAAACTTTGTACTGCCTCTAGCCAGGTCTTAGCAGCAGGGAAAAAAAAAATCAAGAGCAGTTTCACAAACTATTTTTTCTATTTCAGAATATCAGCTTTTCTGGTCTTCTGCAAGTTACAAAACTAAAAAGACATATGCTTGATCTCTGCTCTTTCTGAAGAAGATATTTTTCCCCCTCCAAATGACACGAACTGGAATAGCCAAAAGAAAATATTTGTCTTAGAGAAAAATGCTTCATTCCTTTTTCTCTAATCTACAAGCCAAAGACCCTGAGGTCATTTTCTATCCAAACTGGTGCCTCCCAGCTTTCTGGGGCCCTGTACCAAGGCTCCAGAAGAGTAAAAATGACACCAGACAGAGCCTGAGGTTTGCAGCTCACCCAGGTTTAAGGTAAAGATCAAGGAGTTTGTGAAGCCAAGTCCCTTTTCATCAAACTGAACATGAGCCAGCAGTGTGCCCAGGTGGCCAAGAAGGCCAATGGCATCCTGGCCTGGATCAAAAACAGCGTCACCAGCAGGTCCAGGGAGGTGATTCTGCCCCTGTACTCAGTGCTGGTTAGGCCACACCTCGAGTACTGTGTCCAGTTCTGGGCCCCTCAGTTTAAGAAGGATGTAGAGGTCCTGGAGCAGGTCCAAAGGAGGGCAACCAGGCTGGTGAAGGGACTCGAGCACAGGCCCTATGAGGAGAGGCTGAGAGAGCTGGGGGTGTTCAGCCTGGAGAAGAGGAGGCTCAGGGGAGACCTCATTGCTGTCTACAACTACTTGAAAGGAGGCTGTAGTGAGGTGGGAACTGGACTCTTTTCACAGACGACCTTCAACAAGACAAGAGGACACAGTCTTAAGTTGTGCCAGGGGAGGTTTAGGTTAGATATTAGAAAGAATTTCTTCACGGAGAGGGTGATCAGGCTATGGAATGGACTGCCCGGTGAGGTGGTAGATTCTCCGTCCCTGGAGACATTTAAAAAAAGACTGGATGTGGCACTCAGTGCCATGGTCTAGCAACTGCTCCGGTGGGTCAAGGGTTGGACTAGATGATCTCTGAGGTCCCTTCCAACCCGGCTAATTCTATGATTCTATGATTCTATGATTTCTATGAAATTTATAAAGCTTGAGATGGGAAAAATCTCCCAGCCTCTTAGCTACAGACCACCATGGGACATTTAATAACAGCAAAGACAACAACTCTAGGTTAGGGCAGAGAGTTTCTCACTCAACTTGGCTTTGATGCATGGGGCTTCAATAATAAACTCATTTGCTGCTTGGGTTTTCATGCTGAGACCTTCTCCAGAAGGAATAGTGACTTCTTGGTCTGGTTTTTTCCAAATCATCTTTCAATGATGTCATGAAACAGATCAGCCTAGCTTGTTTTGGTTGCTTTTTTCCATCAAATTTAATTTGTCCTCCTGTCTTGTCAGAGCACCAGAATAATTCTTTCATATTTTAAGGAGTGCACATACAGCCATTTGTGCTCTACCAAGCAGTTTGGGACAGGGGAGTTTTTTTTGGAAACTGCAAGGAGGAGTTGAAAAGAAAAGGATGCTTTTTTATTATTAGGATTTGTAGAACATAAATACAACTCCCAGACATTTTTCTTCCTTTTTTTCAAAACAAAACAAAAAAAAAAATAATCTGGACACTACCAAAAGCCTTAATGTTACTGCAAACTGACAGAGTCCACACCCAAGGATTATTTAGTAGATAAGAATATGAAAATACTTTTTATTGCAAGCATTCACAGCTATGTTCTTGAATTCCACCACGACTAAAAGAGCTGAATGGGAACAGGACACCCCAGCACAGCCTCTGCTGAGCCAGCAAATCCAAACCCAAGAGAAGTGAGTGAGAATTTTGCTTTGGGATCGTGGGCTCCCAGCTACAGAACCTCAGTGCCTTGCATGGCTTTGCTCCTTGTTTTTTATAAGTCCAGATGCTACCCCAGAGAGATCTGGACCTCTTGGAGGCATCTGGCTGCCCAGAAATACACACAATTTCACTCCTGAGGGACTCAGCACCCTCTGTCCCCATGTCACCAGGGCAGTGCCTGCTGGCAGCCCTGCACAGGAGTCTTTGAGAAGCAGCTCTTTATTTTTATTATTATAATTATCATTATTATGCAGCTCTGCTTTTGCAAGTCTAAATGACATCCAGGCTAAGCTAGCATGCAGCCATGGCATAAAAAGAAAATTCCTTCCATCCAGCTGGGACAGCCCTCTGGGAAGCACCAGGCTCAATTCCCAAGCACAAGAGGTGGAGAGCTTAAAGAGTTTCACAACCTGCATTTTTATTATTATTTTTTTTTCCTAAAGGGTTTGTTGCAGGACGTTTGGCTGGCAAGCAGGTGTGGGCAGGAGAATTTAGGATGGGTAACATCTGTTGGTTTATAAGTCTTTTTCAGGGTCAGAAATTCACCTGATGGAGGAGGAAAAGAAAGAAGCATGAAAAAGCAGTGGCCAGAAGAATGATTTAAGAATAAACTACTCAGATGCAAAAGTAATTCATTATCTCCAGTAAGAGGGGTGGGGGTTAAAAATGGTGTGGGAAAGAAACCCTAGGAAGTGCTGAGTCAGCAAGCAACCAGTTAAAACCTTCTGGATTTAGCTATGGAGCACTGGCCTCCTGGAAATGGTAACTGGAGCAGAGCTGAGGACTCTCCAGCTGCTCCTTGCCACCCAAAGCTCAGGGGCACCCTCTGTCACCAAAAAGGCCAGGGCAGACACAGGAGAGACTTCCTGCTCCCTTGGATGATTAAATACTTCCTACCATGAGAGACTCCCCAAATTGGAGGCATTGGAAAAATTCAAGCATTGGGAATGGGCTGCCCAGAGAGGGGGTGGATTCTCCATCCCTGGAGGTTTTTAGGAAGAGACTGAATGTGGCACTGAGTGCCATGGGCTGGGAATCATAGTGGTAGAGGATTAAGGGTTGGATTTGATGATCCGAGAGGTCCTTTCCAACCCCAATGATTCTGTGGTTCTGAGGCACACAGCTACTCCTCTTCGTTTTGGAATTCCCCCTCTTCCACGGACACTGGGTTGGAATCAGTGCAGCACCACCATTATTTCTGTTCTTTAAACAAAGCTCTGCTGGGATGGGGTAACCAGAGACTCAGAGCTGAGAAGCAGCTGGACTAATTTTGCCTGGCAAGGATCCAGAGCTGGCAGTGCCCTGAGGGACAGCAAAACCCAAGTGATGTGCAAGCCTTTCCATGACACTCAGACCAAAGCAAATGACAAAGATCCCAGAATGGCATCAACTGAGAGATCCACACTGGGAAGCAGATCCTGGAATCATAATTTGGGTTGGAAGGAACCTCTAAAAGTCATCTAGTCCATCCCCCCACTGTAAGGGACATCCTCAGCTAGGTCAGGCTGAGATGTAAGAAGGGTTCTCCTGCTAAGGTCTTCCTTCTAGCTAAGCTAAATCTCCCTTCTTATAGTTTAAAACCATTACACCTGGTCCTATTGGTATAGGCCCTGCTAAAAAATCTGCCCCCAACTTTCTTAAAAGCCCCCTTTAAATATAGGAAGGCTGCAATGGCTTTCCCCTGGGGATGACAAAAACTCTGCCTGCCACATTTCCAGCCAGTGCTGCCTGGAAATAAAATAGAACTAAGCTGTCAAAGTCAGTTTCTTTATTAATACATGGAGGGAGTTTAAATCAATCATTAAATAAAGCAGATCTTCACCTAAGTGTTGAATTTCTCCATACAGTGAGAAGGAATCAAGAGAACAGTCTCCAAAGACATTAAGCTGCTTCTCAAACTGCTTATTGTCAATTACAGTATTTAATGTCTTATTCCCCAAGAGCTAAAGTCCTGAATTCCCACAGAAGGTGTAAGAGTAGCAAACAGCTCCTCCTGCTCCAGGGATTACACCCAGAGGAGAAAAGGATTTTCAGGAGGAAGTCCCCAAAACCCAAACAGTGGTTCTGGGTTCTTCCTCAATCTGCAACTTGCTCCCACATGCAGGAACCTGTGGTACCAGTGCTATCTTTCACCATTTACTCCTTGACTGGCCAGATTTTTTTCCAGAATACCAAAATCACTGGTAGCAAAGGCAGGTCAAAGCCCAACTTCTCCAGAAGGAGTGCAAGCTCCAAACTTTTTGGGTGTAAGGTGTGTTAGGACAAGCACTGCTCCAGCTGCTGCTACTGACTTGCAAACCTTCCTACTGATGCTCTTTCCTTATTAAGATACCCAACTGATGATTAAAAATGCTTTCCAGAGAACACCAGTATTTAGCTGGCAAAATTTATATCCTGGCTTGTAAAATATTGGCACCTGCTTTGCCCTGAGTAGAAGAAAAAACAGGAGAGAACAACAGGAGCAAAAACTGCAGGGAAAAGAAAATCCCTCAACCTCTTAGGTACCTGATAAAACACATTAATTCCATGCTATCTGCTGGGCTCAGGAATTCATAGAATCATAGAATTGGCTGGGTTGGAAGGGACCTCAGAGATCATCGAGTCCAACCCTTGAACCACCGCTGCAGTTCCCAGCCCATGGCACTGAGTGCCACATCCAGGCTCTTTTGAAATATCTCCAGACATGGAGAATCCACTACTTCCCTGGGCAGCCCATTCCAATGTCTGATCACCCTCTCCAGAAAGAAATTCTTTCTAATCTCCAACCTAAACCTCCCCTGGCACAACTTGAGACCCTGCCCTCTTGTCTTGCTGAGAGTTGCCTGGGAAAAGAGCCCAACCCCCCCTGGCTCCAACCTCCTTTCAGGGAGTTGTAGAGAGTGATGAGGTCTCCCCTGAGCCTCCTCTTCTCCAGCCTCAACACCCCCAGCTCTCTCAGCCTCTCCTCATAGGGTCTGTGCTTGAGTCCCTTCACCAGCCTGGTTGCCCTCCTTTGGACCTGCTCCAGGACCTCGATATCCTTCCTGAACTGGGGGGCCCAGAACTGGACACAGGACTCAAGGTGTGGCCTCACCAGGGCTGAGTATAGGGGCAGAATCACTTCCTTGGACCTGCTGGTCAGACAATTCTTGACCTGAATTATCAGATCCCCCAAAAAATTAATGGTAGAGCAGGGCATGAGCAAACAAAACCCACACAAAAGTAGTATTTGAAGGGTGAGAGGCTAGAGGGTGAAGTGGGCACCCTTTTAAATAACCCTCAGACCAAGTGTAGGAACTGAACGTTCATTCTCCATCCCATCCATCGTGGAAAAAAATTCCAAGTAGCAGAGGAGCACACATCCACTCTTGTATTTCCACTTTTGCATCCTAATTAGGGCAAACCAAGCCAAGCCAAACAAACAAGATCCCAGAAGAAACAAATCACAGTGGGAGGGCATTGAAGAAGACACTGGCAGGAAAGGAAAAGAAACTGCACTTAGGAGTCGTCCTTGGAAACACAAGCTCCTGAAAAACAGGCTGAGATCCTGAAAGCAGTGAAGAATCCCTTTGGTATATTCCTTTCTCAAAGGATTAGAATCATTTTCTCTTCATTCCACAGGAAGATTTAGAGCCGGCTTTCACTCCCAGCAAAGGAACAGGGAGTCCTCCCCAAAGGGTGAAGATGGAAACTATGCAGACAAAGCTGCTGGTGGGATAACAGTGACTTTAACTCTCGTTTTCTGGCAACACAGGGAAGTATTTGAAAATAATAAAGGTTGTCAAAATATTTCCCATAATAAACTCCTACACATAGCACATTTACAAGACCAGCACAGTTTCCTACCCAGCTGGTACACTAGCTGCTACCAAGAGATTCTCTGATGCCTAAGATGCCATCTCAGCTTGAGTGGGAGCTTGCTTGCTTCTGGCATCCACAGCCTCCTGCCTTCTCACCACTGGTGGCACTGGGGTGGCAGATTAATTCACACCTAATTCTACTCATCCCAAAGGTGATCCCCCTTTGGGGGATCCCAAACAACCCCAAAACAACAGCAGGGCAAGACAGGATAGTTCTGCAACAGGCAAACACCTCTGGGGAGGACACAAGTTATCCAGCTCTGGAGCCCCCAGCACAGGAAGGACATGGAGCTGATGGATTGGGTCCAGAGGAGAGCCATGGAAATGGTCAGGGGGCTGGGAGACCTCTGCTCCAAAAGGGTGAGGGAGCTGGGGGTGTTCAGCCTGGAGAATGCTCCAGGGAAACCTAAGAGTGACCTTTCAGTGTCTGAAGGGGCTGCAGGAAGGATGGAGAGGGACTGTGTGCAAGGGTTGGAGTGACAGGATGAGGGGCAGTGGGTTTAAATTAGAGAAAAGTAGATGTAGACAGGATGTGAGGAGAAAATTCTTTACCATGAGGGTGGTGGAACAATGGCAGAGGTTGTCCAGGGAGGTGTTTGGAGTCTCATCCCTGGAGACATTTAAAAAAAGACTGGATGTGGCACTCAGTGCCATGGTCTAGCAACTGCTCCGGTGGTTCAAGGGTTGGACTAGATGATCTCTGAGGTCCCTTCCAACTCGGCTAATTCTATGATTCTATTATTCTATCCCTGGGGATGTTCAAGGTGAGGCTTGAGGAGGCTCTGAGCACCCTGATCTGGTTGTGGGTGTCCCTGCTTATTGCCAAGGGGGGTTGGACTGGATGAGCTTTAGAGGTCCCTTCAAACCCAAATTATTCTGTGATTCTAAGCACCCCTGCTTTACTTCACACTGCCATGGGTACATATTTAGGACACAAATATTTAGGGGATTTCCACTTTTATTAAAGATCAGTAGGAAGACAGACAAATTTAAGATGTCTTTTCACATTGACATATAAAATCCCACCAGGCAAGCTACACTTCCCATCCTTTGCTTGGGATCCAAGCCCTGGAACAGAGATTCTGAGGCTCTTTATTTCAAACCTTCGCTTAATGCCTCGGTATAGCTTTTTACCCTCCCCCCAATTACTTTTTTTTTTTTTAATTGGAGATGTAAAGAGAGAAGTAAACAAAAAAGCCCTCAAAACCCCACAACAGTGTGAGGCTTCCATGCTCTCTGCCATAAAAACATTGGCTAATTAAAACACAAAGCAGCCAGGGCTGCAGGATTAATGGACATGGGCTCCTCTTTTCAAGTCTTGCCCGCTGACAGATCGCCTCATTCCTTCCTTGCTCTTGAACCTCTCAGGAGGAAAAAAAAAGAAAAAAAACATTTAAAAAAAAATCCAGTTTGCTTATCTTACAGTGTGGGGTTGCCATGGAAACAGCATCCCCCTGCGAGATGCTCTGTCATAACATTTCAGCACTGTATGGAAGGCTTAAAGGCACAGCATCCTCCGCTTCAAGGGCTCTGGAGCCAGCCAGAGGCTTCAGAGATGAGCAGCTGTCAAACCCAGAGGGTCTCCATTTCAGAGGGAGACTTAGAGAAGTAAGAGTAGAGATATTCAGCTGCTCAGATGAAAAAAAAAATGAATATTGATCAACAAATATATATATATTTTTTTTTTTTTTGCTGTAAGACATTTTCCTGTTTGGAGAAGCTGCCTGTCGAAAGCAAGAGTGCTGGCATAAAACATGACCCCATCATTCTAGCCTGGCTTAGAACAAAGCACCTCTTTAGTCAGGGTTTTATGGAAGATTAGTCTTTGAGCCCTCTTTTCTCAGCCCTTTCCTAAGAAAGGAGGGAAAAAGTAGCAAGCACAATAATTGCCCATAATGGGAACAGCCCTCCTATAGCCTGGGCCTTAATTACAGGGATGGCTTCCAGGCTGTAATCACTAGGGGTCCAGATGGAAGTTCTCCAAGCTCTTTGAGGGACAGAATGTGTCAGTTATTAATTAAACATATGAGGCAATTAGCCTCAAAACTTCATAGGAAATCAGTACAGCTGTGTTACTTTCGCTTTTTCCTTTGGTGAGGGCAAGTCAGCTACAGAGTCTGTTTCCCAGGGGGGGTCACAAGGACTGCAGCCAAAAAAGCCTTCCCCCAACAAGACCTTTGGTGTTGGGTGGGAAAAAACTATCTGCAGAAAAGCTTGTGTTCAGAAGTCAGCTACTTCATAGTCACATCCCTCACAAGAGATGATGGATGCTGTATCCAGCATCTCTTTCTGGCTCAAGCTGTCCAGTGAGCACCAAACAGCTGCCTGGGGTTGTTCTGGTAAAGCAGGAGGAGAAAAAACATTCCTGTGGTTAATATGGCCCATATCCATCTGCTCCCAACTCTAATTCATTGTTCTGGAGCTTGTCAAGACTTCTGGAGTGGACCTACAGGAAAGCTGGGGTCAGGTGTGTGGAGAAAGGACAAGGGGAAATGGTTTCCAAGTGGGAGAGGGGAGACTGAGGTTGGAGATGAGGAAGAAATTCTTTGGGGTGAGGGTGGTGGAGTCCCCATCCCTGGAGGCATTGAAAAGGCATTTGGAGCTGGTCCTTAAGGACATGGGTTAGGAGTTGGCTGTGGTGTTGGTGCAAGGTTGGGCTGGAGGAGCTTGGAGGTCTCTTCCAAGCTCACCATTCTGTGCTGAGCCCCTGTGCCAGGTTTCCCAAGGAAGCTGTGGCTGCCCCATCCCTGGCAGTGTCTCAGTCAGGTTGGATGGGGCTTGGAGCAACCTGGGCTGGTGGGGGTGTCCCTGCCCATGCAGGGGTTGGCACTGAGGGAGCTTTGAGGTCCCTTCCAACCCAAACCAGCCTGGGATTCTATCTCAGAAGATTGCAGCACATGCAGGACACTTCTCCTGGTTGGTCACACATTTGAAAATGAAATGATGTGCTGCATTCTTTGCCTGTCTCCAAGTTAAGAAACCAGGTGAAAAACACCATGGTTTTTAAAACCCATTTAGTGATTTATCCCAGTACAGCCAAAAAGTCTCTCAGTCCCATGCAGACAGCCTGATGTCAGTGCTTTGTTAGTCTGCATTTTACTCTAGGGTTCAGTGCCACAGTTGGAGATTTTATGGTCTACAAAATCCTCAGTTGTTTCTCTGCTTTTCTCACACATAGCTGAAAAAATGCTACAATAACTCACCCTGACAATAGTAAGAACTGGATGGTAACCTCAGCCCTGTTCATTTAAAGCACTTTGACCCCTGCCTTAGACATTTTAGCATGCTCGGAGAATACATTGAGAAAAGCCACAGGAGAACTGGAGATGTCCACATGCAGCTTGTAACCTCCACCAGGTAGCTGGCAAAACACTGGAAGAGGAGTCCAGGAGGCTCCTTGGGAACTGACATTCATAAAAGCAGGGAAGTTGTTCAGTATACAGAAGGTTACCCAAGAGTAAGATTAGTCAAGACATTCTGTTTTGTGTATTTTTTGTTTTGTTTTTTTTTACCTGATAAAAAACAAGCACCAAAAATCAACCCAAACATCAAAAGAATAAACTCTAATTAAATATGCTGGGGATTTGTCAACCTATTACCACGCTTCTTGATGATCTTTTCTGATTTCCCAGGGCTCACACAGGAATAACAACATTAAATATTCCGTCTGTACTCGGATGAAAAGAAATGAGGGAGAGCTGACACAAACAGCTTCAAGGACTCCTAAAATCCTACACCTTGTAGCTACAACAAGGTGGAACTTCAACTGGGTCAACTCAGAACACACTGGCACTGCCAAACAAGCACCAAGACCACTGCAGCCCAGGAGCTTCTGGTTTTTTGGAGGTCCCTGGCAAGATGCTACCCCGTTTTGTGATAAATAGGCAGATTCCTTTTGTCCTTCAGAGCTGCTTTTTTTTGGTAACAGTTCTGGACCTCTCTGCCTAATTGCTCCCACTTCATCTGTGAAGAGAGATTTATAAGGGAAGGTAATTTTGAGGGATTAACTTTGCTGCTGGTACGTGGCCCATGCAGAAGTGACAGCACAAGATTTATTCTAGCTGTTGCTCCTGCCAGAGAATAACAGAGCAGCTTATTACACAGGCAATCAAGCTCCCAAATTAGTGCTGATTTGCACCCCATGCCACTGCTGTTAATGAGGGGAGGCTTCAGCAAATGCAAAGCAAAAAGCCATCAGGCAACAAGCTCTCCATTTTTTATTACTGAATGGTGCAACCAAAGTCCTCGTTCAGGGACAGATTTCCAAAGTGGAAAGAGCTGCAGACAGATCAAAACAAAAAGGAAGGGCTGGTCTACTGATAAGGTAGCTACAAACAGTGAATTGAAGCCTAAAAGAGCTGGAAGTTGCAAACTACGCAATAAAAGTTCTAGAGAATCACAAAGTGAATGGTTGGAAGGGATCTCAAGAGATCATTGAGTCCAACCCCCCTGGCAGAGCAGGGTCACCTCCAGCAGTCCCACAGAACACATCCAGGTGGGGTCTGAATGTCTCCAGAGAAGGAGACTCCACCACCTCCCTGGGCAGCCTGGGTCAGGGCTCCCTCACCCTCACCCTGAAAAAATTCTTCCTAAGATTTATATGGAACCTCCCATGCTCCAGTTTATACCCATTGCCCCTTGTCCTGTCACTGGGCATCCCTGAGAATCACAGAATGTTTTAGGTTGGGAGAGATCTCCAAGATCATCCAGTCCAACCTTTGACCAACACCATAAGGTAATTACTAAACCAAAAGTTTGGCTCCATCCTCCTGGCTCTCTCCTTTCCATATTTATCCCCATTGCTGAGCTCACCCCTCAGTCTCCTCCAAGCTCCCAGCTCCCTCAGCCTTTCCTCCCCACGAGCTGTTCCACTCCTCCATCACCTTGGTGCCTCTGTGCTGGGCTCTCTCCAGCAGTTCCCTGACCTGCTGGAACTGAGGGGCCCACAACTGGACACAAGATTCCAGATGTGGCCTCCCCAGGGCAGAGGGGCAGGAAAACATCACAGTCAGCACATGAGTACAGAAGTAGCTGTGGCCATACCAATTTCAAGGTCACCAAGATGACTTTTACATCTATCTGATGGAACCTTCCTCACTCAACACCTTTTAAGCCTGATTGAACCAGGCAGTCTCTGGGGGTCTCACTGGGGGGCATGCAGGTTCAGCAGCTCTGAGCTGCTCTTCTCAGTTTTATGTTCCTGCCCTTTAAGCCTCATTTAGGTATCACACCCCAAAAACCCTCCAACTTCATTAAGCTACTCAGGAATTTAGGTCTGAGCAAACCAGACAACATCTCTACAGCAGCAACACCACCAAGGAGAGGATCCCATTTTGCTTTCCATACTGGGCTGGCTGCTGGGAGCTCAGAGCAGGACTGGGGAACATGCAGTAGTCAAGCTGGCTCTGGCACAGCCCTTCCCATCCATGCAGCTCTGCTTTGCAACTCCCATGGGAGCCTTTGGTGCCTCTGTTTGGCAGCTTTCTCATCATCAAGAGGAGCACAGAGCATTTCTGGGTCCCACTGGAGGGCTGCATTACCACTGGTTCACTCACCACTAGCAAGACACCAAACAGCACACATCCTCAACTAAAGACATCAAGAGACAAGCTCTAACCCCAGCTTCAGGGATACATAAAAAATTAATACCTTTGTCTCTTTTATACTCAGCAGAAAAATCCACCCACCCCTGTAATTTGCTTTGAAAGAAAGGAAAAAAGCACTAATTGCTCAGAAGGTGGCTGGAACATCTCAGCATCTGCACTCTGCAGACACCAACTTGCTTTCTCCCAGGCTTTGGGAAAGTCCCAGTTCCACAGCACTGCTCTTCTGAGAGCCTCACCACAGCATGCACTACATGAACCTGCCTGCCTGAACTTAAGATTCTAAACCAGACCAAATATTTTACTGGGAAATGTGCAAGAACAAGTCCCAGCAAGTTGTTTGCAGCCGATTTCCCTCTGAGCATCTAACAAAGCTGAAAGTTTGCCTTAAATACAGGCTGAGGATTTTTTTGAGGGCAATCAACACCCAAGTTCCTCTGCCCCAGGAGATGCTGGCACAATCCACTCTGATTAGACTCAGGAGGGGGAGCAAACAGACAATTACCCTGATAAAAATCTTATCTGAGGATAGAAATGAGATTAGCTGCTGAGCTGCAGTGGTTCCTCCTTAGATGTAGTGTTAAAAAGAGTTTTTCATGCACCATAGGACAGAGAAGGAATTTCCCTACAGAGCATGTTGGCAACTAAATCACAGAATTAGAGAATACTTCAGGTTGGAAGGGACCTTAAAGATCATCTAGTTCCAATCCCAGTAGAGGGGAAATTCTTCCCCCATGGTCCTTTTCAAGGCAGGGAGAATCCTCTTGCCATGGACAGCATGGGTGCTGGGACAGACATCTTCCTGGCAACCCCACAGCTGGGCAATTTCTTCCTTCTGGTTTTCTACCATTCCTTAGAATCTTCAAATTAGATTGGCTGGGACCCCTTCCCTGTCAATAAGGAACAACTCTGCCCTGTTTTCCTTCCTGTTATTTCAGCTTGGCAGCCTGCCCTCAACATTTTCAGCTGGCAGAGCACACATGAGCTTTCCATGACCCTAACAAAAAATGCTATTGTAAAGGCCTTCCCAACCAGTTTTGATTGTTAGTTCACTAATTTTTAGTTCTTCCCTTCACAAAAACTGAACTCATGTCTCTCCCCTGGGTGCTTACATCCCTGGAATGATCTCCAGTGACAGACAGGGCAAGAAGAAAGGATATTAAGAAAGTTTCCCTGAGGTCAGGATCACAGCTAAGTCTGCACTCAAATCTCATAAAGAGAGGATAATTAAAATGCAGTAGTAGGACAGAAGCCAAACTGCTCAGGAGGTTGCTTACACCATACCTGTATCAATAGGTTTACACTGGGGTTTATAAGAACTCCCTGCAATGGGGAGGAGAGATCAGACTTTACTGGTCTGCTTTCTGGTAAATCCAGAGCCTTTCTGCTGGTAAAGCCAGAGCCTTTAGGTTCTGCTTACAAAGAGGTTCTGTTCATCACCCGGTTGCAGGAAAGGGACAAAGCCCTCAAAAAATGCCACATCCTAAAAAGAAGAGCAATTTCAGCAGCCTGGGTAAATCAAGCTGCTGGCAAGTTGGAAACTCATAAAATAAAAGTTGCAAAAAGGCAGAGAGGAAACTTTCTTCTTGCAGTTAAGTGACAGCATTGGGCCTCAGAATGAGCAGTTTTCTTGACACATCTATTTAGCCTAAGATGGATATCCTTATCAAAATCCATAAGTAAGAAGCAGAAGAAGAGGGTTCAAGTGTTATACTTCTGCTTTGCTATCTGAATTCACAGCATTGATTTGGTTATAATCCTTCATATAGGAAGGTTCTTTATACAGGCAGGGATTTCTGGAATTCTGCAGGATTAGTCAATCTACAGCATCCTCAGTGCCTGAATTTTTGCATCAGAATTACATGGCTTGGGTAATATTCAATGCCTAGAGTAAATATTTGGGCTGATGAAGGTTAAACAGATTAGTCAAGATGAAGCCAGGCTTCTCTGCCTATTTACCCAGCAGCTTAAATATTACTCTTCTTTTAAGAAGCCTAGTTTAAAAGAAAAGCCCTCAAAAGCAGCAAATGAAACAACCTGAAATGAGACAGCACCAAGATTTTTATCATCTCCAGCCTGGATAGGTGTGTGACAAAGCCACATTCAGCATCACAAAACTCACACTCCTCACCCTCCTTATGGGAACCCTGGAGAGGCATCCACAGCTTCATCCCAAGCTTCCAGCTCGGAGTTTCAGCTGCACCAGGGAACTGGGATAAACAACTCCCCCTCCCCATGCCTGCTTCTATTCAAAAGCAAGAGGAAAGTAATTGGTGTGAAAACCATTTGCAGCTCAGTTACACTTTGGGGATGTGAAGAGGCAGTGAGGCAAAGGGCTGGCTGAGATTTGTCCTACTGGGGAGAGGTTTTCCAATGGAAGTCACCAGGAAATTCCCACCCTTTATGGGCAGAGTGCTGGGAAACTCAGCCAGACCCCATCTGCCACATCCCCCAAGGGCTGCAGTCCCATTTTTCTGTGGCATGTCATAGAATCATAGAACTGGCTGGGTTGGAAGGGACCTCAGAGATCATCGAGTCCAACCCCTGATCCACTCCCCCTGTGGTTCCCAGCCCATGGCACTGAGTGCCACATCCAGTCTCTTTTGAAATATCTCCAGACACGGAGAATCCACTACTTCCCTGGGCAGCCCATTCCAATGCCTGATCACCCTCTCCATAAAGAAATTCTTTCTAATCTCCAACCTAAACCTCCCCTGGCACAACTTGAGACCCTGCCCTCTTGTCTTGCTGAGAGTTGCCTGGGAAGAGCCCAACCCCCCCTGGCTCCAACCTCCTTTCAGGGAGTTGTAGAGAGTGATGAGGTCTCCCCTGAGCCTCCTCTTCTCCAGCCTCAACACCCCCAGCTCCCTCAGCCTCTCCTCATAGGGTCTGTGCTCGAGTCCCTTCACCAGCCCAGTTGCCTCCTTTGGACCTGCTCCAGGACCTCAATCTCCTTCCTAAACTGAGTCATGTCAAGTGCCAGGAGGCTTGGAAGCAGTCAGGGAAGGAACAGCAGTGAAGAGTGAGACAGGCAAACTGATTTCACCTTGTGACACGCAGGGATGAAGCCTGGAAGCCAAAGGACGAGCTGTTTAATAAAAACACTGTCAGCAGGTACAAGGCAATCACATGCTAAGAGTTTGAGGAGGAGCAGGCAGGCATTGGGAGTTCACATTTCAGCCCATTTGTTCAAGTTTCCACTCCTGCATCCCTGCTATTTAAAGGCACAGCCCTCCGAGTGTTTTCTATTAAGGGGCGAGAAAAATAAAACTCGTGTTTCAACTAAATGCCTCTGTAGAAAACTTGCTGGCATCCCACCCTGCACTGCTGTGCCCCATCCATCCCCACCGAGGTTGGGTCTTGTTTGCTACAGTCTCAAGACAATCTGTGTACAGACCTCAAACACTTTGGAAGAGGAAAAAGTGCCTTCCCTCCAGTCCACGGTTACTCTGAACAGATGTAGCTAAAATTCCTAAGAACCTCCCAGCTGACTGCCTTTGAAGTCTGGGAAAAAGAAATTAAAAAAAGAAAAAAAAAAAAAAAAAAAAAAAGGAGGGGGGGGATGGCTCGACCTTGAAAGCTGCATTTCTTCCCTTAAAAGAAGAAGTCTCCAGGGACTCTTGAGAAAAATAAAAAGCAAATTCTCCAGATCCTTATCTCATGCTAATTTTGAGACGGTTTTTTGTTTTGTTTTCTTTTTCTTTGTTCCTTTCCTCTCGCCGTGTTCGGGATTCAAGGAGTTTCCCAGCCTTGGTACACCTGCAAGCAGAGCATCCCCCCCCCCACTTCTGGATCTGAACCCCGCCAACATGCCAGGCCAGGCAGCCCCTTACTTCAATCCCAGACCTGCCCAGGGCAACCACAGCCCAGCTGCAGAACCAGCTGTGAAAGGGAAGGATTTACAGCAGGCAGCTTGCAAAAACAGGTTTTACAAAGGTAAAGCTTTGGCCCGGAGTGAATTCCCACCCCCAAGCCCTCCCACAGCATCTCTCCCCTTGGGATGGGTTGGGGCATAGGCAGCACTTCAACATCCAGCCTTGCACATCAACACCCCTTGGAATCCTGCTCTCACCTCTCCCTCTGCCCTGCTTGGAAAAGCCAATATTTCAGCAGGCAGGGCTTGCACTTACCTCGGAACTGCCACTGGTGACTAAAGTTAACTTCAGCCTGGCAAAAAAAGGGGCTGCTCTGCCTGCTTCACTTCCCTCTGCTTGCTCTCCTGTCCTCCATGCTCCTCTCCTCCTCTTCCCCAGCTCAGCTCCTCCTCTGTCACTCTGCCCTATTAACCTTCTCCATATTCCACCCACCCAAATCTGCACATTATCAGCCATCCAGAGCCTTTTGTTCAAGGTCCTGAAACAAAAGCACAGCTACCACATTTCCTGGCAAGAGGTGCCTTACACCCAGGGTAGCTCTCAAAGCCTCATTTCCCCCCAAACACAAAACCAGGGCAGCAATTCAAGGACTCATCCTTTCCTGAATTCCACAGAGTAAGATAAGCCTGGGAGCCTCCAACTTACTTTATCTTAACTAAGAGGCTTTTCCCTTTCTCCCACTCAGTAAAAAACTAAAAAAACCTAACTAATTATTTACCGGGGAAGCACAGAATAGGTTAAAGTTTCCTCTGTCTCCTCTCAGCTCCCTTTGCAGACGAGGGGAAAACAACCTTGTGTCTCCACACTTGGTGATACTGCTAATGCTTCCTGGGGGGATGGCTGCAAAGAGGATTATGATTTGGGTTTAAAAGGCATCTGCACTGCCACAAGAGGCACAGGCTTATCAGAAGAAGAAACCAAGCTGCCCCCAAACTCTGGCCATGGGGCTCCTGCTTGCCTTGGGTTCTGGCTGATGGCTCGGATCGCACACATGCTTATCAGGAGTGATAAAGCAGCTGGCAGGGGGCATAAGGGGTTTTTTGGGGGGGGATATGTCAGAAATTAGTAAGGCTGTGAAAGCAGCTTGCATATGCTCAGCATCAGAGCACACAGCAGTGTTTACAGATCATCTCTTCACTTTCAGCCACGGCAAAATCAGCAAAGGGGCTCTGCCTTCCGGGCTGCTGCTGGGGAAGCTTGAAGGAAAAAGTGTTGATGGAGCTGTACTAGCTGTGGTGACATAGAACCTGCATAGTTGGAAGGGACCCATCAGGATCCTCAATCCCAACTCCTGTCCCTGTGTAGGGCCCCCCCAGGATCACCCCATGTGTCTGAGAGCATCATCCCAATGCTGCTTGAACTGGGGCAGGTTTGGTGCTGGGACCACTTCTCTGGGGAGCTTCTGCCACTGCTCAGCTGCCCTCTGGGGGAAAAACCTTTTCCTGATCTCTCATCTCAACCTCCCCTCATTCACCTTCCTCCCATTTCCCTGAGTCCTGTCCTTGGTCACAGGAGTGAGGAAATCAGAACCAGCCCCAAATCTTCCCCTGCAATGAGGTCACCCCTCAGCCTCCTTTTCTCCAGGCTGAACAATCCAAGTGACCTCAGCTGCTCCTTTGACATGGGCAGTTCCATCACTAAGGTACAGTTAACTCACATCCATACATCTCTACCAACAAGAGACACAGCACCATCTCTTTTCTTCTCTCATGCCAAAGCCAGCAAAAACTCCTCAACTTCAAGGAGTGCTTAACCTCAGTGACAGGATGGACCTCCTGGCAATGCCAGCTTAGCAATTTTTTTTTTTTCTCTTCTTTATCCCTAGGATTTGCACAGTTCAAATTACCCAGCAGGAGAACCTGAGTCTTCTTGAAACCTCATGTTTAGGGTAGACACATCCTCCTGATGTGTGAGAGGGTTTTGCTGTTGCTGCTGTCAGGTTATGGGTTTTTTGTTTTGTTTTCTTTTAGTTTCTTTGTTTAGCTGTTTAATCTATTTGTATTTTTATTTGGTTTACTGTTTCTTTTTATAAATGCTATCACCATGCTTATACCTCTCAGTTATTTCTACGACTGATGCAAGTTGTAGTGATATTCTTCCTCACTCCTACTTTTGTCCAGAAGGGTTTAATAGCTCCCTATATGCTTGCTAGCAGCAAGTAATAAATAAAAAGTGCTCAAAAGTGCTCTCCTGGATTTTTCCAGGCTGAGAAACCACTGAGCTTCACCCTCCCCCCCCCAGCATGGCACTGTCTCATTCCACAGCTCTGTTCCACCTCTCAGCCCAGACCAGAAAAGCCACAGAGCAAACCCAACCCATCCACCCAGATCAAAGCAACACTTTTAAGATGCTCAGGAGATGCTTCCAGGAATTGTTGGATGCCTTGAACCAAGCCAGTGAAAGTTGGATGCTTTCACTAACCAGAACAAAACCTCCTGGAGCTGAAAGACCCAAGGTTTGCCTGCCTTATGGCTTTTCAAAACAGAAGACAAACTTAACAGAATCTTTCTCACTAACCTGCTTCCAACAAACTTGTGCTTTCAGGGAGCTTCGAGTCCCTGCAGAGCTCTGGATTCCAACTGAGCTAATGGGTCTGACACTCCCTCATTCTCCAAGGGCAGTGGGGGCAGAGGAAAACTGCTGTAATAAATTAAATAAAATCACTGTCTTTCAAATCTTAATCAAGTCATCATGTGGGCCTGGGGAAGACAAAACTTCAGTGTGTTTCTCAGCTTCACATCCTGACAGCCCAGTGACTCAAGTTACGTAAGGGAAATTCATACCTCAGAAAGAGATGTCCTGCTTGATGGAATTTTAAAGATTATCTGAGAGGGCCAAGAGGATTATTTGATAACAGGTTCTTCAGGAGGCAACAGAAAGAGGAAAAGCAACCCTAGTGAGAAGGACTAACACAAAGCCAGCAGGAAAAAAACCAAAAAAAATCAAAATAAATCAATCAAGGTGAGCACTGAATAAGTAGGTTTAAGAAAAAGTGGTAATAGTGGAATCAGGTCTAGATGGAGGCATTTCATCATCACCTCTACAGAGCAGTCGTTTGCTTTTGGGATTCTGAATTGTATCAGCAACATCAGGACAAGATTTATTCCAGCCTGCTGCCTCAGTGGCTCAGTGGAGACTTGGCCTGACAGTGGGTACACCAGGGGGTACATCAGTGGGCACACCAGGGGTACATCAGCATCCTCTGGAGCCCTTTAATGCCCTCTGCAAAGGAGACTTCTCCACAGGATGGGCTGCTGAGTTAGACCAAAGGAAGAGCAAAGAGGACACATGACACTTGGCCAGGCTACTGCTAGCAGAGATAGAAGAGGGTTTTACAAAGGACAGTTCCTAAAGTTTGGGCAAACCCAAATCAAAACTACTCACCAAGAGAAGTCTGGAAGCAAAAAAGCAAAACCAGGTATATAGGTAAATTTTATACCTCTGTACTGACTGAGAATGCAAGGCTAAGTCTGCCTTCATCAAGCTTTAATTCAAGATATAAGTGATTTTGATAACGAAATGCTTCACTTTTAGTAGAGAAGAGGTACACAGAAAATGGCATTGCAGGCACAGGAATCAGGAGAAACAAGAAAAACTCATCTTAAACCATGCTGGTTTCCAACAAGGGCCTTAATGTGCAATCCAGTGATTCATTTTCTGGCCTGCACAGACTCACCAATATGTTCCTTCCCCTCATCACTCCAAGGAACCCCCCACTTCTGGAGTCTCTGGAGCATCCTCACCCAAAGGACACTGAGCACTCCGAACACTTTAAACTGGGGGAGGTCTTGCTGCCCAAGATGAACACATCTCACTCTGCCTGTACAAAGGCTTTGGTATCTTAACTCCCAGAATGCAATTTATAAATTCCTAAAATCAATCAGAATCCCTAAGCTCTCACAAAAGGAAATGAAAAATATTACTGTCAAATGCCCATCAGGCCTAGGAGCCTAGGTGACTGTCATACAGTAAAGAAATTAAAAGGCTGCATTTGAGATAGGGATGGGAAGAGGATATACTATCTTGAAAGGCTCTGATTAAAGCTCTCTTAGTATCAAAATTCAATTTCTTTCTGGTTTTGCAAACAACAATGGCCTTGAGCTGAAGGCTGCCAGCCTGCCTGCAGCCTTTGAGGAGATTAGGTTGTTACCAGCCAACTCTGAGAATTTTAAATCCAATATTAATCCTAATTCCCATTGAACCACATCTTCATTGTGCAGGGGAAGCTGGTTGGGTATGAACTTGCACGTGTGCTCTGCCATGTGCAATGATCTGTGTCACAAACAACAGATGCTAAACCTCACAGATGTTTAAGAAACACAGTTTGAGCTTGGCTTCCAAAAAAATCCCAGTAAAGGAGAGAGACTGGAGCTAGGTAGGAGAGCAGGCCAAGCTGGGATGGTTTCTAAGAGATGATGGCGACAATTTCCAACCTGAAAGCTTTTAGCAGCCAATAACAGGAGATTTCAGCTCTGGCTTGGAAAAACCCCAGGATTCAGAACCAAATCACAAGGACACAGAAGCACCTGGGACCCTGACCCCATGATGCTGCCAGTCACCAGGATGCTGTCACACCACCAGTGCCAAACCTTTCAGATGAGAACTGCAAAAAGCACGTGTCCATCACCTTGCTCACTTTGCCAAGATGTATTTTGAGGGGAGGAATCCAAAGATTCAAGATTTCCTCTATCATTTCAGTCACCTCCTCGAGGTTCTAAAGCCCACATAACTCACGACCTCCAACCCCTGAGCTACTGGGGATCAGGTCAGACCAGGATGAAGCCTTTCCACTGCCCCCTAGAGAAAAGGCAATTTTTGTTCTCCTCCACTTGCCCTGACACAGTGCAAAGAAGCTTTTGCTCGCAGATAATCCTTCCTATTGCAAATGCAGAGGAGCCAAAATGCCATCGTGTGTCCTTCCCAACACTGGTTTACACCAATTCCCTTTCAAACCCCATCCTGGCAGCCAAAATGGGCATGGACCAGGCTGCCAGATCCTCCTGAATGGTCCATGGGGTAGATCAGGTCATTCAGTACCTCCTGGCATTCCATGGGAAGGCTGGGATGCTAGAGAAGAAGGAACTCAAGATGAGGACAGATTGCTGTTTGCCCCGCTGTCAAATGGGATGACTTTAGTTCAGCTTAAAAAAAGTCCTCACAGATATATGGAAAACCACCAGTAATGCTTCCTGTGTTTAAAGCAGAAGAATTCACTGCAGATGAAAGGAAACTTTCAGGAAACACACTCCCAAGAGAACACAAAATGTCTTTGGCACCAATGCCTCTTACAGGCAAGAGGACCTCCCTATAGAATCATAGAATAGGCTGGGTTGGAAGGGACCTCTGAGATCATCGAGTCCAACCCTTGATCAACTACCGCCACAGTCACTAGACTATGGCACTGAGTGCCATATCGAGTCGCTTTTTAAATGTCTCCAGGGACGAAGAGTCCACCACCTCCCCAGGCAGCCCGTTCCAATGTCTGATCACCCTTTCCGTGAAAAAATTCTTTCTAATATCCAATCTGAACTTCCCCCAGCACAACTTGAGACCCTGCCCTCTTGTCTTGCTGAGAGTTGCCTGGGAAAAGAGCCCAACCCCCGCCTGGCTCCAACCTCCTTTCAGGGAGTTGTAGAGAGTGATGAGGTCTCCCCTGAGCCTCCTCTTCTCCAGCCTCAACACCCCCAGCTCCCTCAGCCTCTCCTCATAGGATCTGTGTTCGAGTCCCTTCACCAGACTGGTTGCCCTCCTTTGGACCTGCTCCAGCACCTCAATCTCCTTCCTGAACTGAGGGGCCCAGAACTGAACACAGTACTCAAGGTGTGGCCTCACCAGGGCTGAGTATAGGGGCAGAATCACCTCCTTGGATCTGCTGGTGATGCTGTTCCTGATCCAGCCCAGGATGCCATTGGCCTTCTTGGCCACCTGGGCACACTGCTGGCTCATGTTCAGCTTCCTGGCAATCCAGACTCCCAGGTCCCTTTCTGCCTGGCTGCTCTCCAACCACTCTGTGCCCAGCCTGTAGCGCTGCATGGGGTTGTTGTGGCCAAAGTGCAGGACCCGGCATAACTCAGAAGCCTGAACTCCCTAAACCAAAAATGTCACAAGATTTAGTGACAATATTCTCTAGTTGGAGGTACAACATCATCTTTCTTCTCCTTGGAACTGGCTACTGCCTGTTGCTTGAGGGCACTCAAGTGGAAATCCAGTAAAGCTGTGGTACCCTGGACTGGGAGGAGGATGGAGATCATCTGAGCTGTAGTAGGGATCTGACATCCCTTCCAGCTGATGGGAGAGAAATTGAGAAATGATGCTGAATTGCACACACCTTCCCTTTGCCAGGGGCTAAGACCACAAACCTGGGCAGCAACCACAGCTCATCCAGGAGCTGGGAATGTGATGAGTGCCTGGATCTGGAGCACTGCAGACTGGTGCAGATTTACCCTTTTTGACTAAATTCAAGCCAACATCTGAACCCAAGACTTCTCCTTTCCCAGAGGGTGTCCTACACACTGTGCTGGTGCATATCCTGGGGCAAGGTGTCTTTAGTCTTGGGAACAGGAAAAGCCAAAGCTTCCTGGGGGAAATAATTACTGCTGCAATGAAACCTGGAATATCCAGCAAAATATCCAACAAAGCCAACAGGACTGGAATGGCAACTTGTGAGTTTTAAACTGTGGGGTTTGACAATCAGCAGTTCAGCTACTTCCTTTTTTTCATTCAGTCAACAGAATGTTAAATTAGGGCTTTAGGGGAAAAAAAAAGGGAAGAAGGGGAAAAGGGAAGAAGGGGAAAAGGGAAGAAGGGGAAAAGGGAAGAAGGGGAAAAGGGAAGAAGGGGAAAAGGGAAGAAGGGGAAAAGGGAAGAAGGGGAAAAGGGAAGAAGGGGAAAAGGGAAGAAGGGGAAAAGGGAAGAAGGGAAGAAGGGGAAAAGGAGAGGGGGAAAAGGAGAGGGGGAAAAGGAGAGGGGGAAAAGGAGAGGGGGAAAAGGAGAGGGGGAAAAGGAGAGGGAGAAAAGGAGAGGGAGAAAAGGAGAGGGAGAAAAGGAGAGGGAAAAGGAAAAACAAGAAAACCAGAAGAAAACCAGAAGAAAACCAGAAGAAAACCAGAAGAAAACCAGAAGAAAACCAGAAGAAAACCAGGAAAGAAAAAAGAAAAAAAGGAAAGGAAAAAAAGGAAAAGGAAAAAAGGAAAGGAAAAAAGGAAAGGAAAAAAGGAAAGGAAAAAAGGAAAGGAAAAAAGGAAAGGAAAAAAGGAAAGGAAAAAAGGAAAGGAAAAAAGGAAAGGAAAAAAGGAAAGGAAAAAAGGAAAGGAAAAAAAGGAAAGGAAAAAAGGAAAGGAAAAAAGGAAAGGAAAAAAGGAAAGGAAAAAAGGAAAGGAAAAAAGGAAAGGAAAAAAGGAAAGGAAAAAAGGAGAGGAAAAAAAGAAAGGAAAAAAAAAGAAAAAAAAAAAAAAAAAGAAAAGAAAAAGAAAAAAAGGAAAAAAAAGAAAGGAAAGAAAAGAAAAGAAAAAAGATATTCCTATTCTCCTCTGCACAAGAATTATTCTCCCAAGTCACCCCTAAATAAATCAAAAACCTTCCCATGAAACACCCTTCCCAGCAACCTGCTGCACAGGCTCCTCCAAAGAGCCCCACTCTGATGGCACCTTTCTTCAGAACTACTGGAGGATTTGTTTGTGTGTTTAGCATTTAATCCTAGGAGTTGAACTGCACCCTTAACCACAGAATGAGGTTGATAAAACACATCCACCAATTCCTCTAAATCCTCCTTTGCTCACTGCCAGTCCCTTCCTGTTGTGGGGTTGTGCTGGCAGAATACAGTTCAGGCTCCTTTCTCTTTATATACCCAGAAAAACCACCAGAAACTGCAAAGTTTGAGACTTTTGTCTGCCAAACAAGCAGTGGCACACTAAACCAAGCTGAAATTTTCAAGATTCAGCAAAATAAACTTCATGCAAGAGATCAAGGAACTCTTGAGATGGGAAAGGGGAATTAGATTTCTTTTCCAGAAATGACAAACATTTCAGGGGAGTAATTTTTTTTTTTTACTTGAAGGTATGGTTTACAATAGCTAAAGAAGAGAGAGAAGAGTCATCATAGAATCATAGAACTGGCTGGGCTGGAAGGGACCTCAGAGATCATCAAGTCCAACCCTTGATCCAGTACCACTGCAGTTCCCAGCCCATGGCACTCAGTGCCACATCCAGTCTCCTTTTAAATATCTCCAGACACAGAGAATCCACTACTTCCCTGGGCAGCCCATTCCAATGTCTGATCACCCTCTCCATAAAGAAATTCTTCCTAATCTCCAACCTAAACCTCCCCTGGCACAACTTGAGACCCTGCCCTCTTGTCTTGCTGAGAGTTGCCTGGGAAAAGAGCCCAACCCCCCCCTGGCTCCAACCTCCTTTCAGGGAGTTGTAGAGAGTGATGAGGTCTCCCCTGAGCCTCCTCTTCTCCAGGCTGAACAGCCCCAGCTCCCTCAGCCTCTCCTCATAGGATCTGTGCTCGAGTCCCTTCACCAGCCTGCTTGCCCTCCTTTGGACCTGCTCCAGGACCTCAATCTCCTTCCTGAACTGCGGGGCCCAGTACTGGACACAGGACTCAAGCTGTGGCCTCACCAGGGCTGAGCACAGGGGCAGAATCCCTTCCCTGGACCTGCTGGCCACGCTGTTCCTGATCCAGCCCAGGATGCCATTGGCCTTCTTGGCTACCTGGGCACACTGCTGGCTCATGTTCAGCTTCCTGGCAAGCCAGACTCCCATGCAATATAAGACATGGAAAACAAACTGTCCATGCTGGGAAAAATTCAAAGGGTGAGGGAAGAGGAGGAGGCGGGAATGAGTTATTCCTTTTTCCAAATATATAAATACACACACACACCATCTCAAAAAAATATAAAATTGCTAAAAATCATGGTCAACCTACACACTATAGCTGTCACAAATCTCCCTGTGCTTAAGTGCACTAATGCACCAGCCAGACCTTGATATAATTGAGAAAAACCCAAGTTAAACCAGCTTCCCCTAAAGCTGATTTCCCCAGTGTCCTATCCAATCTAGCTTAGGATGCTCCAAGCAAAGCAATTCCTCATGGAATGGGAAAGGAAAAGCCTATCCCAGCCTTTCACAGCTACCCAACCCCTCCACCTCCCTCCAGCTGATGTCCTCCTGTACCAACCCTAAATAAATCCCTGCAGAAATCCTGTTTAATGCTCCCTGCCCTTGTTCCTGCCCCTCGGTGTTGGCAAGCAGAATGGGAAACACTGAAGCTTTCAAGATAGAAAATAAGCTGGGAGCAAATATTTAACAGTAAATATGCCTTAAAGAAAAAAGGCAAACCAAAACAGAGAGGATTCATTGGAACCTGAAAGCCACAACCTTAATGGCAAAGATAACCCTGATTCAGGCTCTCCTGGGGGCTGGAATTGCTTGGCTAGTCCTGATGAAACAGATAAGTGCTGACAGACCCATTGCTAGAAGGAATAACTGAGTCTCAGGGGTTTAATAACACTCACAATTTTGGTTATTTATATCACCAGTTCTCCAAGTAGTTACCTGGCTCCCAGTCACAGCATGAACAGAACCTCTGTAGAGCTGCACAAGACACTTCTAACATGTAAACAGCTCAGCCTAAACCCTAAATAAATGGAACACAAGTTCCAGATACAAACAGTATCCCCAGAGAAGGATCCTTCCTCTGCTTGCCTCCAGAGAAGACCTAACCAGCCCAGCAGCATCAGTTTTTGTCCCAGAAAATAGCTGAGAAAGCACCAAGCCTCCAGCCTGGCTCACCCCAGGAAGGGGCTGCAGGATTCATCCAGCCACAGCAACTGGTTCCAACTTTTGGTATTTTTTTTTATGATTTTTTTTTAACAGGTTGGCTCAACTGAGCTTATAGAATTAGTCTGTCCAAATAATGAGTGCATCCTTCTTCCTTATCACTAAAGTTGTGGCTACCAGATGAAAAGCTCCTGAAATTCTGGCTGGACTCTCCTCTTGCTGTTGAGTAACATCATCCTCTCCTCCCTCCCAAGAGCTCCATCTGTTGAAAGGGTTAAAAAAAGGCAGCAGAACCATTAGCATTTTGATAGCTTTCCACACATAGAGAGCAAAAAGGCTTTAAAATTTATTCCACTGAGATAAATCCTTCAAGCCCAGCCTCTCCTCCTCAGCTTGAGCCAACCAACTGGTTTTCCTCCCCTTAATACCTTCAGAGAAAGCTCCAAGGAGCTGCCAAGGCTCAAAGTCTCAGAGATAGTCAAGAAAAGTCCTGAAGTTCAAGAGAAGCCATGAAAAGTGTCTGGGGTTTAATTAAGAAACAACTACAGGGGCATCATCTTGGGTACTGCAACTACCCAAAAGGTTCTGGCTTTCTGTGCATCCCAGCTCACAGCAGAGTCACAGTTTTCCTTCCCAAATGCTGAGCACACACAAAGCTCTCACTACTTTTAGCTGCCACAGAAGGTGCTCAGCATCTCTGAGGGATGAACAAACTAAAAAACTTTGACCCTGATTCAGCACAAGCTCAGAGACTTGAGCTCTTACCCAAGGAGCCAGGCTGAACTTTTGAACACTATTCCAATCCCAAGAGGAAAGCTCTGATTTTTTTTTTTTTTTTTTTTTTTTTTTTTTTTTTTTTTTTATTTTATTTTTTTTTTTTGGAACTCCACAATTGGCAGGGATGCTCAGCAGCTCCACACCTGTGCCTGGGAAGTCTGGGTTGGGTTTATTTATAATTTTTTTTTTTCAGCCTTTTTAACAACTCCAAAGCAAATCACTTTCTCAAGGAAGCACCCAGGAGAGCCTCAGGGCAGAGAAAACAGAAATCTCCCTCCCTGCTTGGGCTGAAATTGCTGCAGTGAGAAGAGGAAAAGGCTTCAGGACTCCTCCTCAGATACACCCCACTCCTCAGATACCACTAAATGGTAGGGAACCACTACTGCTACTACTACTCCTCAGATACCACTAAATGGCTAGGAACCCAAAGAATTCCTAACTTCTTAAGGATTATTAGACCTGATTATATGCTCTCCACTAATACAGTTGTGGGGTTTTTTGGGGTTTTGTTTTTTCTTTTTTTTTTGGGGGGGGGGAACAGTCTGAAAAAAAAGTCTGTTGAAAAAGAAAATGCTTTTTACAAACATGTGCAGACTCCAAATAAAGTGTAACAGGCCAAAAGTTGGCATACAGAAGAAAGCAAGAGTGAGGGCACTGCAGGATGATGGCAAAAACCAGGAGGCTCAGACCCCAGGGCTGTGACCTGCAGTCTTCCACACTTTACTGCATATCCCAAATCATAAAATACTGACTAGTTTGGCTGAGGTAAAACTTATGCCCTCCAACTCCTTGCAAAACCTCAGAAAATCTTCTTTTCTTGATTACAAACAACTTCACTAAACAACCCTTCTCAGTCCTCAGTCAAAATAAAACCAAACCAACCCACAAAGAGAGATTCATTTCAGAAAGGGTTTTCTACCCAAATCTAGAAAATGCACAATTAACACCATAAAATCTTCCTATATTGTGAGAAATCATAGAATCATAGAATCCTTGGGGTTGGAAGGGACCTCGAAAGATCATCTAGTCCAACCCCCCCTGCCAGAGCAGGGCCACCTAGAGCACTTCGCATAGGAACGTGTCCAGGCGGGTTTTGAATGTCTCCAGTGAAGGAGACTCCACGACCCCCCTGGGCAGCCTGTTCCAGGGCTCTGTCACCCTTACAGGAAAAAAATTTTTCCGGATATTCAACTTGAACCTCCTGTGCTCCAATTTACACCCATTACCCCTTGTCCTATCACTGGTCACCACTGAGAAGAGCCTAACTCCATCTCCCTGACACTCACCCCTTACATATTTGAAAACATTGATGAGGTCACCCCTCAGTCTCCTTTTCTCCAAACTAAAGAGACCCAGCTCCCTCAGCCTTTCCTCATAAGGGAGATGTTCCACTCCCTTAATCATCTTAGTAGCTCTGCGCTGGACTCTTTCAAGCACTTCCCTGTCCTTCTTGAACTGAGGGGCCCAGAACTGGACACAATACTCCAGGTGCGGCCTCACCAATGCAGAATAGAGGGGGAGGAGAACCTCTCTTGACCTACTAACCACACCCTTTCCAATGCACCCCAGGATGCCATTGGCCTTCT
Source organism: Calypte anna (assembly GCF_003957555.1). Taxonomy (NCBI): domain Eukaryota; kingdom Metazoa; phylum Chordata; class Aves; order Apodiformes; family Trochilidae; genus Calypte; species Calypte anna. The sequence continues at coordinate 3,466,051 of NC_044251.1, forward strand.
TGGCCACAAGGGCACATTGCTGGCTCATGGTCATCCTCTTGTCTACCAGGACCCCCAGGTCTCTTTCACCTACGCTGCTCTCCAGCAGGTCAGCCCCCAACCTATACTGGGACATCGGGTTGTTCTTCCCCAAATGCAAAACTCTACACTTCCCCTTGTTGAATTTCATCATGTTTCTCCCTGCCCAACTCTCCAGCCTGTCTAAGTCTCTCTGAATGGCAGCACAGCCTTCTGGTGTGTCAGCCACTCCTCCCAGCTTAGTGTCATCAGCAAACTTGCTGAGGGTACATTCTATACCCTCATCCAAGTCGTTGATGAAGATATATCCCCTCCTCTTTTTACACCTAAGATATCTTTCCTAAAAGCAAAATTTGGATAGGTACCGTGAAGGAAGAAAGAGTGACTCTGGATTCTCTGCCACCACCACCCTCCCCAAAAAAGAAAAGAAAAAAAAATTACTACAAAGACACAATCCATTTGCAGCTGGGAGATGTCCAGATAAGGTGGACCCCAGGAAAACTGGATAAACAAGTGATGGGCAAACACCAGGACCCAAACCAGAGAAGCCACATCAGCCAGAAAGATGCTGAGCAACTGATTTATTCTGCTGGGCTCATGGATACTTCAGCTGCCTGCCCAAGTTGTTCACTCCAGTGTGCTGGGATGCTTCAGTATCCCCCAGTCAGCCTCCCAGTTCTGTTTGGGAGTGCACACACAACAAGGAATGCTTTGAGCCATGGGAATCCTCTCCCAGATGCATTTACACTTACTGGAAGGGTGACAATTTCCTTCTCAGCAGTTCCAGCAACTGCACCTCTTCTACCACCTCCTTGCTAAAACACAGAGTGGCTGGACAAATCCTCACTTTCCTTGCCTGAATTCATGGCAAAATAAAAAGATCAGGGATGGCAGCAGAGGAAAGGAGAAGGAAGTAACTCCCCATGCACAAGATTTGATATCTCCAGTACTGGATGGGCAGACTTAGCCCTTCTTGCATTTAATCATATGCCATTTAAAAATCAATGTTTGGGCACACCCCATACTGGAGCACTTCCAAAAGAATCCAAGAATATTACAGGAAAAGACAAGGGAGTGTCAAGTCTTGTGCACAGGGTGCTGGGTGGACAGATTTAGCCCTTCTTACATTTAATCAGAATATATTTTAAAAATCAGTGTTTGAGCACACTCCATAGTGTGGTACTTCCTAGAGAATCCAAGATTCCAGCTTCATGTTACAGGAAAGGAGAAGGAAGTGTCAAGTCTTGTGCACAGGGTGCTGGGTGGACAGATTTAGCCATTCCTACATTTAATTATATTCCATTTAAAAATCAATGTTTGGGCACACTCCATAGTGTGGCACTTCCAAAAGAATCCAAGATTCCAGCTTCATGTTACAGGAAAGGCCAAGGAAGTGTCAAGTCTTGTGCACAGGGTGCTGGATGGACAGATTTAGCCCTTCTTACATTTAATCACAATATATTTTAAAAATCAATGTTTGGGCACACTCCATAGTGTGGCACTTCCTAAAGAATCCAAGATTCCAGCTTCACATCCCAGATGTGCACTACGGATGCAAGGGTGGCAGATCCACTCCATGGATGGAGCAGATCCAGCTCTTTTTGGGCTCCTTCAGCTTTTTATGACAAATCCTTGATGGACAAGGCCACAGGAACACAGCTCCAGCCACAGAAAGGACTTGGCAAACAAGTCCCATAGGATGGCTGGGGCATGATCTGGGTTCTGGCAAACCCTCTACAACATCATCCCAGTGTCTGTCAGCAGGACAAATTTGCAAACCCTACATGGAAGTTCTCAACTTCCTGGAATTTTCTTTCATGCTAACCTGACTTTTTTTTTTTTTTTTTTCCAGTTCTCCATCCCTGATTCAGAGGAAAAGGGTGAAGTCTTCAATCAAGTTCAATTGGTGTCAGGGTTTAACACTGGCTCGGAAATTAAACTGAATAACAGACGCTCTCTATTAATCTCTCTCTCCTCCTTGATAAAGAAAGGAGAGAGAATAAGGGAGAGAGACTGATGGGTTGGAAACTAAACTACACAACTTTAATGAACAGTAATGATAAGTAGGAAAAAATTACTAAATATATACAAATATACAGGAAAATGGATACCACATTCCTCCCTCCTTTCCCCCAATAACTCTCACGTCACCACCGAGGCTGCAGGGCAGCCCTGGGAAAGTCCAGGCTGGAATCCTGGAGTCGGCAGCAGTCAGGAGCTGGAGGCAGGAACACACAGATATGGGCTGGCACGGATCAGGAGCACAGGCAAACGAACGGACGGGATCCTTCCAGGATGCCGGGTGAAGGAAGGGAAGCAGGAAATCAGGAAATCCAGAAGTCTGGAAATCTAGAAATCCAGAAAAGATCTGGCTCGGCCCTCGTGATGCCTCAAATTTATCCTGAGTATGAGGTGTATGGGATGGAATCCTCTGTTTGGTCAATTCTGGCATCTATCTTGTCCGTTCCTCCCCAAAGGAGGCTGCAGGTGGGACCTCTTTATTCCTTCTGGAGGGTAAAATGTTCCTCAGAGCTGAGCAGTGCCCTTGGCTCTGCACACCAGTCTCTAGCAGTAACTATAAACATCAAGTGTTATCAGTCCTAGAAGCACACACTGACTGAGAAACTTGCTGTTAATTTCAGCAAACGCAACTACTTACAAGAGACTGAGCTGAAAGCAAAAAGTACAAGACAGAAAATCACCTTTATCCTGGCCCAAACCAGGACAATTGGTTTCTTGATAATTTAAGGATGCTCAACAAACGTACAGAACATGGGTGTGAAATAGATGCAAAGAAGTCTCATCATTCACAAGCTATAAAATGGAAGCTGAATGTTGCAAGCAAACAGTCCAGCCCTTGAAAAGGTCCCATATTCTTCCCAAATGTCACTTATTAACAGCACAGCCTAAGCCTCTGAATAAGAGCAGCAGCTTCCCTTCCTTCTCCTGGGGATCTACAGAACCAATCAGCCTCCTAGAAGTTCCTTTAGAGGTTCCTTTGATGACTATATCCAGAAGAAGAAAGAGGCAGAAATCTGCTGATATTTCAAAGATAGAAGACTCAGACTTGATTGATTTCAGAGCAATATTTTCTTAGATCAATTTTATGTGGAAAAAAACCTAGAGATGACTGTCATCTAATATTTGAGAAGTATTGCCCACTTAGCACCAAAAAAAAGAACCAAATCTACAGAACCAAAGCAATCAGCCTCTTACAAGTTCCCTTAGAGGTTCCTTTGATGACTATATCCAGAAGAAGAAAGAGGCAGAAATCTGCTGATATTTCAGTCAAAGATAGAAGACTCAGACTTGATTGATTTCAGAGCAATATTTTCTTTTCTTAGATCAATTTTATGTGGGGGGGGGGAAAAAAATAGAGACGATTGTCATCTAATATGTGAGAAGTATTGCCCACTTAGCACCAAAAAAAAAAGGCTCTGGGTGTTTTCCTTTGTTCTTTTAAACACACATAGGAACACACACACAGGGGAGAGCATCCCAAATCCAGGAGTGCTTTGACATTACAGGAGTTCCAGAGTTAAATGTCCTTTGGGTTCCTTTGTGTGCTGCAACCCCAGGCAGCTCCATGGAGATCCTGGTTCTGCCTCCCACTACTTCAGGTTTTCTGCTGGCCCACGTTTCCGTGTGCCAGGAACACAATTAATGCCTCTGATTTTAACTTGAAGGAGGGGTAAAACCAAAAAAGGCAAACTCAGACTTCTCATGTACCACAGGATGAGCAAAAGGCTTCTTAAAAGAGGTGAGCAGAGACCATCTGAGGATGCACGGCCCCAGAACAGGAAACTCCTATTACTGAAAACTCAAATACACAGCAAGGGCCCAGAATGTTTTGCCTTCGAGGGGAATGTTTTGTCTTTGCCTAGGCAATGAAGAAGCTTCAACATCCCCTCAAGCCTTTTTTTGGCCTTCTTTTTTAAAAAAGAGGAGCAACACACAAAGGAAAAGCAAGCGCCTTGGTTTTGCAATCCCATTAGGAACAGAGAAAGCTTCTGTATCCAAGCTCCCTCTTGGATAGCCAAGCAGCACAAGGGCTTCAGCTGGATGGAATAACCAGGTCCAGGGGTTCCAATAATGCAGAGAGCACCCACAGAGCCCAAATACCTCAGGTCACCTCAGATCCCCTCCTCCTTCCTTCCTGTTACCTCTTCACTCTCCATGGAGAATTAAGAGAGGACAAAGAAGGGACCACTTTCCTCTCCATTAAAATAGAGAAAAACTGGAAGAAAGTCCCATGACTGAAAGTATGTGCTAGCCCTGAGCTTCCTGCAACCAAACCAGCAGGAGAGTTTTCCATCCTGTTCCAACAAGTGCCTATCTTGCCCTGAGCATTATTTTTCATACCCTGCCCAACACCAATGACCCAGGCACAGACATATCAGCACTGCTATATTTTCCTTGGCTACTTAAGCTGCTTTTCTAATCATATTCCTCAGAGAAAGCAGGGCTTGGGGAGCTATTATAGCCTTGCACAGCCTTGACTCTTGCCAAAAATTTGCTGCAGTGCCTCAGGGTCAGTCACTCCCCTCCTGTGACTGATGTGCTGAGTCTTCTGCCAAGGTCTCTAAAGATTCTTCATTCCCCTCTCTGGAGAACACATCCAGGGATGCCCCAATGGAGAACACAATCCAGGGGTGCAAAATGAGCAAGGAAGGGCAATAAGGCCATTGAGGGGGACACAGCTGGATGAGAACTTTCTTATGTCACCACCTTCCTCCAGACTGAGAGGTTTTGACTTCAGAGTTTTGGAATCCACCTTGGAATCCTTCATGCAAAAAACCCACACAATCTGCAGCAGTCCTGTGGTTAGGAGATGCTTCCAGGACCCTGGTTTGGATTTGTGACAGCTTAGGTGAAAAAACCCAAACCCCTTGGCTCCTAACTGGCATCTCCATTTTGACTAAGAAATTCCACCCCAAATACAAGAAATTCACCCAAGGAGCCCTGAGTGGAGACCAGCCCTTTCCCACAAAAGCAGGATGGGTTTCAATAAATCAGCATTTTTCTGCAAGCAAATAATTTCCTTGAAAAACTCCCAACCAGTCTGAGCCTCGGGTAGTAACTGGTGTGGTTCCTGCTGGAGACATAAACCTGGGAGCAACCCATCCACAGAGGTTCTGCTCCCTTCCCTGAAGTACTGAGCAGCCAACATTGGGTAGAAGAAAAAAAAAAAAAAAAGGATTCCTGATGTTTGCCCTGACACCTCAGGATTCTCTCTTCTTCTACTAAACCAGATGCTGGTGTCCTTAACAGAGGAAAGGAGGTGAGGTGGGAAAACCTCACACCCTCCATCCCTGTTTACTTGATTCATGCCTCAGTCTGGGTGATTTGAGACACTTAAAGTGGTGCTGATGTCCCAGAAGGTGCCTGAATGGTAGAAGTTTGGAGCCTGGCCATTATATTACATGGACAACTTTATACAGAGATACAGAGAGCATCTTCCTCTTTCTGTAGCTCTAAGGAAAGAGTTAAAGCTGTCTGCAGGAGGAATAAAAAGAAAAAAAAACCACAGTAATATCACAGATGAACCTCAGTTGGGCTTGCTGCTTTGAGACACTTCTTATAAATTGGCTTGGAAAGCACCCTGAAATGCAAAGCCTCCTTAAACCATGCTCTCCAGAAAAAAAAAAATAATGCTTTCCCCCTTCTAAACACAAGGTTTGATGTGCAATAATCCAGGATTATCCCATCTGGGTCAGTGACACTCTGTGGAAACCTGTGTAAGAAGGCTAATCGAGAGAAATAGCTCTGATGCCACGCTACATTTTGTGCCTTCTTTTCTTTTATTGCTAGGAATATTTCAATTGAAACAACATCTCTGTGCCTTGGAGGGTCCTTGCTCCTGCTTCCACGTCCCCACCTGGAGCTCTAATCCTCTGCTTGTCACATTCCCAGCCACTGCTGCAGAAATTATTACAGCTACAACCTGCAGCTTAGAGCTACTTTTAATAAGGGATAAGCAGCAGGAAAAGGTGAGCTCCAGTTGCAAAGAACCTGATGGTTCAAAAAGCCCTATTATTAATATTTATTATTTTTAAGCCTTCGTTGAGCGCTGGGAGAGATAAAAGAAAGCAGGAACCAAGTTTCTAGAAGGCAACAGGAGAGCATAAAGAATTATTACAGTGCCTGGGGAGGAGGGGAGCCAAAGGAAAAGTAGGAAGAGCAAGGGAAAAGAAGTCACACCTCTTATCAACAAAATGCTCCTAATAGTAAGAAGTATGAAAGGAATTAAAGAATTCCTCAGTGTCTAATCAGAACTGTTCCCCATAAGAGATCTTCTGAGCATTAACACGAGGCTTTGGTATATCTTAAAAGACTGGATCTTTAATCATAAAAAGTAAGGTTTGGGGTGTGGGGGATGTGGGGGGGGAAGTAACTGGAAAAACAACAAAAGGAAATGTAACTACATCACCCTGTGGTATGAGGGGGGAAAGAAACAGCCTTGGACAGGTTATTTACAAAGCTGCAAGGAAATCCATTTATACTTTGTGTAAAACACAAGAATGAGGCATAATTCTCCCTCAGGTCCTCCCTCGTAGGCAAATTCCTCTTCTTTCCCACCAACCTTTTTGGCCCAAGAGGACTCCCAGTTGGTACTTCCCTAAAAAAGTACCAAAAGTACTTCCCTAAAAAAGAGATACAAGCTTGGGCCTTCCACCTTTCTAAACATTCCCATTTCCCAAAAGCAACCCAGGATACTTCACAGTTCCAGGACACTTCCCTGAGCTACCCAGGGTGTTCAGCACACCCATGTTCTGCCTTCATTTTCACACCTGGTGAAAAAGATGCTCAGAACAGCACCCCAACTTCCCCAGCACCCCGACCTCATTGCCTTTGCACCTCCCTGTTCAGAGCAGTAAAACTGGTGACAGAATTTGGGAGTCAGAATCCAACCCCCCCCCTCCCAGTGCCCATTGCTCCCCAAGGTCAATGCAGAGCTTCCAAGCTCTTCCCAAAGAGCATCATATCCCAGGAATACTACAAGAAATCCAATGGAAACCTGGAACTATCTGCATCAGCATTAAAAAAAATTAATATTTTTAAAAATCAACCCTGACTGCTCCTTACCAAGCCCTACCAGGAAGCCCTCTGCTCCTTTCAGTGAAGAGGGAAGACAAAATTAAAAAAAATAAATTAAAATAAATTTGAAAAAGACACAAAACTAAAAAAAAAACCTAAAAAACAAACAAAAAAGCCTTTTCAATACAGCCAGTCTCTTGCAAGCTCTTCTTTCTGAATCTCAGACTGTTGCTCCCAACTGATGCTTCCCTTAGCATTTAAAATACAAGAATCAGTTTTTGATTGGCAAAGCATCACTGTAAGCTGAAATCTTTCTCTGTTTGGAAGGTTTTTTTTCCAAGCCTGTGCACACAGAGCCATTCATCATCACCCCAGCAAGGTATTACAGTGCCAGTTCTCAGGCTGCCAAAGCCAAGCAGAGGTCAAAAAAGAGATCTCTTGGTGCTTCCAGCATTGTGCCTCAAGCATTTCCAGAACTAGCTCTCAGGTTTTCCTGCACGTTATTCTGAAAAAACAGCTTTGTGCAAGACCAGAAGACCCCTGTTAAATGTCTGTGCTTCATCAGAAGCAAAAGCTTTGCTGAACACAAAACAAGAACCTCATCCTGAGCAGCTCTGGGCATCCCCTCTGACATTCACAGCAATGAGGGGCAGCAAGCAGCTCAAAAACACATTAGATCCAAAGCCCACCCCTCTTAAAAACCAATTATTATAAGCAAGAATTACATCAAAAGGCATTCTGCTTCCAACCAGCTGCAGAAATAATCCTTGTTGCTTCATCAACGAGGGTGATGACAGTGACAGCCATTCCAAAAAGCCACTGAATTTCCATGCCACTCTCTCACAGAGTTTATAAAAGTTCATCTGAAAGGCACCCAGAGGTACCAGGGACTTCCATGAGAAGTCTACCTGGACTTCAGCAAAGCGTTTGACACCATTTCCCACAGCATTCTCCTGAAAAAGCTGTCAGCCCACAGCTTGGACAGGGGCACTCTGTGCTGGGTTAGGAACTGGCTGGAGGGCCGGGCCCAGAGAGTGGTGCTGAACGGGGCTGCATCAAAATGGCGGCCGGTCACTAGTGGTGTCCCCCAGGGATCAGTGTTGGGCCCAGTTCTGTTTAATATCTTTAGTGATGATTTAGATCAAGGGATTGAGTCCATCATCAGCAAGTTTGCAGATGACACTAAGCTGGGCGGGAGTGTGGATCAGCTGGAAGGCAGGAGGGCTCTGCAGAGGGACCTGGACAGACTGGAGAGTTGGGCTGATTCCAACGGGATGAGGTTCAACAAGGCCAAGTGCCGGGTCCTGCACTTTGGCCACAACAACCCCATGGGGAGCTACAGGCTGGGCACAGAGTGGCTGAGAGCAGCCAGGCAGAAAGGGACCTGGGAGTCTGGATTGCCAGGAAGGTGAACATGAGCCAGCAGTGTGCCCAGGTGGCCAAGAAGGCCAATGGCATCCTGGCCTGGCTCAGGAACAGCGTGGCCAGCAGGTCCAGGGAAGGGATTCTGCCCCTGTACTCAGCCCTGGGGAGGCCACAGCTTGAGTCCTGTGTCCAGTTCTGGGCCCCTCAGCTCAGGAAGGAGATTGAGGTGCTGGAGCAGGTCCAAAGAAGGGCAACCAGGCTGGTGAAGGGATCCAGCACAAGTCCTGTGAGGAAGGGCTGAGGGAGCTGGGGGTGTTCAGCCTGGAGAAGAGGAGGCTCAGGGGAGACCTCATCACTCTCTCCAACTCCCTGAAAGGAGGTTGGAGCCAGGGGGGAGTTGGTCTCTTTTCCCAGGCAACTCTCAGCAAGACAAGAGGGCAGGGTCTCAAGTTGTGCCAGGGGAGGTTTAGGTTGGAGATTAGAAAGAATTTCTTTATGGAGAGGGTGATCAGCCATTGGAATGGGCTGCCCAGGGAAGTAGTGGATTCTCCGTGTCTGGAGATATTTCAAAAGAGCCTGGATGTGGCACTCAGTGCCATGGGCTGGGAACTGCAGCGGGAGTGGATCAAGGGTTGGACTTGATGATCTCTGAGGTCCCTTCCAACCCAGCCAATTCTATGATTCTATGAAGCAGGTGCTCAGCAGACCTGAGGAACCAGCCCAGGACAGGCATCAGCTTCCTCTGCACAAAATGATCTGGTTTTCTTAACTCGCCTAGGAAATGCAATGAGGCATCAAGGGAGCCAAGAGCAACCCCTGGCACTGCTTTCCCAGCACCTTGTGTTCCATTTCAGGTCTCAAGAAAAGGCAAATTGCCAGTCAGCTCATTTAGCCCCTTTCTCCCCAAGAAGTGGAGACACCAGCATTTAGTGCAACCTTTATTGCTTTAAAACTCCCTCCCAGCAGACTGCCACACACCAGGAGTAAATATAGTAACTGTTTCCATAATAACGCTAAAAATACCCCAAGAGATGAAATCCAACAGATTAAACAGGGTCAGGAATATGTATGTATTGCAACAAGACCAAAAGCACCCTTCTTCAAACTGGGCACTGGGCCACAAAAAAAAAAAGCTGCTGGCATCACAGCTTCAGTGCTGAGCCTCCTTCTGAGCAGCAGAAAGAAGTCACTCCTGGAAATTGGGGACACAATTGGAATTTGGGGACATTCTACACAATCTGAGCTGGAGCCAAGGCTTCTGAGCCCTGACCTCGAGGCAACAAATCACCATGTGCTCCCAGACCTCACTTCACTCATCTCTCTTGTTGGTTTTCCAGCCATCTGGGATGGTATAAAGTGTATTTAAATCACAGAATCTTTCAGGTTGGAAAAGATCCTTGGAATCAGAGTCCAACCATCATCCCTAAGCCACATCCCCCCCCCAACACCACATCTAAATAACCCTTAAACACATCCAGGGATGGGGACTCCACCACCTCCCTGGGCAGCTTATTCTAGTGTCTGACCACTCTGTCTGTGAATTTTTTTTCCTAATGTCCAGTCTAAACCTACCCTGCTGCAGCTTGAATCCAGTCCTTCTTGTTCTATCACAAAAAACCCCAAACAACTGCTTATGACTCAAGTGAGAAGTTTGAAAGCATACAAGATTATTTTATCTTCTACTATATGACTTTTCATGTTAGCAGCATGGTTCAGTTCCATTTCCCCAGGATCAACACCCATGGGTAAGACTGTGACCTGACACCTAACATCACAGGAGCCAGGGCTAAAGAGGAGGCTCCTTACACTGCTTTCTGAAGAGTAATTAGGGCAAGTTCCCACCTAGGCATCACACAAACAAGAAAAAGTCCCTTTCTCACATGACTATGCTCCAAATAACTGAAAGAGACAAGAAGGTCAGGAACAGCCATGAACTAACTAAACCCCATCCATCAACATCTAAGCTGAACAAACTCGGACCTAAACCCCAGTTTGACAAAACCACACAGACCCTGTAACAAGTCACAGCCCCAAGCACATGGATAACACGCAGTTCAGCACTAGTTCCTTCATCAAATGCATCCTCTCTTTGTTCCTTAAGTGGCATCCCTGGCCTAAAAAAAACCTGAATTTCATTTGGGTATATTATTTTCTACAGTAAGCTTTGAATTTATATCTCAAGCAGGTGGAAGCTTCTGTTTTACAACAGGTTTCTTCAGTTAATATATAGCAAAGGGAACATCCTGATGGCCAAAAAACCTCCAAAACAAAACAAAAAACAAACCCCAAGTGACAATAAGAATTACCATTCATTGGAATCTCTTTTTTTGAGTGACCACATAGATATGAGGGATCCTATGCAGAAACAAGACCTGTACTAAAAACAGGTAGCCAAAAACCCACTTCCATCACCTCTGAGATGACAGAGATACTAGATACTAGTTTTGCCTTTCTTCTGACTGAATTTTGGAAGGGCAAAATGCCACCCAAGGGATACCCTGAATTTCCATGCCATGTCCACTGTGTGTTCTGCAAACCAAGTCTCAAGCCACCAAAGAAGAAGCATCCTCATGGGATTTCTGGTCACTTGGGGTTCCCTGTATCAGGATGTCTTCAGAAGCAAATTCATATCCACAAATGCCACATCTACAACTCCCTAGGAGACTGGAGCCTCTCTCTGCCTCTATCCCAGAAAACCAATGAAAGGCAGCACCTCCAGCACAGCCCCACTGCCCTGGAAAAGCAGTTGCTGCTTCCAAACTTTGGGAACCTGGCAATCCTTCAAGCCCTTTCCTGGAGAACAGAAGGTGGGAGATGTGCAGAGGTGAATCCCAGCTGAGGAAGTTTTGCAAGAGTGAAAAAAATCTTGATATCTGATCTGTGCAAAAAAAAAAAAAAAAAAAAATCAACAAGAAGATGCTGACAAACTGGTTTAGCATCTGGTGGTGGTAACAGCAAGAAGACCAATGCACTGCCTTCCTATGGCCACTTCTTTCAGCAGGCTCAGGCAATTTATACTAAATTAGCCCAATAATTTAATAAATTAGCCCAAGACAGAAACTAGAAACAACAAGGCAGCTGCTAAATGCTCCCCAGCAAGAGTTTGGTGGGAGAAAGGGAAGAAAAAAGTCCCATCTGTTATTTGATGGGTACTGAATTCCATCCTTTGGAAAAAAGGGGGAGGGCAACTCATCCCTGGAAACTCAAGCCTGCTAAGAGCAGCAAAAGAAGGGAAGAAAAGAGAGGAATTCTGAACTGGGCAGTCACAGGCAAGGGTATGGCCAAATGCAACTCTGCTGTCAGCTCAGTAGCAAAGGAGAGAGCAGTGACCATCAAAAAGCAAAGCTTTAGATATAGAATCATAGAATCATAGAATTGGCTGGGTTGGAAGGGACCTCACAGGTCATCAAGTCCAACCCTTGATCCACTCCCGTTGCAGTTCCCAGCCCATGGCACTGAGTGCCACATCCAGGCTCTTTTTAAATAGCTCCAGACACAGAGAATCCACTACTTCCCTGGGCAGCCCATTCCAATGCCTGATCACCCTCTCTGTAAAGAAATTCTTTCTAATATCCAACCTCAACCTCCCCTGGCACAACTTGAGACCCTGCCCTCTTGTCTTGTTGAAAGTCGTCTGGCAAAAGAGCCCAAACCCCCCCTGGCTCCAACCTCCTTTCAGGGAGTTGTAGAGAGTGATGAGGTCTCCCCTGAGCCTCCTCTTCTCCAGCCTCAACAACCCCAGCTCTCTCAGCCTCTGGATAATATATATATATATGGATAATCTCCTCATATGAAATACAATTAAAGTCCAGCAGGCATCCCAGGGCTGAGAAATGGTGGGAAGGGAGGCAAAAGACACCACCAAATTTTAAAAGAAGTTTAAGGAGCAATAAGCACCCCAAGGAAGAATGGAATAGCCTCGACAGGATTTTTCTGTACAACCTTTTGCCTTCCTTTGCTGCCTCAAATTAAGATTCAGGGTCAATTCCAAGGAAAAAAAAAATAAATAGAGAACTCCTAAAACATAGACTGAAAGGGAATGAGCAATTTCAGCTCCTGAGCAAGATTCCTAAGAATCATGGGGAAGAGCTACACAGGCTTTGAGCTTTCATGAAAACAGACTGCTTGGTTTTTAAGTCACTATTTTAAAATGACAGCCAAAGACCACTGCTTCCCAAAGCAAGTTATTCCCAGCCCTCACTGTGCTACTGGTGGCTTTTTTTTCCCCTCAGAAACCAACAGGAAAAAACGGATCAAAAAAATCTTTCCCTCAATTTTCTTGATAAATAAAATTTATTTTAACATTTATTTTAATTTATTAGTGGTTTAAAAACCAACCACGAAATTTATACCAAGCTGAGTTAAAAACACTGGAAAAATCAAAAGTAGGGTTTATTTTGCAGCAGTACCCCCAGACAAACACTGCCTCAGGATTAGCAGAGAGGAGAGATATTCACCTGGTTTAATCTTAGCTCTCAAACAGACCTTGTACCCACTACCACCTCGTGCACTGACTCATCTTCAAGATGTCAAGAATGATACAGTAGCTCACAAAGCTCTCCAAATACAACATGGGCCACCATCTGCCTATTTAGATACCTTAAGTCACAGTTTTTTTAGCATCTGAACTTTTCTTTTGAAGTCCTTCCTCCTCTCAGACCCACGGCCCCATAAATTCAGTAGCTTCTGTTCCCAGAGCAGTTGCATCTGTTTTCCTGCAGCCTGGTGAGAACAGACAGGGCTCGAGATAATTAAATAAAAACACAGGAACTGCATTATTTATTTTAAAGGAAAACGTGTCTTCTAGGAAGAAAGTCCTTTATTTGGGCAAATCTGTAAGCTGTTTATCATCTTAAACTCATTATCTGCCCATATGGCCTTAGCACTGTGGTTTAAAAGAAAAAATAAATAATAAAAAAGAATGGGCATGCACTAGCTGATAAAATGTCATCTGCCCTTATGCCAGAAACCAGTATTTTTGCACTGACGTCAAATTAGGATCCTTGCCACACGTGAAGGGCTACCATAAGGGTAGTCATAATATTTTAATTACCAAGAGATCTTACAGAAAGCAGCAGCAAAGCAAGAAAACCCATTCAGAAAAATTAAGTCGCTTTTTTTGCCTCCTCTGCTCCCATCTTTTTCGGTCAGGGAGGTTGGGTGGGAAGAGAGCAACCTAACTTTGAAAAAAAAAACCAAAACAACAACAACAAATCAAAACCAACCAACCAAAAAAAACCCACACAACCAGCAAGAGAACGAGATGCTAAAGCCAAGAAAAAAAAACAAACCAAAAACCCCACACATCAAAGCATGAGATGGCTCTGCTTCAACTGCCTACAGTATCCAACCTGGGATAGATTAAAGCAAGATAAAAGGTGCTAAAAGGAGGGAAAATACAACCCCAACAGCTGTGCAGGCCCTCTCTCTTTTACTTGCTGAGCCATAATGCTGAGGGAACACCAAGAGGGCAGCAAGCACACGGGATAGACCTGGTTTGGGAGAAATCCAAGTTTGTTCACCATCATTTGGGCAACTAGGGCAACTGGGCTGGTGAAGGGACTCGAGCACAGACCCTATGAGGAGAGGCTGAGGGAGCTGGGGGTGTTCAGCCTGGAGAAGAGGAGGCTCAGGGGAGACCTCATCACTCTCTACAACTCCCTGAAAGGAGGTTGGAGCCAGGGGGAGGTTGGGCTCTTTTCCCAGGCAACTCTCAGCAAGACAAGAGGGCAGGGTCTCAAGTTGTGCCAGGGGAGGTTTGGGTTGGAGATTAGAAAGAATTTCTTTATGGAGAGGGTGATCAGCCATTGGAATGGGCTGCCCAGGGAAGTAGTGGATTCTCCGTGTCTGGAGATATTTCAAAAGAGACTGGATGTGGCACTCAGTGCCATGGGCTGGGAACTGCAACGGGAGTGGATCAAGGGTTGGACTTGATGATCTCTGAGGTCCCTTCCAACCCAGCCAATTCTACAATTCTATGATTTGCTGTTGGGGAGCAGCTCCACAGGGTGAGGTGGTTTGGAGGCCTCCCCATCGAGATGCTGCAGCAGAGGAGGAGTTGGATTTCTTGGTTCTGTGTGCCACAATTAGCTACAGGATGCAAAAACAAAGGTTTAACAGGGGGCATTCGACCTGTCTGAAGCTGTCAACTTGGTTATTTCAAGAAGAAACAAAATCAAGTCACCAAACCAGCTGTTACTCATGTTTTATGAACTGCAGCGTTAGAGACACAGTTTCCTAGCTTTTAAAGCAGCCCTGCAGTGCTGCATGCATGGAATTATTCGAATTAAACACAGAGGCAGTTTGGCAGAGGACTTAAGGATAGCTCAGCATTTTCACAGGCACACAATGATTGCCGTTTCCCTTTTGCCCAGCCCCACCCTGAGCAGTATAATACACGTTCAAGCAGCCAAAAAAAATGAGATCACTCCAGGAGAGAGAGTTTTTCATTGCCATCAGCTGAGGCGAGGATACAAACACTCAAGACCTCACTCCTCTTTTGTGGAAAAAAAAAAGAAAAGAAAAAACACGTTCAGCCTCCTCTCCCTTTCCACTGGGGGGGGGAGGAATGAAGTTGCTGGGATCCGTTTTTAAGTTTGAAGTGAGCCCTGGAAACCGAAGCCTGGTGCGCTTCCCAGGGTGCCTTATCCTTACAGCCCTGAGGGAAATTGAGGGATTTCCCCGGAATTTACAAAGGAAATATGAGACATTTGCCCCGGCAGCCAAAGCCACCCCGGAGTTTACTCTGCTCCCTCGTACCTGGGATGGAGAGGAGGGGCGGCCAGAGGGGCTCTGCTGATGCTGCAGCACCGGCACGGCACGAAAGCCCTCTCGTGGAAGCGGCCAGCATCACCCACAGCAGCCCCTCACCCACCCACCCACCCACCCATCCATCCACTCACCCGCCCCGCGCATCCCCCTTCATCTCCTGGGACACCGACCCCGGGGGCCCCTCCACCGACCCCTTTTCCAAGGATTAACCACGACCCGTGTCCCCCAGGTTTAAGGAAAACCCAGGAATTTGGGTATCGAAGCCATTTCTGGGGAAAGGTGGACCCTGGAGGAAAGGTGGGAGCACCTGGAGAGATTTTTCTCCGGAATGGTCTCCAAAAAGTTGAGGTTCTTTTATTTCTTCTTCTCACCTCGCTGCTGTTAAAATTCATGGCAAGTTTTATTGCTTGGGATTTTAGTTTACTCAAATAAAAGCTGTGCCTCGGCCACAACTAACACAGAAACATGAAATGCCTTCCAGGGAGGGTCAAACATCAGAATCACCAGGAGTATACAAGTACTTTAAGGAAAGCAGAGATTAAAAAGTGCACCTGTACATTATGCTACACGTTCGAATTTGAAAACCTTCCCCCAAATTATGAAAACCATAAAGAACACACCTATTTCCCCCCCAATTACATCTTAGTTGCTCTCAGTTTGTATACTTTTGAACAGAACAACGGCCGCTCCTTAAAAATCCAACAAACAAACAAAAAAACCTCACCACTAAATACCAAAATAAGCATTTTACTGGCAGAAACCATCAAACGCTTGGATACATCCACTTGGATTAAGACAGTTTTTTAAGTATTCCACACACTTTTTACCCACCCACTGGTAAGAAGTTGGGGTGAGCTTGTGCCCTCACAATTCAAGCCATCCTCAGCATCCTTCTGCCCAAGTAGCCAAATTCAGTGAAATACGTTCCTAGAGCCTATTAACGGTCTCCAGGTTTTCTCCTACCATAGACACCCAAGCCGAGTTTACAAACTGCCGAGAAAAGTGCTAGAGAAAAAAAAAAAAAAAATTACAATCCCCAGAAAACCACCCAAATTGCACAATGCATCTGCCAACGCTGTTGCAGCGAGCGAGCAGACATTTAAATCCAAAAGTTATGATGGAACTTTAAGTGCCCGAGTGTACAGTTTATAAAACCCCCCGCATCTCCGCGGGGTGCTGCTTCGCTAACATGTTGCTGCAGCTATAAATCTCGGATTAGAAAGAAAAAAGTGGGACTGACCCAGCCTGGCGGGATTGCAGTTTGCCGACCGACAGAGCGTGCAAGAGAGAAAATTCCTAGCGGGATGGACAGCAGAAAATCACGGCTAACTCACCACCACCACCATCCTCATCCAAACTTCAGGGCCGGCTGCACACCCCAAAACCTCTCCAGATGCCCCCCGGGCACTGCAGCCCCCAGACATCCGTCTGCAGTAAAATGGGGTCCAGGGGTGTTGGGGAGGGGGGGGAAGGGAAATTCCTAGCAGGATGGACAGCAGAAAATCACAGCTAACTCACTCCCCCCACCATCCTCATCCAAACTTCAATGCCGGCAGCACACCCCAAAACCTCTCCAGATGCCCCCCGGGCACTGCAGCCCCCAGACATCCGGCTGCAGTAAGAGGGGCTCCGGGGGTGTTGGGGAGGGGGGAAAACACACAATAAACCACAGAAATATTGAGGGCAGGCTCACCCCAGACGCTCCCGGCTACCGACTACGAGAGGCTCCCCGAGGCCCGACCCCACAGGGGTGTTACCAGCGGGGCGAGTTCAGCCGGCTCCGCGGCAGCCTCCCCGCCAGCTCCTTTGCTGTCAGCTGGGCTGGCATTTCACCCCGAGAAAACTTCCACGCCAAGCACCCCGCCGGGGACCCACGGCGCTCCCGTACCCCACCGGGGAAGCAAAAAAGCGGCGGCGAAAAGCCGAACCCCCCCTCTCCCCCCCCATCCCCTTCCCCGCGGGTGCGCTCAGCCGAACCCCACGGGTCCCGGGGCAGCGGGAGAGCTGTGGGGTGCTCACCCCTCCCCGAGCAACTGAGGGGGCCCCTGGGAATGTCTGCGGGGCAGAACCGAGAAGCGAGCCCGGTCCCGTTACCTGCAGGAGGCTCCCGCGGCGGCTCCCGGGGCAGACGGAGCGGGCGGCTCCCGGCGGCGCTGGGCTCCCAGTACCGTGCCCGGCAGGCTCGGAGCACCAGAACCGCCAGCCCAGCTGGCTCCACCCCTGGCCGTGCCTCTTTCTCAGCTCCTCCCCTCCCGGTCCGGCCGGCCCGCCGCAGATCCGCTCGTCCGCCTGGCCCGGCCCCAGCAGCCGGGACCGCTCCGCCCAGTGCCACCCTCCCCGACCTCAGCCGCGCAGCCCTCCCGGGCTCCTTTGCCCCCTCAGTCGCCTAAAAAACTTTGTGGGGCCCCAAAGGCAACCGGAGGACTCGTCCAGGGTAGGATGTGCCCCGGAGGCGGCTCGGACGTACCCTGGGAAGGTGGCCCAGGGGCAACCCAGCTTGGGAGCCTCCTCGCCGTACTTGAGCTCCCCCCCTTTTCCCCCGAGGAGAGGGAAGGAAAGGTGCCCCATTCCAGGGAACCCCTCCGTAACACCTCCTGGGCTTCTGGTGCTCCAGGGCTGAGCCCTGGGATGCAAAAGAAGGAAAAAAAAAAAAAAAAGGGACGGAGAAGGTGGGAGGTCACCTGGTCACCTTCCCGGTGTCTTTACTGAGAGCTGGCAGAGGAACTTCAGTCGAAGAAGGAGGCTGAGGGATGGAAAAGCTTTTTCAAAATGCCTACGAAAACCAAGCAAAGAAGCCAGGCTTGTGAGAAGGGGAAAAGCCAGGTCACCTCAGCCTGGCTTCCTAAGGACATTCAGCCTGTGCAGCTGGGCTTTGCCTGCATGCCAATTAAACAATTGCAGTCAAGTTTGACAAATAGAGAAAAAAAAAAAAAAACCAAAACTGTGTAGAGAAGAAGGACATCTCTTTTACCACTCTGCCACATAGGATGACCCTATCACGAGTCCAACAGCATCCAGCAGGCACTGGTGGATCCACACAGGGGCTCAGCTCAACCCATCACTTAGAGAAATCAGCTCCTGCTGGTACTGGTGTGGCCAGAAGTAGATGGTGGGTTGAAAGAAAAGCTGAGGGAGGAAAAGGTGTGCAGAAGTAACACTGTTATCCTCAGCAACAATAGCTCTGGAACAAAGGCACTGGTGAAGTGGACATTGTGCTCACATACAACAGCAGAAATAGCACTAAAACATTTGCAAAGTTAGATCCTCCAAGTGGTCCTGTGTAGACAGGTCCTTGTGGTCCTGCTTATTTAGTGATGCTCTACAAGATGGGGCATGTGGATCTGCACCCTCAAAGCTTAATAGAACAAGAGGAGACAAGGAAAAAAGAGGCACCAGCATCTCTGCATAAATATCTCTGCTAATGCCTCTTGTATCTGGTAATGAAGAGTCACAAAGCTCCCCAGGTACAGGTATTTGTTGTCATTGGCTTTGGTTTTTTCCTAATGTGATATTAAAACGAAGGAGATACACAAATAATTTAAGTTATGCTCTTCAATCCATTTCTGTTTATTAGCAAAACGAGATTACAGAACCAGATCCTATTTGTAATGTATGTTTTGTTATAGTCCGTTGCTTAAGACAGGCAATAATTTCAAGGTCTGATATTTTTCTTGTACTGTTTTGGGCCCACGTTTTTCCATTTGTGTTTCACTATTCATTTATTTGTGTCACAGCATGATCCTACCTCTCCTTGGTCTTTGTGGCAGACTAGGGGATTTCCATTTCTTTATTAGACACAGTTTGACACGAGGTAATAGCCTTGTTCCTCATTTGATTCCTTTGCAAAGGACTCAGAGTGCTATTTTCCAGGAGGTTGGCTTGTCATACCCCTTGAGCAGCAGCAGATCATGGTCCTTTCAGACAGAAATTATATTTATACTCTGCAGACGTGCCAGACTGGGCTCAGTTGGTCCTCCCTCTGAGCTCCCAGGAACAATCTCACACATTTCCCCCTGCAGTGTCACAGGGACCATTGCAAGCTACGTGGTGAATAAAACCTGGAAAACCAGTGTATTTTTGTCTATCTGCCTGGCCACTCAACACCTTACCCCTGGTTTTACAGCCTAAAGCACAGATCTCACCCGGGGGGGCTGGGGAGGTTTCTAGGAAACCAAGTGGGCTTAGTCCTGCCCCAAACACTATGGTTTTAAACAGCTCCAGATTCTTTAGACAAGATCCTTTCCTCATCAAGGACACTCTTGGCATTGTTCCAACTAATGCCTTCTTCCCCCCACTCCAGTGACATCATTATTCTGATATTTTGGGGGGAAAAAAACTGCGGGGCAGCTTATCCCGAAGACTTGTACGTGTTTTCTGTTTTCCACCCTGGTTCTCTGAAGCTGTTTTGTATATGAACAAAAAAGCAAGCTATCTGTGACCCCAAGCTTTCAAATCTTCCACATGCTCACGGGGACACAATAGTGCTCTTACATGCTCAACTGTGCCATTTAAGGGGCCACTACTGAAAATGAGCTTCCCGAGTTTATGGGGCTCTCAGTGTCATGAAGGAACTGCTTTGTGAATCCCAGCCAGCACTGAACTGAGTTTTGCATGGAGAGCTGGGGTTTACATTCTTTGTTATGGGTAAAGGATATCCTCTGTGAACCTAAAAGCACAAGAGCAACTCTGGAGAAAACCAATTTTACCGTGGCAGACTTGCAAGAGGGCTGCTTTAACTTGTTGGCTGGTAAATAATAAACATCACTGCAATGAAAAAGGAAATGGTTCCATAGTTTAGCCCAAAACACTAAACCTGCTTTCTCCTGCTTCAGAGTGCCTAGAGCTGCAGCCCTGCCACTCTCTGAAGGGTCTTCCCCTTGATTTGGATCATATGTCCCATCATATGGATCAAAACATCTCTCCATTCAGACTTCTGATAGGCTTGAGTTTTCAGAAGCACTGCTGCAAAGCCACGGAAAAATCAGGGCAGGTTCCTCACAGGGGTGACTTGATGGGCTTTGAGCTGGATTTCACTCCATCCAGCTAGCCCATGACTTAAAGAAATCACAGAAAATCAGGGGTTGGAAGGGACCTGGAAAACTCCTGGGGTCCAACCCCCCTGGCAGAGCAGGGTCACCTCCAGCAGTCCCACAGAACACATCCAGGTGGGGTCTGAATGTCTCCAGAGAAGGAGACTCCACCACCTCCCTGGGCAGCCTGGGCCAGGGCTCCCTCACCCTGAAAAAAATGACTTCTGGACCCCTTCCTGTCTGTGCTTCACATCTGAGTTCTCAACTTCACAGCTTCTCAGGCGCTTCCTTCCCCGGCCTCCCCACCTTTCCTCCCACTTCCTTTGCCTTCAGACCGCTCCCTTTTCTTTTCCTCTTATTTCCCCTCAGCAGTCCTCCTCGTGTCTTTTCCAGTTTGCTGCCAAGGCAAATAAAAGCAAGAATCCAACCTGGATCCACAGCTTGGCTCTGCTTCCCAGAGCTGGACCCAGCCCCAGCCCAGCTCGTCTCCTAGGCAGATGGGCAGAAGGAAATTCTCTGGCATCTTGCAGGGCTGGAAGCTGAGGCTCAGGCTGTTTCCAGATAACCAGGGCCCATTCCAGGAGCAATCTGTGCTGGGTGGAAATCACTGGGTGTTATTAACCCTGCCTCTGAGACTGAGTGCTACTTCTGAGAGTGCAAAGCAAACAAGGGCTCCGCCAGCAAGAGCTCAAGATGACAAGCTGGCTGTCTGAACCTCATCACCTGGCTCCCAGATAAAGGCAGCAGAGCAAACCTCCTTGTTTTTCCCAAATGCCAAGCACTTGTAGTGCTGACTGAAGTCCCACCCTGATCAACATGTTCCCTCAGCTGCTCTCAGGCTGCTTTCCCAGGGCCCTTCCATCAGGCCTGGGAAAACAGCACCAGGGGGCAGTTCCTGTACTGGTAACCAGAGGTTTGTTCAAGCTCCCTTATTAAAATGGTCATTAAAACCTTGCCAGTGGATTTTTCAACCCAATTTCTCTTTCCCAGGCTCAGCTGGGAAAACTGGAGCTAAATTGTTTACGAGTTGGTTTCTTTGTCAGGATCAGCATTTCCTCATCATTTTCATCCAAGCAGCAAACTCATATTTCGGAGGAAAAAAAATCCTCATGCAGCTTTGCAATGCTGTTTTTTTTTAATTATTATTTTTATTCAAGCTGCATTTTGAGTATTCATTTACAGGCTTACTTTTCCAAGCTCTGTTTTCATATTTATTGATCAGGGGGTAACGTGCATGTGTGTTTTTCTGAAGTGAAAAAGCATCTTCTGTCATCATTTCACACATCACCTTCTCACATCTCTCAGACCCACAGACTAAGGATGGAAAACAGGATTCTAAGCAAAAGGCAACACTTTTGTGCTCACAGAAACACACACAGAGGTAGATATAATTTTCCTAAATGCTTTCCTGCTCATCTCCCTCCTTCCTTGAAGTTGGAAAATTACACAGAAGACCTTGCAGTGTTGCCTACAGCCAAAACTCCTGAAGCAATGATTGAATGACTTGGACTCTGCCCAGAAAAATCTCAGTTAAAAGAATGCTTTATAATAATTTTAATACTCAGCACTGAAGGGATACGTTTAGACCCAAATTAACATCTTTAAAATAATAGCCAGCTCCACTGCTAACGACAGGTAAAACTGATTATGACTGATCTCAAAAAAAAACCAAACCAACCAAACCAACAACAACCATCCTGTCCACTGTTTACTTTTTTCCTTAAGTTTCCTAAATGTGCTTTATGCCAAACCTCCAAGATTCCTAACCATGCACCCTCTGAGAAAGTTCTTAGCGTTCAGATTTCCTCTGAAATCTGCAGCTGAGCTTTTTCCATACTTGAAAACAAATTTTGTTTCCCTTTTAGTAATTTTTACTAAGGACAAGCAAAATGGAGACCCCCCTTTTATCAGAATCCCCCCCGCCCCAGGCTCTTTCCCCTGGAGGAATGTCACATTTAAATATGACATGAAAGAGAAACACAGAGGCAAATTTATCCCCATTGACAAATAGGAAATTGAGGCACAAAGAGTGAATGCTAAAGAAGTACTCAAAGTCTGTGGCAGCTTCAGAACATGAGCTTGGAGATCCTGGATCCCAGACAAGTGCCTTACTCATCCAAACATCTATCCTCAAATGTTTTTACACTTCTTGGCATTTGTATTTGTCTTGTAGCAAAAAAGGGAGGAGGCTCAGAAGCACTTTTAAAACTCCATCTGACTCTAAAATCCTCACACGATTTACAAAGCACCTTTTTCCTTTAAAAAAAAAAAAAAAGGAAAAAACCCCAAGCTAACAAACATAGCTTCAGGGTTTATTGTTCCCTGAGATGTTCCAATTAAATAATACTTTACTGGACAGCTAGAATTGTTCATGGATTTCTTCTGACAAAGATATGGTCCATAGTTTACAGAGATCTGCAGAGAGGAGCAGTAAGTGCCAGGGAGCAGATGGAAGTGTTAAAAACTTCACTTCTGACACCAGTTAGATGGTCACCCTGCAATTTGTTTCAACACAGCCAGTTGTGTTGCCAGGACTCATTAAACATCTGCTAAAACCAGATGGACTCTTCCTGGGGGATGCAAGTTGATGCCATTCATCAAACCCATTTCTCTGCTTCCCTTCTCCCCAAATGAGTCCCCTCAGAGAGCCAACTGAAGCCAAGGATCCTAATGGTGTGGTGTAAAAAGGGATCCCTAGCCTGAAAAGTGGTGATAGCTCCCTTTGAACCTGGGAGAAGGTCCTATCCAAGCAAATTATTCTGAAGAATACGTAGCAGGGTTAAGGAGAAAAGCAAAAGAGCACATGTCAGGAGTCTAAATCAGTCATCCCATGGGGCCTTAGGTGAAAGGAGGCAGCATAGAATAGCAAAATTATTCCCCGTTCTGCAGAAGCTGGTTTATATGCTTGTGAGACCCCAACTGGAGTTCCATGTCCAGTTCTGGAGTCCCTATTACAAGAAAGACATGGATAAGCTGGATAAGGGCCAGAAGGATGCTCAGAGAGCAGGAGCAGCTCTGCTGTGAGGAGAGACTGAGAGAGTTGGGGTTGTTCAGTCTGGAGAGGAGAAGGCTCTGAGGAGACCTCATTGGGGCCTTCCAGGGGCTGAAGGGGCTACAGGAGAGCTGGGGAGGGAACTTTTAGGATGTAAGGGAGTGATAGGACATGGGGGAATGGATTCAAACTGGAGGAGGGGAGATTTAGATTGGAACTTAGGAAGAAATTCTTCAACATGAGGGTGGTGAGACCCAGGTTTCCCAGGGAAGCTGTGGCTGCCCCATCCCTGGCAGTGTCTCAGGTCAGGTTGGATGGGGCTTGGAGCAACCTGGGCTGGTGGGAGGTGTCCCTGCCCATGCAGGGGTTGGCACTGGGGGAGCTTTAAGGGCCCTTCCAACCCAAACCATTCCCTGATTCTTTGCTTTATGAAATCCAGAAAGTTGGACTGTCCACTCTCTAGCCAAAAGGATCAACTCTCCTGGCTCTGTACAGTGAGCAGAAGCAGGATGTAAAATGCAATGTCAGTGACTTGGAGCATTACACCTGGCACTCCATTTGCATCGTGTAAATGTTGCTGGACATCATGCATGATCCCAGAATTTTTCCTTATCAAATTCAGTCCCTTAAGTGGGGTGTAGCTTTTAAGATCTGCACCAGCCTCCAGATCTATTCTAACAAGTCCATGAAGCAATGGTTGGATGCTGCTGCTGCTATAACCTCATTGGGACGGCTGTCAAAAAGGACACAACTTGCTTTTGTTCACAGAAATTTCCCTGTTTTTTTCTCAGTTAAGCTACTTTCTTTCATAAAAGTCAGTACTTCTCTGCAGACTGTAGCAGGAGGAGCCCTTCTTGCTCCTAGGGCTGCTCCTGAGGCCTCGGGGTTTAGCCCATTCCTGGACGATGTCCTAGGGCTGTTCCTGAGGCCTCGGGATCTACCCCTTCTTGCCTGCTCCTGGGGCTCCTCGAGCTGTGGGCTTCTCCATCCTCACTGAAGAGTGAGAGCCCCCTCCGTGGGTGTCAGCTGCTCTCTTATTGGCCCCCTGCTCCTGCACATGCTCAGGAGGGAGGCTAGACACAGGTGAACCCACACCCACTCATCAATAACTCAGGGCACCTGGTCCTGTCTCACTACAGCAGACCTCTTTTTCCTTGTAATCCACTCCTCCTCCAAGCATACACACAGCTGGGGCAGAAACAAAACTGCCCAAGTTTTGCTTCTTCTTCTCTCAGTCTCAAGGGCTCTTCTGTACATGTGTGCATGGGGCAACCCTGCTCTTCTGGCAAGAAAAAGGAAAGATGGAAGTGAAGAGAGTATTCCTGCTGAGCCCAGGAGCTGTGAGATGGCTGAATGCTGGGCTGTGGGTTAAGATCAGTTATTTTGGAAAGGCTTGGATTAAAATGGATGGTCCTTGTGAACCCTTCACATGGGCATGAATCAATCAGGATCCCACCAGTGGGAGCAAATGAATGCCAGGGATGTGCAGTGATTTCCCCAAGCAGGCATCAGGATGAAAATTTAGAGCTCCTAAGCTGTTACTGAACCACAAGATTGCACCTCTAAGAGCTACTTCAGGTAAAGAAACCCCCTGTTTGAAGATGGAAGCCTTTTCACTGGCTGAACACACATTATTTGGAATGTCTTTTGGACACTTCTGGTTATTTTACACCTCAAAAATCTGGATTCTTGTTGGCCACGTGTATAACATGGGCTGGGATGATGGGAGCCCCTTCTCTGACTCCTGCTATGAATGTTTTAAGTTACGTTGTGAGTTTCAAGCTGTTGTTTTCTATCAGGATGAACTGTGGATTTATTAAAGGTTGGAGACAATTTCACCCCTGGTTTTACTAGGCTGATTTCAATGAAATCATGCCAAGGACACATTCTCATAGCTAATAGTCCTTAGCCACCCACTAAGGTTAACTTAATATTTATCACAAAGGCTTACAAAGCAAAAGAAAAGCAGCATCTCCTGGTTTCCTGATTTTCTGAGCTACTCTCAGAGAAGGATCCAGACTCTAGATTCCATTTGGAAGATCCCCAAGACACTCTTCCAGCAAACCCTTGAAGCCTGGGCAGTATGGAAAACCTGGTAAAA
This sequence comes from Calypte anna, assembly GCF_003957555.1. Taxonomy (NCBI): domain Eukaryota; kingdom Metazoa; phylum Chordata; class Aves; order Apodiformes; family Trochilidae; genus Calypte; species Calypte anna. Next base: position 3,491,366 of record NC_044251.1, read on the forward strand.
GCTCTGAAGCATCCTTCTCCTCCCTCTTGCTGCAAACCAGTCCCTTTTGCTCAGCCTTTCATGATGGGTTTTGGATCCTGGCTGGGCAGAGGTGTCTGAGAGTTAAAAAACATGAAGAAGCAAATGTTAACTGGACTCTTCTGAAGCCACTAAAAGTCTGGCTGAGTTAAAACCAAGGAGTTCAGAGGGAAACACTTCTGCAGCACTGATTTTAAGCCAGATTCCATTGCAGAAGGGAAGCAGCAGTGCAAGCCCACAGGTCAGCTCCTTCTGCAACCCAGTCTGCACATTCCCAGCTCCCTCCTCCTCAGGATGTGTCTTTCCTTCCACCTCCTCTTCTTTTTCCCTAGGCTTGCTCCCTTCCCTCCCTCCAGTCCATAGGATTTTCCCCCCAGTTCTTGACTTTTCCCCAGGTATCCCTGGGATTGTCCCTCACTCAGGTTGTATTCCAGGTGCTCTCGTTTTAGTTCCACAGATAAGGACACCAAGCAGAAAGTGAGTTGGAAAAAGGGGGTCAAAAACTTCCAGAAAAGGGTTTTCTCCTTAACCTGACAGGGACAAACACCCCACGTGCAAGCAGAAGCTGTGGCAGAAAGGATGAGGAGGGAAACTTTGGCTTTCTTGGCAAGAACCACTGAAATGAAGCAATAGTTTGGGGAAGCTCAGGGTACTGATAGAGCATCTGGTCTTCTTCCAGCTGGGATTCACTCTGTTCCAGGACTATAATCAGGAAAACAGAGAATTTGCCAACCCAGGCTTTATTCAACATGCCAGGGAGCAGCCATCCCTTCACCTGAGCCAGGAATGGGTTCACAGAATGTGCACAAGTCACCCAGGAGCCTTCAGCCCTCATCAGGCAGAGAGATGCAGCAGGACCAGCAGGGAAAAGGGGATGGCAAACTCTTAAGAATGGAGCCTAATGGCCTCTTGAGAGCACTGGGAGTGGGGAAATACAATAAAATTTAAAAATAAAAATATAAAAAATAAAAACAATTTTTAAAAAAATTAAAAAAAAACCAAACAAAACCAAACCAAAACCAACCCCTCACCTGAATTTTAATCACACTCCGGGGAAGACAGGAGTTTTAATACAAAACATTACACAGCTGCCTTGCTACACAAGATTAACTTCATCTAACAGGATGAATCAAAATATTCCCTCTCCAACTTTCTGAAACATTCCACCCCGAGGCAGAGAGAGAAATGGCACAGAATGCAGAATGAGGCAGAGAGCTGAGCTGGAGATGCTTTCAAGCTCTCTGGAAGTCACCCAGTCAAAGCTGGGCTCTGACACAAATCTCCTTCAGCACCTCCAGTGAACAATTCATCCTCAGCTGAGCCATTATTATAAAATCTCTTTTTGCAGACAGACAGAACAAATAGAAGAGTTTATGCTGGCTGGAAAGGCTGTGACTCTTTGGAAGGCTATGACAGCACTTTTTAGGCTCTGCTAGTGCTGTGCTGAGAGCCTGGGCATCTGCAAAAAACTTGTAAGTGTGCCTGGAAGAGGTGGGACCCACTCCTGGATATAGGAGCTGGAATGCCTCCCAGAGGCATTCCTGATGTTTGGGCAATAGAGAGGGAGAGAAGTTCAAGGTAACCAGGAAAAGAGTTCAGAAGGGGTGGGTGAACAAAAAAAACCAAAGCAGCAAAACTTGAAGTTCTAAAGGGTTGGTAATCAGGCACCCCAAGTGAGCTGGTATCAAGGTCACAAGAGATTTGGGTGGTAGAAATGAGGCAATTTCCTTCAGCCCCAAGAAGAAGTTGGAAGCTGACATCACAGCCTGTCAAAAGTCAGCAGGGACCTGGTCATAAATTGATTTGCAAGAATGTCAGCTGGAGATGCAACCTTTTCACTTCTCAAGCAGCAGGGTAAATGTGTGCATGCCCACCAAGAAACTTTCCCTGGTCACCCCTAGAACCATTTGTAAAGCAGGAATGCTGCTTCCTTAGTGCTCAGCACAACAGGCAGGGCACAAGTCCCAGAATATATTTCTATCCACCATAAAAAATCATCTAAAATTGACAATTTCCTATTTCTGATGAAAACTATCAGAAATAACAATTTTTTTTTTTTTTTTTTCACTTATCTTTTTGGGGGCAGCAATCCCACGAGGTCCTGGAAACGAAGGGTTCAGCTTCTAACACTGAAGAAACATCAGAAAAACAATCCACATCTCACCAACTGCTATGAGTCAAGATGAGATTTTCCTTTTTTATGCCAGAGGAGGATTCACAACTTCAGTGTGATGCCAGGCAGGGAAAGAAGCAAACCAGCAACTTGCCTGAGATAGCAATGGGCTGGGGGAGAAGGTGCTGGGAAGGCAGAGGGATTGCTCAAGTAGAACCCAGGGTTATTTGGAACAGAATCACTTACCTGATCTCTCTCAGGTGTCTGGCAGCAGTATTTGGAGTAATCATAGCTCCCCAGTGATGGTTCCACCCCTTCTTCTTACTCTTCTCTTGGCTGGGGAAAAAGCAGCCTGGAGCCAGTCCCTCATCTCAGGACTTGAAAAATTCAGCTCTGTTGTCTGTGCTGTTGGGAAAAACTTGAGTCAGCCTCGGGCACTGGAGATGCTCTGCAGCTGGAGGTATTCTGAGGGAGATGTAAATCAAGATATGTGGTCATAAAGCAGCTAGTGACAAGTCTTGGAGGAAAAAAAGGTGTTATCTTTAGTAAGCAGGCCAAATGCCAGCTCCAGCTAAGATAACAGACATTCTACTGACTTCCTGCCATTTTCCTTCAGTGAAATATTAGCCTCTTTACTTCCTGCCAGGGTGTCATTTAACACTGCTTTGCCTTTGGGTCACTCAAAGGAAGCTGCATTTCAGACCGAAGTAACCCCATTAGAGATGAGCCCAAACTGTGAGACACAGGGTGAGATTTACACACTGTGTGAATTCAGTGGTTTCCTTCCATTTCCACCAGCAAGTTTACACTAATCCTTTCTTGTAGGAAAACCCAACAACCCTTGTATCAGGAGAGTAGATATTCCTAGGGGTGCTTCTTCAGAACCTTCTTCCAGCACCCACTAACCCTATCACCTGGAAAAAAAACCACTCTGATCCTAGAGCACTAAAGTGCTCTCCAAACAGCAGAAACCACCCAGTTCCCACCATGATACCACCAGTTCCTAGCTCCTGGGCCACATCCATGCCCCCATCTGCTGCAGATCATAGAATCATAGAATCATAGAATTGGCTGGGTTGGAAGGGACCTCAGAGATCATCAAGTCCAACCCTTGAACCACTGTTGCGGTTCCCAGCCCATGGCACTGAGTGCCACATCCAGGCTCTTTTGAAATATCTCCAGACACGGAGAATCCACTACTTCCCTGGGCAGCCCATTCCAATGGCTGATCACCCTCTCCAGAAAGAAATTCTTTCTAATATCCAACCTAAACCTCCCCTGGCACAACTTGAGACCGTGCCCTCTTGTCTTGCTGAGAGTTGCCTGGGAAAAGAGCCCAACCCCCCCCTGGCTCCAACCTCCTTTCAGGGAGTTGGAGAGAGTGATGAGGTCTCCCCTGAGCCTCCTCTTCTCCAGCCTCAACAACCCCAGCTCCCTCAGCCTCTCCTCATAGGGTCTGTGCTCAAGTCCCTTCACCAGCCTGGTTGCCCTCCTTTGGACCCACTCCAGGACCTTGATATCCTTCCTGAACTGGGGGGCCCAGAACTGGACACGGGACTCAAGCTGTGGCCTCACCAGGGCTGAGCACAGGGGCAGAATCCCTTCCCTGGACCTGCTGGCCACGCTGTTCCGGATACAGGCCAGGATGCCATTGGCCTTCTTGGCCACCTGGGCACACTGCTGGCTCATGTTCAGCTTCCTGTCAATCCAGACTCCCAGGTCCCTTTCTGCCACTCTGTGCCCAGCCTGGAGCTCCCCATGGGGTTGTTGTGTTGAAGCTCATCCCATTGGGAACATCCCAACTCTCCAGTCTGTCCAGGTCCCTCTGCAGAGCCCTCCTGCCTTCCAGCTGATCCACACTTCCCCCCGGCTTGGTGTCATCTGTGAATTTGCTGATGATGGACTCAATCCCCTCATCTAAATCATCAATAAAGATATTAAACAGAACTGGGCCCAACACTGATCCCTGGGGGACACCACTAGTGACCGGCCGCCATTTTGATGCAGCCCCGTTCAGCACCACTCTCTGGGCCCGGCCCTCCAGCCAGTTCCTAACCCAGCACAGAGTGCCCCTGTCCAAGCTGTGGGCTGACAGCTTCTTCAGGAGAATGCTGTGGGAGATGGTGTCAAACGCTTTGCTGAAGTCCAGGTAGACCCCATCCACAGCCTTCCCCTCATCCACCAGGCAGTCCCCTGATCATAAAAGGAGCTCAGGTTGGTCGTTGGATGTTGCAGTGCTGCCTCCACAATGAGTTGCAGACACCATCCAGTGACACAAAGGCAGCATTCATAAAATATTGGTTGGATCCAAGAGAAAACTGCACCAAAGCAATTTTTCCCTGCTTATAGATCTGCACTGGAATATGCAAGGGTACCCAAGGAATACAGAACTGCTCCCAAAGCAGGCAGGATGGGTTTCACCATCATTTAGGGCATGTTCCTCAAAGCAGGATCACTGCAAAAGGCAGTCAGGGAGGAGGAAAAGGAGCAGAAGACCTAAGCCTTGCCATCACCTGCCAGGATTAATTAAAGATTAACTGAATCCAGTACTTCAGTGTGGCTGAGTGCCCACGGAATGGGTGCCCTGTGTCTAAACACTCTCTCCTGACTTCACAAGAACAAAACATCCTCTCTCTGCATGTAAGGTCACATCTTTCACAGGACCACAGCACAAATCACAGCCCAGAGAGGAAAGGCCCAGCTATTCACTGAAACCCAGGCAGCTTCAGAGCCTCAGGATGTGTAAGGCCATCCCTAACTGGGAATCTCCCTATTAAATGTCCCCCATTCCTGCTTTTCCCTTTCCTGATGGTGCTGTTGATGGGACTCCAGCCAGCTGTCCCCTGACACGAGGTGTGCCCAGCACTGGGATGCTGCCTTCAGCCCCAGGAGCTGTCAAAGCCATCATGGATTTATATTCAGTGGGAGTAATTAGGGACTCCCCATTTGTAGGGCAATCACATCAGGCTGGAGAGGGGCTCAGTTAGTGCTTCCAACCTCCCCTGCAGCCAGTGGGGACTATTGAGAGAGGTTACTGGGGCAGATGGAATATTCCCCACTAGAATGCACATGCAGAGCTATAGATTCTGCCCTTGAACACAGCCTGTGGCAATATCCAGCAGATAAATGAAAGCTGCTATTTTCATTGATTTTTTTTCTTTTCCTTTTTTTCCCCTAATAATTATTTGCATCACCTCTTGCTTCGTGTCATAGTGATCACATCTCCAGCCTGCAGCAGAGGCACATTCCTTTTTTACCTTCCTTATTTGCCTGATATTTTCTGTTTACTTACTTATTTATTTATTTATTTCTATTTTTATTTCTCCCCAGCTAGCACAGGGGTAGAGAGCACTCATGGCAGGGGAGCTGCTGCTGCTCACCAGGCTCCTTTTGATAAAATTTGCAAAGAGCAAGGACTTGGCTCTGAAATAGTTAAAGCAGTTTTTTTTTTTTCCAGCTAGCTTTGGTCCTTCCCTCACCACCACCACCACCAAACTGGAGCAGCAGCTCAGAAACACAGCCAGAGCTCATTTTATTTTGCAGCAGGCAAAAGGATTTACAGGGCAAGGAGTTTCCTAGGCTCTGGGCTTCCCACTGCCATGAGAGGCTCAGTGGGGGGACCAGGACCCATCAGTTGTCTCAGGATGAAAAATCAAGCTCTTGCAATTTCCTCCTTTTTTTTTTTTTGTTTTTTTCTGGCAGACCCCTTGCCCTCCCCCCCCTTGGGGTGAACTGCCACTGACCCAGCCAATTCAATTAGGATGTTTGTGCCCTTATCAACCAAACCCCACATGGCTTGGAAAACAAATGGATTGGAAAAGCCCTGATCAATTCCCTGGGCTCTACAAATCCTCCTTTTCCACATCTCCTGCTCAGGAGAGGGGCTCTGACACCCTGCAGAAGGACCTGGAGCAAATGACCCAGCTCTTTGGGACAGTTTTTCCATTAGGATGGTTCTGTCCTGATCAACTAAACCCCACATGGCTTGGAAAACAAATGGATTGGAAAAGCCCTGATCAACTCCTTGGGCACTGCAAATCCTCCTCCACATCTCCTGCTCAGGAGAGGGGTTTTGACACCCTGCAGAAGGACCTGGAGCAAATGACACTGCTCTCAGGGACAGTTTTTCCATTAGGATGGTTCTGTCCTGAACAACCAAACCCCACATGGCTTGGAAAACAAATGGATTGGAAAAGCCCTGATCAACTCCTTGGGCACTGCAAATCCTCCTCCACATCTTCTGCTCAGGAGAGGGGTTTTGACACCCTGCAGAAGGACCTGGAGCAAATGACCCAGCTCTTTGGGACAGTTTTTCCATTAGTTTGGTTCTGTCCTGATCAACTAAATCCCACAAGGCTTGGAAAACAAATGGATTGGAAAAGCCCTGATCAACTCCTTGGGCACTGCAAATCCTCCTCCACATCTCCTGCTCAGGAGAGGGGCTCTGACACCCTGCAGAAGGACCTGGAGCAAATGACACTGCTCTTAGGGACAGTTTTCTGACTGTCCCCACTGTTGAGCCATCAGGGACAGTAGGACCATGCTCCACTTGGAGTCCCTAGGGAAGAAACCTTCCCTGACCTTGACTTTTCCCCTTTTTCACCAAACCCTTCTTTAAGCCAGCAGAAACCTCAACACCATGCCTGGATTGCTCTGAATCACTTCAGCCACTCTATAGGTGAAATTTTCTTTTATTTTTTTTTTCTTTTATACCACAGGGAAGTTGTCAGCATCCCTATTTATGGGGCTCACAGCTCCATGCAGGCCAACAAGAAAAAAAATCCTGTCTCAAAGAATCACAGAATCACAGAATTGGCTGGGTTGGAAGGGACCTCAGAGATCATCAAGTCCAACCCTTGATCCACTCCCCCCGTGGTTCCCTCTACTGGGCTTGCCCAAAGAACAGAGCTCTGAGGAGGAGAAAGGAACCAATTTTTTGGCACCTGGGCACAGCTGCACCCATGGGTGCTTCAGTCCCATCTCCCATTGCCACATCTTAACCAGGACCAGGTGATCACTCAGAAAACAGGGATTTAACAACACTGGAAAACATAAATTAGAAGTTTTCATGTTTTCTACTCTGGGCTGGAAGGCAGAACACAGCCCTGAGAGGGATGGGAATTATCCCATTGGAACTGGCAACCAGCACTCCAGACTTCTGAGATCAGCCTTTCTATTCAGCCACTTCCTGGTTTGCCCCAAAAGTCTTTGACAGGTTTTCCCAATTCCCTAAAATACCAGACACGATCTCTCTTTTTTTTTTTCTTTTTTTTTCCCTTTTCCCATCTTTTTCTTTTTTTCCATTTTTTTCTTTTCTGTTTTTTCTTTTTTTCCTTTTTCCCTTTTTTCCTTTTTTTTTTTTCTTTTTTTCCTTTTTTCCCCTTTCTTCCCTTTCCCCTTTTCCCCCTTTTTTCATTTTTCTTTTTTTTTTTCTTTTTTTCCTTTTTTCATTTTTTTCTTTTTCTTTTTTTTTTTTTTCTTTTTCTTTTTTTCCTTTTTCTTTTTTTCCTTTTTTTCTTTTTTTCTTTTTCCCTTTTTGTTTTTTCCTTTTTTCCCTTTTTTCATTTTTCCCCTTTTTTCTTTGTTTTTCCTTTTTTCTTTTTTCCCTTTTTTCTTTTTTTTTTTTCCTTTTTTCCTTTTTTCCCCTTTTTTCTTTTTTTACCTTTTCCTCCTTTTTTCTTTTTCTGTTTTTTCTGTTTTTTCTTTTTCCCTTTTTGTTTTTTTTCCTTTTTTCCCTTTTTTCCCTTTTTCCCTTTTTTTCCCTTTTTCTTTTTTCTTTGTTTTCCTTTTTTCTTTTTTCCCTTTTTCTTTTTTTTCATTTTTTCCTTTTCTCCCCTTTTTCTTTTTTACCTTTTCCTCCTTTTTTCTTTTCTGTTTTTTCCTTTTTTGTCATTATTTCTTTTTCTTTCCCTTTTCCCTTTTTCTTTCCTTTTCCCCTTTCCCTTTTTCTTTTTCTTTCCTTTATTTCCTTTTTTTCTTTCCTTTCCACTTTTTTCCTTTTCTTTTTTTTCCCCTTTTTTCCTTTTTTTTATTTTTCCTTTTTTTTTTTTTTGTCTTTCCCAAACAAAACCACCACATGAAGACAAAGGGCACAACCCCAAGAGGAATTCCTGTGCCACGACCCATTTACCCCCAAAGTCCAGACCCACTGGAAGCTGTTGCAATGCTGCCCTGTCCCCCAGCAGCTCCCTAGGAGCACCCATGGGCAGCTATTTGCACCCACTGCTGCTCCTTTTCCCCTACAAATACAACATTCCCTGCACCAACCACCCCAAAATCCAACTACATCATGGGGAACAAGTTACACCAGAGATGAGGAGACATTTTAGGAAGCTAAGGGAGGTAGGGAAAGCAATCCCATCAGCTGTCCAAGCAGGCTGAGCACAGCACAGCTCTCAGGAAACACACATTGATCTGGTTTTACTGATTCTGGGGTTTGAGAACCTCCCAAGAATCATAGAATCATAGAATCCTAGAATCCTAGGGGTTGGAAGGGACCTCGAAAGATCATCTAGTCCAACCCCCCCTGCCAGAGCAGGGCCACCTAGAGCACTTCGCATAGGAACGTGTCCAGGCGGGTTTTGAATGTCTCCAGTGAAGGAGACTCCACGACCCCCCTGGGCAGCCTGTTCCAGGGCTCTGTCACCCTTACAGGAAAAACAATTTTTCCAGATATTCAACTTGAACCTCCTGTGCTCCAATTTACACCCATTACCCCTTGTCCTATCACTGGTCACCACTGAGAAGAGCCTAACTCCATCTCCCTGACACTCACCCCTTACATATTTGAAAACATTGATGAGGTCACCCCTCAGTCTCCTTTTCTCCAGACTAAAGAGACCCAGCTCCCTCAGCCTTTCCTCATAAGGGAGATGTTCCACTCCCTTAATCATCTTAGTAGCTCTGTGCTGGACTCTTTCAAGCACTTCCCTGTCCTTCTTGAACTGAGGGGTCCAGAACTGGACACAATACTCCAGGTGCGGCCTCACCAATGCAGAATAGAGGGGGAGGAGAACCTCTCTTGACCTACTAACCACACCCTTTCTAATGCACCCCAGGATGCCATTGGCCTTCTTGGCCACAAGGGCACATTGCTGGCTCATGGTCATCCTCTTGTCTACCAGGACCCCCAGGTCTCTTTCACCTACACTGCTCTCCAGCAGGTCAGCCCCCAACCTATACTGGGACATCTTGTTGTTCTTCCCCAAATGCAAAACTCTACACTTCCCCTTGTTGAATTTCATCATGTTTCTCTCTGCCCAACTCTCCAGCCTGTCCAAGTCTCTCTGAATGGCAGCACGGCCTTCTGGTGTGTCAGCCACTCCTCCCAGCTTAGTGTCATCAGCAAACTTGCTGAGGGTACACTCTATACCCTCATCCAAGTCGTTGATGAAGATATTGAACAACACCGGTCCCAGTACCGACCCCTGAGGGACTCCACTAGTCACACACCTCCAACCAGATTCTGCCCCATTGACTACAACTCTCTGACTCCTTCCTTTCAACCAGTTCCTGATCCACCTCACTACCTGATCACCAAACCCATACTTGGTCAACTTATCTACAAGGATGCTGTGAGAGACGGTGTCAAATGCTTTACTGAAATCAAGATAAACCACATCTACCACTCTTCCATCATCTAAGAGTGCCTGAAGATTCTCCTTTGTATTTTGTTGCCCAGAATTCCCTTCCAACTCATTTCCTTCCCACAGGCACCAACATCAAAGCCGTGGAAATGGGCTCTCTTTGCATGAAGGTTTGGGTTTTGTTTTTTTCTTTTTAATTAAACATTCTAAACTAAGGCCAGAAATCCCTTCTTCTTCTTCTTTCACAGCTGGAGAAAACATAGAGGGAGAAGCAAGCCTGGAGAAACAACCCATCAGTCACTGGACAGAGAGAGATTCCTTGGATGGGGATATTTAAAATTGCTTTCTAGCTGCTTGGGTCATTCCTCTGACATCTGCTGAAGCCTGGAAAACCCACCTAGAGCCCAGAGGTCACTGTGCCACCTGCAGACCCCAGAAAACACACAGCCTTGCACAAATACACGTGGAAATAATTAGGGAGGCAAGGCAGCTGGGATTTGAAGTGGAACCTCCTGAAGTCTGCTGCAGTCATCCTGCCAGCTGAGCTGGGGAAGGAGCTGGAATTCCCAGGGGTCTGAGTGCTGCAGCTTGGAGCACAGGGTGGGAAAAAAAAAAGAAAAGGAGAAAGGAGAAAGGAGAAAGGAGAAAGGAAAAAAGGGAGAAAGAGAAAAAGAGAAAAAGAGAAAAAGAGAAAAAGAGAAAAAGGGAAAAAGAGAAAAAGAGAAAAAGAGAAAATGAGAAAGAGAAAGGGGAAGGGAAAGGGAAGGGGAGAAAAGAAAAGAGAGAAAGAAAAGAAAGAGAGAGAGAAAGAAAAAGAGAAAGAAAGAAAGAAAGAAAGAAAGAAAGAAAGAAAGAAAAAAGAAGAAAGAAAGAAAGAAAGAAAGAAAGAAAGAAAGAAGAAAGAGAGAAAGAAAGAAAGAAAGAAAAAGAGAAAGAAAGAAAAGAGAAAGAAGGAAAAAGAGAAAGAAAAAGAGAAAGAGAGAGAAAGAGAAAGAAAAAGAGAAAGAGAGAGAAGAGAAAGAAAAAGAAAGAAAAAGAGAAAGAGAAAGAAAGAGAAAGAAAAGAAAGAAAAAGAGAAAGAGAAAGAAAGAGGAAGAAAGAAAGAGAGAAAAAGAAAGAGAAAAAAAGAGGAAAAAGAGAAAAGAAAAAAGAGAAAAAAGAGAAAAAAAGAGAAAAAGAGAAAAAGAGAGAAAAAAGAGAAAAAAGAGAAAAAAGAGAAAGAAAAGAGAAAAAGAGAAAAAAGAGAAAAAGAGAAAAAAAGAGAAAAAAAAGAGAAAAAAGAGAAAAAGAGAAGGAAAAAGAAAGAGGAAAGAAAGAGAAGGAAAGAAAGAGGAAAAAGAAAGAGGAAAAGAAAGAGGAAAGAGAGGAAGAAGAGAAAGAGGAAAAAGAGAAAGAGGAAAAAGAGAAAGAGGAAAAGAGGAAAGAGGAAAAAGAGAAAGAGGAAAAAGGGAAAGGTTGGTTTTGGTGGTTTTTCATTGGTTTTTGTTGTTTCGGTTTGGTTTTCTTGCTTTTTTTTCTTTCTCACCACTTGAACAGCAATGACATTTTTATACCATTTGGCAATTATTTTATATCAAATAAGTCATTCCCCAAGTCTGTTTTGCTCACAATAGTAATTGGTACTATCCTGTCTGCATCTCAACCATGAGCTCTTCCTATTCTCTATTTTCTATTCTCTATTCTTTCTCTACCCTCATCTCTATTTTCTCTATTCTGCTTTTCCTATTCCCTCTCTCTTTGCCCTGCCAGGGGAGGAGTGAGCAAGGGGCTGGCTGAGAGCTTTGCTGGGGCCAAGGCACCAGGATAGCCACGTCTGGCTTTGGAGACCATGTAATCCAGGTGCAACATGGAAACAACTGGTTTCATGACATCCTGAAATCCTTCAGAGACTGCAAGACAAGTAGGCTAGAACACGCTGGTGTCACTTCATCAGTTGTTCCCATCCACTTTAATGAGTGCTAAACAAGGCCCCTGCATTCATCTCTGTGCTTCCTTGACTCAGGGAACACACATCCTAAGTGCAGCCATCTCTGGTGTTTCTATTTCATCATCCCCTCGAGGTTTTTCTATCTCATTTTAAGCTAACTGTTTACATTTTCTGGTTGGTGTCAAATAAACAGACACCACCAGATGGGAAAGCTCAGGATACAGGAAGAGGCAGGGATGGGAGCAGGGCTAACATCTCTCTCTTCTCACCTCTTCCTGAAATATGAGCCTGGACATGAAATTCCTGGTACAGTTGTCTCTGGAAATGACTGAGGAAAATCTTTGGCATCATAAAGAGCCTTTCTCTGCTTTAAAAAAAATAAAATATAGAAGAGGTGCAGTTCTGGGTGAACAGCAGGAAGGCTTCTATGCTACCTTCCTTCTGTGGCTTTGCCAGGATTTCAGGCACTTTGCATCTTGACTCATCTATGGATGAGGATTATTTCCCTTTCATGGTGGTTATCAGGGAAGGAAGAGGGTGATGTCTGCTGTTCCTGCTGAATCTTCCAAGAGTTTTGCTGCCCCACCTCCCAGTGGAGGTAAACAAACAAAATATCTATCTCCATTTCACAAGATGTTCTGTCTCGTGGTGAGATGAAAGACAGCACAATGTGCTGTGAAAAGCATCAAAGTCAGAACCATGGAACCTGCTGGGTGTTTCTCCATCACATGGAGAAAATCAAGGTACAAGGATACAAGCAAATCCCCTCCCTCGATTACGAGCTGAGAAGCTGATCCTAAATTCTGCTCTGGAACTACCACCTTAAACTGATTTTTGCTGCTTTTTCCAAAACACTGGGAGATGAGGAACAAACCCTGAAACTGCTCTAGAAGAGCTTTTCCTCTGCAATGAGTTGGCAGAGTCACATGGGGCAAAGTGAGAACAAAAAACCTAATTGTATGGGGACAATGGGCTAAAACCCTTCTCTTGCTGACCCAAGCATCAGAACACAGGCATGCTGAGCTCTGTAACCCAGCCTAAGCTTTTTGCAACACGTTCCCAGACTGCCATTGCAGGAAATGTTTGCAGAAAATTCATGCCATGGCAATGTCATGAGTGGGAAACAGCAACTATTTAGGCACTGAAATGCAGGAGAGGAAGCATTTCAGGGGAGGCTTAGCAGACTTGGGCTCAGTGCTTTCCAAAAAACTGAACACAGCTCATCTCTGCAAAGCTAGGTAACTACCATTTGTTTCAGTGCTGCTTGATTTCCTTTAGGAACAAAATGAACCCCTTTTAGTTCTGTCTCAAGACAAAGCTCTGACATTTCAAACAGCATTTTTTTCCCCCAGGCAGGGATTTTCCATCCCACCCAGGAAGATGCTGTCTCTCTGCTGAAAAGCAAGGTTCTCTGTCAAGGTGTCCATGCTTCCCAGGAGAGAACAGGGCTTTTCTGCATGATCTGTCCCATGCCACAACCCTGAGATAACTCTGGAATGGCAGAACAGATCCACAGCTCTCAGAGCAGGCATCCCTCACGTTTGAGTCTCTGATTGCCCCAGCTGAGAGAGAGAGAGAGATCTGATCACCTCATTTAGGAATTTCAAGCAATTCTCCATCTCAGGAGATATTTTTTGTTGGCTGTTCAGTTTTTACCATGCCTGTTTGCTCCACATCCTTTCTCTTCTTCACTCAGAGAGCAGCAGAGCTTCTGGAGCTTCTCCCATCAGGAGGAGGAAGGAGCCACAAGTGGTTATTAACACCCAGCCAGGCTGGTGCCTCAGGGACAGCAAACCCAGGCTGAATGCCTGAGCTGAGTCTCAATGAGCCACTCCAGATGCTCTCGATTCTCTTCTGAGCCCTTGTATGTTACAAGCAGTAGTAAAGTAGCTGGGCTCATTGCTACAACACTGATCTGTACTCCAGGGGCTGAACATCCTCCTGACTCTGGCACGCTCTGGGGTGCAGATAAGGTGGCTGGGCTGGAGCAAGATGCCCACTCCTCCTGCTTGGTAAACACTCTGCAGACCTTCACTGTTAAGAAGTTCATCAGACAGATTCCTTACGAGAAACACAGTTTTAGGCTGGGCACAAAGAAAGCAGCTATAATTCCTCCTGGCTGAGATCTTTCTGAGATTGAAATAGATACAGGGACATTGCCCTGGGATCCATCACCAAGGGTAGAATGGAAAGAAAATGATGGAAAATATGTTTTGGCCCTTTCATCAAAATTTCTTACCAATTCAATTCTCCTTGAGGCTGAGAAAAAGCTGAAATGCCTTAGCTGGGATCTAAGGTACACTTTTAAACTGGTTAGGTTGTAGCCCAGATTAATCATGGAATGGGTTGGGTTGGAAGGGCCCTTAAAGCTCCCCAGTGCCAACCCCTGCATGGGCAGGGACACCTCCACCAGCCCAGGTTGCTCCAAGCCCCATCCAACTGACCTGAGACACTGCCAGGGATGGGGCAGCCACAGCTCCCAGCCAAGGGCTGCAGCTGAACACCTGGCTGATAAATCAGTGTCTTGGCCCTTCCTCCTATGTGAGGGAAAGGGTGGAATGAACACACTTTGAAAGGCTCTGACTGAAGAAACAATTGCAAATAAATTAGTGACTACAGCTTAATGAGTGTGTATCAACTGCACTCTCTGCTGAGGGTGAATGCCTTTTATTTAACATGCAGATTACATGCAGATACAACAGGTAACCTGCTGAGTCTTTCCATTGGTGCAGCTAGAAATCAGGACCTGCCTTTAAGTTCCCTTATTCTGGTGACCACTGTCACTTGTGCCATATTTCCCCCCTTCCAAATACACCTCTTTCAACAGTAAATATCCATGAAGAAGGGATTCATCCCAGCAAAGCAACCACCTGAAACACCAGGAAACATCCAAATCATTAAACACACCCTACCAGGGCTGTTCCCATCTGCTGCACAGCAGACCCAAGGTGCAGAGCACATCCTCTTCTGGGCAGGAAGCTGTTCCAGCTTTTAATCAACCTTTGGAAGTAAGCAGAATAAATGAGAAGCTTTGCATCAGTTCACCCTGTGTGTGGTGCTTGTGCATCTCCCTGGGCAGCATCCCTGGGTGTGTGACAGGGCTGTCACCTTCCCCAGAAACCCTGGAGAGGGGCCATTTGCCACAGGCAGGGCATGGTCTGATGTTGGAGATGAGATCCTGGAGCCCCCAGGCCCAGCATCCACCTGGGTTTTGGAACTGGTTGAACATCTCCAGTGTTCACCAGGAATGAGCTTGAAACTCTCAGCCCTACAAAGCAAAATAAAGGTACAAAGCTTAGGAGAGTGCAGGGGCAAGGAGGTAGAATTTAGATTGAGTCCTTCTCACTTCTGCCCAGACTTTACACTCTCAAGAAGCTTGGAATCTTGAGTAGGAATAATTATTTGAAAGTATTACAGCAAAAAGATGAGAATGACTCAGATTTAATTAAGCTTTAATGACTGATTTGATTGCTCTCACTGAGATGACAGGGCTGATTCTACTGTATTTACTAGACCACTTTAAAACAATATCAATAATTCCCAGCATTAGACCTGCTGATTTGCTCCTGTTCAACACTTGGCTAGCAATCCAGACTCTTTGTGTCTGCCTGCTGGCTTATGGAAAATGGGATGGCAGAGTGCCACGGCCCAGGAGAGCACGAGCACCCAATGAGAATGACTGGCTCAAAGACATAAAGTCAGCACTGCTAGTTCCCTACACCAAGAAGATGGAGAGAAATGTAAAATACTTTAGAAACACTATGGAGTTTGGTGCCTGGACCACTTCATTTGCCAAAAAAAAAGAGCAAATCCCCCTCTTTTTTATTTTTATTTTATTAAATTTTGCCTGGTGGCTTTAGCCCTTCTGTTACTAGACCAGTAGTGGGAATTTCATCCACTGGAAGATTTAGAGAGGGTACAAGAAGAGATGTTTATCTCTGGGCCTCTCTCCAGACATGCCCCAGTTGTGGGGTTTTTTTGGGGAAGAGTCTGACCTGCGGAGAGCAGTGTAGGTGAAAGAACCTGGGGTCCTGGTAGACAAGAGGATGACCATGAGCCAGCAATGTGCCCTTGTGGCCAAGAAGGCCAATGGCATCCTGGGTGCATTAGAAAGGTGTGGTTAGTAGGTCAAGAAGAGGTTCTCCTCCCCTCTATCTGCATTGGTGAGCCGCATCTGGAGTATTGTGTCCAGTTCTGGGCCCTCTTCAGGAAGGACAGGGAAGTGCTTGAAAGAGTCCAGCGCAGAGCTACTAAGATGATTAAGGGAGTGGAACATCTCCCTTATGAGGAAAGGCTGAGGGAGCGGGGTCTCTTTAGTTTGGAGAAAAGGAGACTGAGGGTGACCTCATCAATGTTTTCAAATATGTAAGGGGTGAGTGTCAGGGAGATGGATGTAGGCTCTTCTCGTGGTGACCAGATGATAGGACAAGGGGTAATGGGTGTAATTGGAGCACAGGAGGTTCAAGTTGAATATCCGGAAAACTTTTTTCCTGTAAGGGTGACAGAGCCCTGGACAGGCTGCCCAGGGGGGTCGATGGAGTCTCCTTCACTGGAGACATTCAAAACCCGCCTGGACACGTTCCTATGCGAAGTGCTCTAGGTGGCCCTGCTCTGGCGGGGGGGTTGGACTGGATGATCTTTCGAGGTCCCTTCCAACCCAAGGATTCTATGATTCTATGATTCTATGAAGATTGCCCACGGTGTCAGACTTTTGCTCTGGCAACAGTAGAAGCTCTTGTGGTGGAGCTGTGTGTTCCACAAGATCAGAGCTCACGGGCCACTTCTACTGGTGACTGAACTCTTTCTTTGTTCCAGTTCAAACCGTGAGTTCCTGAGGTCAAATACAGTGACCCCAGCTTCATTTGCATCAAAGGGAGGGGACACAGCCTTGGGACACTCTGGGAGCTTCAAAAGACACAGCATTTGATGCAGGAAAGTGCCTCCAGCACTTACTCACTTGCCAGCTGGGGGAAGGAAGGGTTTGCCTAAAAGTTCCCTATGGGTCCAGGGCACAGAAAATCCCAACCCTAAAATTCTGGTTGAGAGCAGAGGTGATGGAGAACAGGGGCTTTTGTACAGCTTGCCAACTCTGCTTGGATGTGGGGATCCCCAGAAGGAACAAGGGAGGACCACACCTGACACTTCTTCCCCCATCCCAGATCTTACAAGTTAAAATAAAATAATCTGATTTATCATGGTGGGAGAATTCCTGAGGTGCCTACCAACCACCCACTGCAACTGAGTCAGGAGCTGGAGTCAGACTGATTGTCTTCCTCTGGAAATCTTCTGGATTGGGCTGCAAGCTGGCAGGAAAAGGAAGGAGAAGGAGAAGGAGAAGGAGAAGGAGAAGGAGAAGGAGAAGGAGAAGGAGAAGGAGAAGGAGAAGGAGAGGAGAAGGAGAAGGAGAAGGAGAAGGAGAAGGAGAAGGAGAAGGAGAAGGAGAAGGAGAAGGAGAAGGAGGAGAAGAAAAAAGGAAAAAAGGGGAAAAAAAGGAAAAAAAAAGGAAAAGGAAAAAGGAAAAAAAAGGAAAAAAGGAAAAAAGGAAAAAAGGAAAAAAAGGAAAAAAGGAAAAAAAGGAAAAAGGAAAAAAGGAAAAAGGAGGAAGAAATAGAAATAGAAAGGAAAAAATAGGAACCGAGGGAAAAAGAGAAAAAGAAAAAGGGAAAAAAGGGAAAAAGGGAAAAAAAAAGGGAAAAAAAAAGGGAAAAAAAGGGAAAAAGGGAAAAAAAAGGGAAAAAGGGAAAAAAGGGAAAAAAAAAGGGAAAAAAAGGGAAAAAAAGGGAAAAAAAAGGGAAAACAGAGGAAGAAATAGAAATAGAAAGGAAAAAAAAAAGAGGAAAGAGGGAACAAGGAAAAAAGAAGGAAAAAAGAAAAGGAAAAAAAGAGAAGGAAAAAATGAAAAAAGAAAAGGAAAAAAAAGGAAAGAAGAAAAGGAAAAAAGAAAAGGAAAGAAGAAAAGGAAAGAAGAAAAGGAAAGAAGAAAAGGAATGAAGAAAAGGAATGAAGAAAAGGAATGAAGAAAAGGAATGAAGAAAGGGAATGAAGAAAAGGAAAGAAGGAGACAGCCTTCCCAGATGAGTTTAACTTTGGTGGTCTGGTTTCAGCTCCCAGCACAAGGACTTCACTTTCAGAGCAGACCAAAGCAGAGGTACCAATCCTGCCCATCAGCCTGACAGCTGCACTTGATAGAGCTCTGTGGTGGAAGTCTGGGCCTGCCTGAGTTCTCAGACACCTGTGTCAGCCTTTGGGTTGCTGGATTTTTCAAACCTGAAGGGAAGCTGCTTCCAAGAGACCTGAAACTGGCCCAGATTGACATCTGGGTGTTGAGAGCTAGGAGAAGACTGAAGGGCTTGCAGGTTTTTTTTAGGCTAACTCTGGGGGAAAAGCACTATTTTAAAGGCTTTTCTTGGTATCCTTTCCTTTCCTCTCCTCTCATTTCCTCCTGTGGCATTTCTGTCTTCTGGTAAATTACTCAGAACATTGCTCTGAAAGTTGCTGAGATGGCCTAGCATTAAACACAGATATGGTACGTGCAGAGAGAATTCTCTGTGACTGTGGGATTGCTGCTGCTAGAAGCTACATGTCTGATTTGGTGTATTGGCCACTTAATTTCATGTAGAAAGTATCTCAATAAAATATAGAATCCTAGAATCATAGAATTGGCTGGGTAGGAAGGGACCCCAGAGATCATCAAGTCCAACCCTTGATCCACTCCCACAGCAGTTCCCAGCCCATGGCACTGAGTGCCACATCCAGTCTCTTTTGAAATATCTCCAGACACGGAGAATCCACTACTTCCCTGGGCAGCCCATTCCAATGGCTGATCACCCTCTCCGTAAAGAAATTCTTTCTAATCTCCAACCTAAACCTCCCCTGGCACAACTTGAGACCCTGCCCTCTTGTCTTGCTGAGAGTTGCCTGGGAAAAGAGCCCAACCCCCCCCTGGCTCCAACCTCCTTCAGGGAGTTGTAGAGAGTGATGAGGTCTCCCCTGAGCCTCCTCTTCTCCAGCCTCAACACCCCCAGCTCCCTCAGCCCTTCCTCACAAGACTTGTGCTCGAGTCCCTTCACCAGCCTGGTTGCCCTCCTTTGGACCCACTCCAGCACCTCAATATCCTTCCTGAGCTGAGGGGCCCAGAACTGGACACAGGACTCAAGCTGTGGCCTCACCAGGGCTGAGCACAGGGGCAGAATCCCTTCCCTGGACCTGCTGGCCACGCTGTTCCTGAGCCAGCCCAGGATGCCATTGGCCTCTTGGCCACCTGGGCACACTGCTGGCTCATGTTCAGCTTCCTGGCAATCCAGACTCCCAGGTCCCTTTCTGCCACTCTGTGCCCAGCCTGGAGCTCCCCATGGGGTTGTTGTGGCCAAAATGTAAGACCCAGCACATAGGGTGCACGAGATTAAATAGAATAAAAAAAATAACAAAAAACCCTAAACAAACCTTTCAAAAAAGATCTCCCATCCTAGCAGCACAAAGGTAAAAAAATGTCTTTCCCATCTGCTCCAGCTGTGTTCAAAGTTCTGCAATTCTATCACCAAACTCAGATGCTCAGTTTCAGAGCTCTCTGCACCCCCACATCCCCTCAGACCCCCACTGGGAAGGGTCAAACCTCTTTATGTCTGCCTGTGGAAGCATTGGTCAGATAGCAGCATGTAGAAAGGATGCTCCTCCCAGTTCCTCAGGAATGGGGACCTAGAGACCCCCTGGTATTCCTTAGAACATCCCTTTGCTGGGTCACTAAGAGGTTTTTTGCACACAGAGTCATCTCTAACCACTGTTTTGGGAAAGGGGGAAGAGATGAAGAAGGGAAATAAAAGGAGAGCAGGAGAGTTTATCATGGGTGCCTTGTTCTGAGAAGGCTCAAGAGAGCCCTATTTCAACACTTCACAGTATATATAATATATATATACTTCACAATATGTATCTAATATCTAGTATGGATATACTTCACAACATCTATAGGGATAAATCCTTACTGGATAGCAGGAAGCATCACTGCCTAAGACTTTGCTTCCCAACTCAATTGGACTGCCAGAAATATTCTTTTTTTTCAGCTCTCCAAGCCTTTCTCCACTGCTGCTTCAAACAATGGCAGCTCCTGGGGATGTGGGACAAACAGCCAGAATGCCTTTTGGAATTTCTGTTGTGGTGGGAACAAAAAAAAAATAGGAGAAAATTAAAGGAAACCCTGGTTGAGAGGAGCAGAGGTGAGAGGAGGGCTGGGACAGAAAGGCTTCTGTAATTCCAAGCCACCAGACCTTGCCATGAAGCAGGAAGGAGAGAATCTTCTCCTCAGCTGGGACTGGCTCAAAAAAGAGGCTTTTTAAAATCTGAGACAAGGTGAGGATTTCCACCAAAGGCTTTGGGGGCAGGGGAGGAAAGGAGGCATCAAAGGTGTTTTCCTTGGAAAAAAACCCAAAAAGCGTTTTCTACAAATTCTGTGTTTGGAGTAAAATTAAAAATAAATAAAATAAAAGTGAGGTGGGTAAATCCCAAGCAAAGAAGAGAAGAAACTTGCAGTCTGCAGCAATTCCTCTAACAATGCCTGAGCTCACATAAACAAGGTTATTAATAGAAAAGCTGCCTCTCCAGGCAGCCCTCAAAGGCGGGCTTCCTCCCATTCTTCTTCTGCACCAATTCAAGGCAGAGAAGCCCTGGCTTGAGAAAACCTCATGTGCTCCCTTCTTGGTTTTTATCTTTCCCTCCACTTCCATTTCCTGTCGAGATTGCAGGTCAGAAAAGGAGGAAATCTCTTGTACCTCTGTGACTGCCAAATTCCAAGGAAGAAATTGGATCTCAGATGGAGCCCAACAACCCTCACGCTCTGGTGTGGGATTGGGTGAGGAAGAAAAAAATTTACCTAAAAATGGGGCTGGTTTTCACCAGCAGTTCAGACCCACACAGGTGAGGGTGGGAACTGGGGTACAGACTGTTTTTCCAGTGATTTCACACCAGCCAGCATTCCTGCTTCCCAGCCACAGGACACATGCAGGACTTGAACTTCTTTTTCCTGTGCCTGTCCCAGAGGGCAACCCCAAAACACTGGTTTTGCTCTGGCTTCACAAATTCCAGGCATTTCTTTAGTCATTTTGCTAGGAAAAGGCAGGATTCTATGTGCCTCTGGCTTCTTCTGAGCTGAAGATCTCTGAGAAAGTGAAATATTTTATACTTTCCAAATTTTTTTTTTCCTGTTATTACTGAGGTTGCAGCCAGACTTCCTCCAAAAGTTAATTTTCTCAGCTTCTAGAGCTACAGGAGGACTGAGGAATAAAGTGAAAAAAAAAAAATAAATTACACTAACCTGAGGATTATCACACAATACCAGCAAATGTACCTACCACAAAAAAAGACACAGGCAGCCAATCTTGGATTTGCACACACAGCAAGGAAGAAACCAGTATGAATACTGCAGAAAAATGAAAGGCTGAGACAAATTGCTGAGAAAATATTTCCCACCTTTTGCTCTTCCAGGGTGATGTAGAAAAACACAGAGAACAAACTTTAAAAATGAACCCATTGCTTTGACCTGGTAGCTTCTCCAAACTCAAAGTGACCAAAGCATCAAAATAAACCCTGCCCCAAGGATTAGATTTCTGACCCAAATCAGATAAACACAGAGATGTAGGAATATGCTCCCTGCCACTCCTTTTTTCCAGACACAGTTGAGAATATCTGGGCTTTCAGATACACAGGGTGATTTAAACTGGAATAAAACCACCTCCAAGGCATTAAAAAAGCCTCTTCTGGAATAGGTGGAGGAGCAAGAGCTGCTATTTTTCAATAGTATCTCAGTAAAAGCAATCTGAGGACCCTGTGCTCTAAAATCTTCTTGGCTGTGGCACTTTATTATGTCTGAAGGACTCAGCCTTCCTCTCTCCTCACTCAACAGTCCTTCAGAGCTGAGAGTTTTGAGTCTTCAGCTTTCTTCTAGACACTCTGACATATCCCAGGGAAACACAGAGAACTCCTTTCCCAGCCTCAAGCCTGATTTTCTGAAGCAGAAAAAAACTGCTTCTATTTCTGTTGCTGAAGAATATCCAGCTGGAGGAGCTGGTGCTGGGCTGGGCCATTCATCAGGGCCACAGAACCCTCTAAATGCCCTGTGGGGACATTGCCAGCCCAAGGCAACACCTTGCACAATGTTCTTGGAGCTGGAAATGCTGGAGTGCATCATGCTGATCCCAGCTGGGAGGTAGCTTGGGATCAGGAGGAAGGTGGCCACGTCACTCTGTGCTTTTTGGTGAGCAACTAAACAGATGTCCTGGCCATGCCTCAGCAGCCTTGCTGAAAACTGGAAGCACAGGAGGAGATATTACAAATGGAGAAGAGGCCAAATGCAGGGCATTTAGGGTGGGAAAATATTTTGACCATCATCTAATGAGCTGTTGGGGCAGAGATCTACAATCTTCAAAGTAGTCAACAGATCAAAAACATACAGGAGGCTTGCTTACACTGTAAATAGTGTAAAATGAATAAAGAAGTTACATACAGTTCCATGAAACAGCCCCTAATGGCCTACAGGAAGTTGGATCTTGCCCTGTGCTACTCATCAGTGGTGACCCTACATTTTCTGCATCCTTCTCTGCATCCTTCTGCATCCTCTCCATCAGTATCTGATAGTACTGCTATCAGGTACTCCCTAGAACTGACTTATTTTCATATCTGTATATTATATTTCCAGAGAACACTCTTACACAGTCCACTGTAATCACTGGATTGTGTCTGCAGAGCATGGCAAAAGGGCAGGAAATGCTGATTACAGGGAAGGCAAGGAGGATGCCCTACAAGGACCTGAGCTTTTTAAGGAAAAACTATCCCTGGATTTTTTTTATTTTTTTTTTCTCCACTTTTTTTGGTCATGTTCTGTCCTGACCACAGAAGCTGGGAGGAAAGAGGGAGTAGTCTGTATATTCTGTTATTCTGCAGCTGGGCTTCATCCTGTCCAACTCCAATCAAGCTACAGAGCTAAGCAAGCAACCCAGAACCTTTCTCATGTTCAGCATTCAACATTTTCCCTCCAGGCACCACTACCTGATAAAATCACCAAAGAGCAGAGGGTGTGGAAGAGCAGCCCACAGATTTTCAGTGCCTTTTCTCTCCAGACAGCCTTACTGACAGCAACCCCCACCAAGCAGAAGCAGGCTGATGGCATTTTTCCAGCAAAATGTTATCAGCACTCTGCTTCTGTACACAGCTAATTATACCCTGCCCAAATGCCACAGGGGGGTGGCTGCTCTGCCAGGAAACATATGCTACCATATGGATGGGACAGTCCTTATTGGGACCACTTTTCTGTGTGTAGAAGGCCTCCCAAGCCCTATTCTTAATAAGCCAGAATAAACCTTGCTTTAGGATGGTTTAGAAAGCAAGGTCCCTAGAAGATAAGCAAGGAAAGGGAAAAGCGAGGAAAAAAAATGGTAAAATATTTTTGCCTGACTTCTTCTACACCACCACCAAGTGGGAAAGGGATTTATGACCATGCTGCAGAGCCTTGTTCCCTAAACAGGAGCATTGCTTGGTTGCTGTCATGCATTGAGCTGATACACCCTTCATAGGCAATTTAACCTAACCCAAGCTTAAATGTCACCAGAAGCTCCCTCAGAAATGCAGCAAGGCTCAGTTCAAATGAAATTGTGCTATATTAAATACCTTGCTTTCTAACAGAGGGTTGGTAACCAGCCAATTAATTAGAAATGATCAGTCTGACCATAATGAAGCCACTTTCCTTTTTGTCCCCAAACCTAACAAACAGTGGGGCTGAATTTTTTTTTCTCATCTTGAGGATCTCTATCCTTGTTCTCCTCTCCTCCAGACAGAAGGAAAAAAGGGGAATCCTCTGTTATTTGTCTACACACTCTTACTGACCCCATCCTCAGATGGTTGTTGTGAAGACCAGTTCCCAGCAGCAGTTTGCACCAGTTGCAAAGTGACTGTAAGATGATACCCAGTAAGAATGGGAGAAGTTTGTAGCCCCATAAAAACACAAGGTGTTAAATATTGAAACTGTCCCAATCCTCACCTCTCCTTGCAATCCCAGCTAAGGATTTGCCTTTTACCTCCGAGGCTGTTAAATGATATCTCTGAAGTTGTTGGGTCTTTTAGCAATCAAGTCCGAGTGCTCTGCCCGTGCCACTGTTAACTGGTGTGGCACAAAATCAGGATGGAAGAATGAGAACTGTTTCATTCCACACCTGCTGTTTATCCTGAGGGCCTTCTCCCAAACCCCTCCTCCCATGGCTTGCATCCACCTCATCTGGGAGGCTCCATCAGTCAGGATGCGATGGGAGAAGAGGGTGGGAGAGCTCTCGGAGCTGTAATCTGGGAGGCAGTGAGAAACACTGACATCAGCTAGCAAGAGAAGTGCTGAGGGGGATGTCAGCAGGGGCTACGTGCTCAGGCTTTCCTGTTTTGTATTGAATTTCTTGCCCTGGACCCATCACAAGAGAGTGCGTGAGCCCGTCCCACCGGTGGCTCTAAAGGCAGCAAACAATGAGCGAGGCAGCTGAGAGATTGAGCCAGGAGAGCCAGCCCGGAAATGTGATTCGGATGAAAAGTCTGTGACAAACAATTCCAGCCCTCAGGAAAAGGGGAAGAGGCAAAGCTGCTTCTGAACACCACCATCCAAAAAAAAACAAAACAAAAACCAAAGAAAACCACCCCACGATCATCGCGCCATGAGAAGTCTTCCCAAAGAACCTTCAAATCAAAGGGATGCTCGTTTTAGAGGTGCTTGTTATCAATATTAAATAGTGATTTTCAGAAGATTCATACCCTCTCTCTCATGCCAGCACTTCCACCTTGCTGAGAGCTTTCTCACTGGCACCAGATAGGAAGAAACTTGGCTGCCCATTGGCAACTTGGGATTGATTTGTTCTCACATCTAAGGTTCAAAATCCAGCTGAAGCTTGCCCCACAGGTAGAGTTTTAGATAAGGCTTTTTATTTTCCTGCTTCTCTCCCTCCATATGGATTTTCAGATGCCTGATAACAAGTGAACTAATACTGATATTCTCCTTGAAAGGACACTTGCTTCTTCCTAACCATCCCACATCCCAAAGCATCTGTAGTAGCTTAACAGTTTCTGAAGCCAGTGCTTCTGAAAAATGTCCCTGAAACTGGTTCAGATGGTACCAGAACAATTGATTTTTATTTATTTATTTATTTTAGGAAAAAAGAAGAAAAAGCAGGCTGCAACTGGAAAGCAATAGGTAAATGGTTCAGCACAGGCTTACAGGTACTTCACCCAACTGAGGTGCTGAGAACCTCACAGGCTACTGATTTTTAGTAATTTTTGTTATCTGGACTGCAGAATGATGTCCCATGGCTCAAACTGGGGGTGTCAATACAGTTTTGGAGCTTGCCTGCTACTATTTTGAGTTAGAATTGGGAATGAACTTATTCTAAAAGCATTATAATTGACCTTGGTCTATAGCCTCCAAAAAAACCTCTGTACCATACTGATCCCTTTGGCTTTTCCATGAGTTTCTCTCAGCTGCAGAAAGCAGCCATTGACTCACTAGAGGACCAAGTAATTCCCTACTTTATCCCAGCCCTGTATCCATCTGTTCATGGGGACAGGAATCCCTTTCTAATAGGGAACTCCTGAGATTTCATCTCTGCAGGAAACACTGCAGTGGGAAAACAGCCCCAGAAAGCAAAGTGTTTGGGCTCTGCTCATGAAGGAAGGGATTTCATAGAATCCTAGAATCCTTGGGGTTGGAAGGGACCTCGAAAGATCATCTAGTCCAACCCCCCCTGCCAGAGCAGGGCCACCTAGAGTACCTCGCATAGGAACGTGTCCAGGCGGGTTTTGAATGTCTCCAGTGAAGGAGACTCCACGACCCCCCTGGGCAGCCTGTTCCAGGGCTCTGTCACCCTTACAGGAAAAAAATTTTTTCAAATATTCAACTTGAACCTCCTATGCTCCAATTTACACCCATTACCCCTTGTCCTATCACTGGTCACCACTGAGAAGAGCCTAACTCCATCTCCCTGACACTCACCCCTTACATATTTGAAAACATTGATGAGGTCACCCCTCAGTCTCCTTTTCTCCAGACTAAAGAGACCCAGCTCCCTCAGCCTTTCCTCATAAGGGAGATGTTCCACTCCCTAATCATCTTAGTAGCTCTGCGCTGGACTCTTTCAAGCACTTCCCTGTCCTTCTTGAACTGAGGGGCCCAGAACTGGACACAATACTCCAGGTGCGGCCTCACCAATGCAGAATAGAGGGGGAGGAGAACCTCTCTTGACCTACTAACCACACCCTTTCTAATGCACCCCAGGATGCCATTGGCCTTCTTGGCCACAAGGGCACATTGCTGGCTCATGGTCATCCTCTTGTCTACCAGGACCCCCAGGTCTCTTTCACCTACACTGCTCTCCAGCAGGTCAGCCCCCAACTTATACTGGGACATCGTGTTGTTCTTCCCCAAATGCAAAACTCTACATTTTCCCTTGTTGAATTTCATCATGTTTCTCTCTGCCCAACTCTCCAGCCTGTCTAAGTCTCTCTGAATGGCAGCACAGCCTTCTGGTGTGTCAGCCACTCCTCCCAGCTTAGTGTCATCAGCAAACTTGCTGAGGGTACATTCTATACCCTCATCCAAGTCGTTGATGAAGATATTGAACAACACCGGTCCCAGTACCGACCCCTGAGGGACTCCACTAGTCACACACCTCCAACCAGATTCTGCCCCATTGACTACAACTCTCTTGACTCCTTCCTTTCAACCAGTTCCTGATCCACCTCACTACCTGATCACCAAACCCATACTTGATCAACTTATCTACAAGGATGCTGTGAGAGACGGTGTCAAATGCTTTACACAACCCACCTTTTTTTTTCATGGATGGATGCACCCCTGAGCAGGGTTGGGTGTAAGCTTGCTGATAGGACAGTGTTCCATTAAAAAAAAATAAAAATGCCAGTTTAAAAGAATCAAACCATTTCATGGGAAATTTCACCTACTTGCTTAATTGAATTTTTCTGGCAGGTATCTACTCATTTCTGCTCATAGCTGATCAGTGAGCAGAACTGAAAGCCTGGCAAACCTAACCCCAGCTGGGATACTGAAGATTTTCCTGCCAGGAAGGCTGGAAGCCAAGGAGCCCTGGTTGAGCCCAGGACTGCTGGGATCCTACCTGAGTAGCAGCAAGCCTGAAATGAAAGCAACTGCAACTTTGAGCCATTGGGAAAAGTCTGCTTCATTTGAAAAAAATAAAATAAAAAAAAGGTTCAAAATAAAAAAGAAAAGGTTCAAACAGAACCACTGGAATTTACAGCTTTTGTTCTCATGGAAGGCAAACAAGTTTTGCTGGTTTTTTTTTTTTTTTCCCCAGAGTTAAATTCAGACAGACCCCCAGTTAAACCTTTCCTCATTTCCCTGTTGGTTCATGTTCACATCCAGAGGGAAGGCAAAAACCAAAAAGAGTGAAGCAGGGGGAGAGAAAGTGCCTTTGAGGATGTTTGTGCTCCCAGCAGCTCAGCTGGGGTTTTTTTAGGGGCAGGTGCTAAGGGAGGACCACGCTGACCTTATAACAGATTTTTTGACTGCTCAGTCCATTGGTGTTGAGAGGTCATGTGAAGAATCATAGAATCATAGAATAGGCTGGGTTGGAAGGGACCTCAGAGATCATCGAGTCCAACCCCTGATCAGCTACCGCCACAGTCACCAGACTATGGCACTGAGTGCCATATCGAGTCGCTTTTTAAATGTCTCCAGGGATGAAGAGTCTACCACCTCCCCAGGCAGCCCGTTCCAATGTCTGATCACCCTTTCCGTGAAAAAATTCTTTCTAATATCCAATCTGAACTTCCCCTGGCACAAGAGACCCTGCCCTCTTGTCTTGCTGAGAGTTGCCTGGGAAAAGAGCCCAACCCCCCCCTGGCTCCAACCTCCTTTCAGGGAGTTGGAGAGAGTGATGAGGTCTCCCCTGAGCCTCCTCTTCTCCAGCCTCAACACCCCCAGCTCCCTCAGCCTCTCCTCATAGGATCTGTGTTCGAGTTCCTTCACCAGCCTGGTTGCCCTCCTTTGGACCTGTTCGAGGACCTCAATCTCCTTCTTGAACTGAGGGGCCCAGAACTGGACACAGGACTCAAGCTGTGGCCTTACCAGGGCTGAGCACAGGGGCAGAATCACCTCCTTGGACCTGCTGGTGACGCTGTTCCTGATCCAGGCCAGGATGCCATTGGCCTTCTTGGCCACCTGGGCACACTGCTGGCTCATGTTCAGCTTCCTGTCAGTCCAGACTCCCAGGTCCCTTTCTGCCTGGCTGCTCTCCAACCACTCTGTCCCCAGCCTGGAGCTCCCCATGGGGTTGTTGTGGCCAAAGTGCAGGACCCGGCACTTGGCCGTGTTGAAGCTCATCCCATTGGAGTCAGCCCATCTCTCCAGTCTGTCCAGGTCCCTCTGCAGAATCCTCCTGCCTTCCAGCTGATCAACACTTCTCCCCAGCTTGGTGTCATCTGCGAATTTGCTGATGATGGACTCAATCCCCTCATCCAAGTCATCAATGAAGATATTGAACAGGACTGGGCCCAGCACTGATCCCTGGGGGACACCACTGGTGACCGGCCGCCAACTGAAAGCAGCCCCATTCAGTACCACTCTCTGGGCCCGGCCCTCCAGCCAATTCACCAAAGCAGAACCAAAGCAGAAGTTCAAAAGGCACTAATTGCTTTAAAAAAAAAAAAAAAATGAAGCAAACTGGCAAGCTAAAAAGCATATAACATCAGCCATCCAGTAGAACAGGAGTCTCTCCAGGGAGACAAGAGGCCAGCAGATGGGTTTCTGTGGTAGCAGATGAATGGCCAGACTGTACACAACTGCAGTTCCTCTGTCCCTATTTTGATTTTTCCTTCTCTTCCATGATTTTTGGCAGATTCTGCATCAGACTCTGCTATTAAATCCATCAAGTGCACAAGTCCATTTCTCTCTGCAAGTTTCTGGAGCTGTTAATCCAGCTCTTCCCACAAGCATTCAAGCTGTGTAAAGGACAGAGGAAGAAAAGACAGGGAGACGAGAGGAGATGAGAGGAGATGAGAGGAGAGGAGAGGAGAGGAGAGGAGAGGAGAGGAGAGGAGAGGAGAGGAGAGGAGAGGAGAGGAGAGGAGAGGAGAGGAGAGGAGAGGAGAGGAGAGGAGAGGAGAGGAGAGGAGAGGAGAGGAGAGGAAGAGGAGAGAGAGAGAGGAGAGGAGAGAGAGGAGGAGAGGAGAGGAGAGGAGAGGAGAGGAGAGGGAGGAGGAGAGGAGGAGAGGAGAGGAGAGGAGAGGAGAGGAGAGAGAGGAGAGGAGAGGAGAGGAGAGGAGAGGAGAGGGAGAGGAGAGGAGAGGAGAGGAGAGGGAGAGGAGAGGAGAGGAGAGGAGAGGAGAGGAAGGAGAGGAGAGGAGAGGAGAGGAGGAGAGGAGAGGAGAGGAGAGGAGAGGAGAGGAGAGGAGAGGAGAGGAGAGGAGAGGAGAGGAAGGAGTTCATCAAGTTCTAGAAATGAAAGATTTAACCCAATAAAGTGAGAAGGCCTCCTGGCAGATCTCTGATCTTGGTTCTCAGGCCCTGAAGCCTGCACTTTCCTTCTATTCTTAAAGAATAAAAAACGAAACAAAACAAAACAAAACAGAAAAACCCCAGCAACTTTTTTCTAACTTTTTTAGAGGGATCTACTGGCAGTTCCAATGTGTGACCTCTCAAACATCCACATCTGCCTGCCAAGAGAGCCAAAACTCTGCATAAACTCGGAAGACTTGGTGCCAAAAGAACCACCCCAGCTTTCCTCTCATGTGCCCAATTAAAATTAAAATATTACTAAAAACACTACTGGTAGCTCTGGATGCATATGTGGAGTGGCATGGAGGGAGAAGAGAGAAAAAAACAAGAAGGCCATATGAATTCTCCCCCTCTGACTTCATATTTTGTTGTGATAACAACTGCTAATGATGTAGCAGAGCTAATTACAAAGAGGCCAAGACAGGGAGCATTCTGCAACAAATGTTCTCTCTCTTTAGAAGATTAAAACACCTAATGTTTGCTGCATGCTGAGAAGAGACAGTAAATACCCTGGAGCATCCTCACAAAACCCATGCAAAGCTCTTCTGGAAAGCCTTCAGATTTCAGATTTTGGCTTTAATTCCCAACTTGAACCCTCTGTGGTGGCCAATATACCTTTCTACACTTCAGGAAGATAGAATCCTAGAATCACAGTATTGCTCTGGCTGGAAAAGACCTTCAAGATTATGGAGTCCAACGTCATCCTAGCCCTGTCACCCTATTTCTGATGGCCCAAAGAGACCCACATGAAGCAGAGCTGAAAGCATGATGCTCAGGCAGCCTCCTGGTGCTCTCTTACAGGATGAGAGGACACCAGGATGAGCAATAATGGAAAACACAGAGGATGAGGAATGCTTGCAGAGTTCTGGATTGGGGAGAGGAAAGACTCAGAGAGGGAAAATCTGCCTCTGGTTTTCCCTTGCATTTTAATTCTTTTCATGCTCTCCAGCAATTGCTGCCCCTGTCTGTGTTTTTGAGCTTCCTCCAAGCTGAGGTTTTGCTTCAAAGAGCAGCAAGGATGGCAGCAGACTCTGGAGAGGGAGAATGACAGCAAGAGCCACAGAGAGCTGAAAATTCTGAAGCATGAGATATCTTCTGTCTTTGACATCTTCATTCTCTCCTTCTTCCACTTGGGCACTTCTTTAGTATTTTTTATATCAGTTTGGGTACCCATTCCTAAGATAACCACCCTTTCACTAGGAAACTACATGGAAACCACTCCACACCTTTCTTCCTGTCAAGAGAGTGGTAACCTATGCTTGAGAAAGCAAAAGTTTGGTGGAGGCTCAGAGTAGGAATTACATGTGAGAAACATGGAAGTGGGGAGAGAAACCCAATTTTGTAAGGACAAGGCTGGGGGCAGAGAACCTGGACTGGACTTGCTGCTTTCCACCAGGCCTGGCTCAAAGCAGCTGGGAGTCCTTTTCATTCCTGGTCTTTTCCTAAAACTTACAAGGCAAAGCAAGAAAACCCACAGAGAAGCCAGAAACCTCTTGGAATACCAGGTTGGAATGAGAGATGTGAACTTTATCTTCCAGGGAGCTCAAAAGCTGAGCCAGACTTGGAGGCAACGTCTGAGGAACAGCTCAGTCAGACTGGCTGAAATCTCACCTTTGATAGAGCTTAGCTCATCCCAGACCCCCACTTTTTGCTGAGCAAAAAGCATAATATCTTGTTAATAATGAATAGCCCTGTGTCTCTTGTACTTAACACTGGAGCTTTGAGTAGATCCACAGCACTTTATAAATTATCTCTTGGAGCTGATTCAGGGCCCGCCGGGAGTGTTCTTGCAGCAAGCATCTTGCTGGCTTGTAATGGAATCACACCATTAAGGCCATTTCAATTAGCTGTAGATTATGGTGCAGAGGTGTCTGAGCAAACAGGCTGCAGGAAGCCTCCCCCAGGGCCTCGTATCCTGGGGAAAAAGGTGTGGAAGTGGGAGACTTTCCAAGGGGTCCTCCAGTCACAGCAAAAAGGAAGGAGGGCATCACCATGGCAGAGGGGAAGGAGGAGTGGGGGGAAAAAAGAAAAAAAAAAAAAAAAAAAAAAAAGTGGTCATCACTTGCTGGTAGCTAATTCCAAACTTAAACCTTTCCTGATTATGAGGGGAAGAACCCTTCCCATGCTTGTCCTGGTTTGAGCCAGGATAAAGGTGATTTTCTGTCTTGTATTTTTGCTGTCAGCAAGTGCAAATACTTCCCAGAGACTGAGCTGCAAGCAAAAGTACAAGAGAGAAAATCACCTTTATCCTGGCCCAAACCAGGACAATACTTTATCCAAGACTCCCTTCAAGAACAAAGAACCAACAGCATTTTTATCAACCTCTGAGGCTGTGCTGATTGGAAATCCTTTTCCCCTTTGGCAGCTGCCTGCCATCCATGGAATTGCCATCCATCCACTCAGCTGTCCCTCGGTCTGGCTGAGTCTCTGAGCCAGCTGAGGCTCCTGGAGAAGAATTGTGCAGCTCTTGGAATGACATCTCAGGCTCAGAGAGCTGGCACCAGAAGGAGGTGGCTTGGGGGGGCCACCTTGCCAGCTCTCCAGCTTAACAAAACTTCTGCTGTATTACAAGCAGTGCTCATCTCCCTGGAGCACAGGCTATCAAAATCTCATTTAAATCAGGATAAGCTTTTCCAATCTACTCCTCCAGGTCACCATTATACACCCATCCTGCAAGGCTCCTTTCTCTGGAGGTGTTGATAAGTCCAGGGAGAAAGGAGAGCACAATCCCTGCAAGGCTGCCAGTGTGACACCTTATTAATGTCACTTCTGGTTTGATGTTTTTCTGAGGGGGGACTGTCTGAAAGGTTTGCTAATTCATTTCATGTCAGGGCTACTAAGAAATAGCAGGCACTAATAACTACCAAGCACTGCTGAGCTGAACTTAGATTTGAAACAGCAAGGAAAAAAAAGGCTCCCCAGTCTCCTATCCTGCCTCCTGCTGATCACCCTCATTAGTTCTTCTGTTAAAAATATGAACTGGACTGAAATCATGTAATGAGAGTACTGGCCTGAAAGAAGCATTGCCATCAATTAATGCAGGATTTTTTTTTGCTCTCTTTCCTTGTGGGCCTGGATTCACCAGACCAGCTCCTTCTCCCATGCCTGCAGCCCCTAATCCCTTGGGAACTTCCAGTTGCAAATAAACAACTGGTGCTTGAGGTCAAAGTGAGGTTCTGAGGCACAGGGCCATTAACTATTCATATTCTCAATAAACTGCCTCAGAGCCCTTTTTGGGGGCATTCATCAGAAGTCTGGTGTTGTTCCACAGGGCAGACTTTTTGACCCTGTGCTCTTCTGCCCTATGAACACCTGTTATACCCTTTTTTTTTTTTTGGGGGGGGGGGTGATAAATAACCAGGGTAGACCTCCCTCACACATAAGTCATGCAAACTCAGCATGCTACTTTCAGCTTGCCATGATATCATGAAAATATTCTATCAAATAAAAAGGCTTCCAGACCTCAGGCCACTCCAGAAATGACTGTGAATATCGAAGAGCTGCAGGACATCACCTGAGAAATGATCATAGAATCATAGAATTGGCTGGGTTGGAAGGGACCTCAGAGATCATCGAGTCCAACCCTTGAACCATCGTTGCGGTTGCTAGACCATGGCACTGAGTGCCACATCCAGTCTCTTTTGAAATATCTCCAGACACGGAGAATCCACTACTTCCCTGGGCAGCCCATTCCAATGGCTGATCACCCTCTCTGTAAAGAAATTCTTTCTAATCTCCAACCTAAACCTCCCCTGGCACAACTTGAGACCCTGCCCTCTTGTCTTGCTGAGAGTTGCCTGGGAAAAGAGCCCAACCCCCCCCTGGCTCCAACCTCCTTTCAGGGAGTTGTAGAGAGTGATGAGGTCTCCCCTGAGCCTCCTCTTCTCCAGCCTCAACACCCCCAGCTCCCTCAGCCTCTCCTCATAGGGTCTGTGCTTGAGTGCCTTCACCAGCCTGGTTGCCCTCCTTTGGACCTGCTCCAGATGCCATCCCTTACATCCCTTACTCTCAGAATTACAACACACCCAGCAGATCGCCTTCTTTCTGCTTCTTTTGTGACAACTTAGATCCGTACATTGCCTTCCAAAAGTACTGATTTCATCCTTATTGTGTTTTTTGAACCTTGCTAATCACCACCTCTTAGCATGTAAAAGAAGAGTCAAGCCAGAAGGCCAGATGCTTTTTTTTTGTTGTTGTTGTGGACTGCTCTTTGTCTTTTCTATCTGTAGATCAGCTGCACATAGGCCATTTCCATGGCTGTGAAGTGTATTTCCAGTTTGGGAATTATCACACACAGGGAAAGAAATCTCTTTTAGGTTGCACATCCTGCACTGCAAGTAATCCTTAAAATCCCTTCCTCGACACCAGTGCCCTGAGAGAAGTCCCAAGGGGCTGAGCTTGGATAAAATCCTCTCCCAGGAACCCCCTGACACAGAATGTGCTGCTCCTCTGGCAGGGCATCCTGCTGGCCCTTAAGTGAGAATTCATACACAAGGCTCCAGATTTAATTAGAAGGCTTCTCATTATAACACTACCAAAAGATTAAAATAACTGGGGGGGGAAAAAAAAAATTTAGGCAAACTGTGCCCTTGAGGCTTGACAAGCAGCACAGGGGGGGAAAGGGATACAGCTGAGGCAAGATGGAAAATTCCACTGGCTTTCAACCCCTGATGTTTTGCAGACTGTGAATCCAATCTGCAGCCCTCCCCCAGCTAACCCCAAGGCTGAAGAAGGGCTGAGGTTATCGCCTCATTTCCTGAACTGCTCGTGGAGGGAACCAGCTGGAGTTGTCCAGCTGTTCCTCCAAGTAATGGAAATTAATGGGAAGGAAGTAACTGCAGAGGAGATGGTTCCTCCAAAGGAAGTGCCTTTTAGGTGAATATTTCTTTTAATGGGAGCTGCAGTGACACAGGTTGGGAGCCAGGGGATTGCTTTTGGTGTCCACAGTGGGATTGGTGAGAGAGGCTCAGAGAGAGTGGCAGGAACTGACCCAAGGAAGGATGGCTCAGGGTGAAAGACTGGGAGCATTCAGGCAACATAAAGCCCTTAGATGGCCAAGACATCTGATCAGCATCCAAACCAGGTCTCTCTGTTGGGCCAGGATACCATAAATTGCATGCAGGCTTCAACCAACATTTGCTGGAAGTCCATCCAGGAGCTGGGGCACCCTGGGACTCTCATTCCAAACCTGGCATTATTCAGATGGATGAAAGGGAGGGATGGTTTCAACGTGGTGGGCAGCTGAATGAGAGACTGATCATGGCTGGTTCTGTTTTGAAGCTCAGTCCTTAGGACTTTCCCTTCTCCCCATCCAGAGCCCCAGGAATCCCTGTGCCCAGTGCCCCAGCTCTGCCAATGCCCACAGACTTGTCCTGGAACCAGCCCTCCAACAGGCATCTTGTTGGCATTCAGTCCTCAAACTCTCTTGTTTCTGTTCTAAGTGGAGTAAAAGCTGTAGTAAAACACTCTGAATAAATCTGTGGAGGAAACTGCACTAAGCAGGACATCTTGAGAGGATCAGACAAACTCTTGACACCACGTTATCATATCCTAATCCCAAAGCTCCAGAGGTGAAATATTTATTTCACACTTCCACCACTCTCTCCCTGCCAATGTTTCCTGACATCTTGGGTTTGGCAAGAGGAGGCTTCAAACTTCTGTTTCTGATGGTTGGTGAATAAGTAATTTTTGCTTTAATTCATGGGTTTTGGTTTGGTTGTTTTGTTTTTTGTTTGGTTTTGATTGTATGGTGTTTTTTTTTAAGCAAGCATATAACACAGGAATCTTGCAGAAGAAAACCCCCAGTTTATAATCCAGAGAAATAAAGTATATACAGACTGAATTCCTGTGAGATTCTCTTGCTCCGAAGGAAGGAATACAATGGTTGGCCTCTCCTAAGAATGATGTGAGTCTGAGATCTACTGGCTATAAAAGGCAGGGAGAAATCCCTTTAACAAGGAGCACGGAGAGATACCTGATTCTAGAAAATGGAAGGAACAGCTTAAAAAACTACCACCAAAACTTACTGGCATACTGAGAATCTCACAAACTCTTGAGTGACCCAGAGAAGTTGGTTCAGCTCTCAGGATCCAGAAACAGTCACTCAAATTCCTGTGTAACATGAAGTGGTGAGGGTTGGGTTGTGAGAAATTTAAGCTGAACATGAGCCAGCAGTGTGCCCAGGTGGCCAAGAAGGCCAATGGCTTCCTGGCCTGGATCAGGAACAGCGTGGCCAGCAGGTCCAAGGAGGTGATTCTGCCCCTATACTCAGCCCTGGTAAGGCCACAGCTTGAGTCCTGTGTCCAGTTCTGGGCCCCTCAGTTCAAGAAGGAGATTGAGGTGCTGGAGCAGGTCCAAAGGAGGCAACCAGGCTGGTGAAGGGACTCGAACACAGATCCTATGAGGAGAGGCTGAGAGAGCTGGGGGTGTTCAGCCTGGAGAAGAGGAGGCTCAGGGGAGACCTCATCACTCTCTACAACTCCCTGAAAGGAGGTTGGAGCCAGGGGGGGGTTGGTCTCTTTTCCCAGGCAACTCTCAGTAAGACAAGAGGGCAGGGTCTCAAGTTGTGCCAGGGGAAGTTCAGATTGGATTAGAAAGAATTTTTTCACGGAAAGGGTGATCAGACATTGGAACGGGCTGCCTGGGGAGGTGGTGGACTCGATGATCCCTGGAGACATTTAAAAAGTGACTTGATATGGCACTCAGTGCCATAGTCTAGTGACTGTGGCGGTAGTTGATCAAGGGTTGGACTCGATGATCTCTGAGGTCCCTTCCAACCCAGCCAATTCTATGATTCTATGAAATTTGGTTTCCCCCTGCTAGGACAAAAAATATGCTCTGCAGATCTTTGTTTTATGATATCTAAATTCATGTTAAGGTTCAGTAGCCTTGAAAATCCAACATTCATGCAAGGCAAAATATTAGGGGAGGACCAACAGGTATTATTTCCCTCAGAAATCATTTATCTTCTTTATCATTTTCTTCTCCTTCACTAGGAGTATATTGAAGCTATATTTGCATCTAATTGCTTTGCAGCAAGCCAGGGCTCTTCTCCCCCTAATACAACCTGTCTGATGGTCTTCAAACGTACTGGGAAGAGGCTGAAGTCTTCACAACAACCTCCTCCTGGAAAAATCACTATTTAGTCCAAGAACTTGGTCTGGGGATAATGCTAGAGCATCCCTTAAAACACAAGAAGTCTGTTTCCACATGCAAGAAAACACACAAGGAACTTTGAATGGCAAAATGATCCCATTAATGTGTCAAGAGGTTACTGGAAAAGGACTGGGATACCCTTAGGGTTAGCTCACTGCAAACTAATGAGGTGTAGAGAATTCTTCCCTACAAAAGCTTGGACCTGCTCAGCAACCATCCCATCTCCAAGATCCTCCTTTACCAAGCAAATTTTCATCAGGGGATGTGGTGGGAAAATGCATCAGGTGTGAGACAGATGCTTTGCTGCTGAGATTTGGGGATGCTGCAGGATCTCAGCCTGAAGGGCACAAACCATCACCATGTCCTTCCCATAAACTGGGACCATCACCATGTCCTGCCCACAAACTGGGATTAGTTCTGGGTTTCACTCCTGACTTGCCTGGAAATGTCAGAACTGCCAGTCCACTTTTCCTGACTTGCTAACAAATTGCAGGTGGTTTTCTATGGATCTAGGAAGATTAAAATGCAAAAAAGTGTCCCCTTCATCCCCTCTCACTCCAGCACACTAGAACAGACTCAGAAATATTCCCAGAAAAACCTGGTTTTATCCCACTATTGGTCACTCTGATAATCAGAAATCATTGACACTATCATCTATATAAAAGCACAGGCTACAACCCATTCTTGAAGCTTCATGAAGCCAGAAATCCCTATTTCTCTACAGCAAAGGAGCAATTTTTGATGGTATGCCAAGCAGTGACTGGAACTGGTTGGAATTTTTCATTCAGAGTTGTTTTTAGCCTGGTTTACTAAGGAAACAAGGCATAAGAAACCCAATTCTTCTTCTGTCCCTTTACCATCTCAGCAAAACTTTGGTTCTGCTGCCCAGCTTAAATCAAACTGAAGAGGGATTTTGCCCACAAAATATGCAGCTTGTGCCAAAAAATAAAATAAAATAAAAAAAATCAGTGGCTGGGTATAGGAGAGAAACCTGCTAAGTGCACCCATCCTGTACTGAAGTCAAATTGCAGTGTGGGCTGGGGATTTAGGAGATTCCAGAGCTTCCATGGGAGAGAATTTTGTTCCAAATGCTCCCACTGTAAGCAAATCTTTGAAAAAAAAATATTTGAAAGCTACTTACAACTTATGACAGATCATAGGACCCTGTCAGTCCTGAGAGAAGTGCAGAAATCCAGGGGTCATTTGTCCCATGGGGCTATTTGTTTCATTAGATTACTTTTCAGAACTGTAATGCTAACTAAAACCAGATTTGCACAGAACTACATCATTTTAGCTTGTGTGTGTGTGTGTGTGTGTTGAATGACTGATGTTCTTGGACTATTCTGGAAGCACGTAGGCATCTTTATATAAAAAAAAAACCAAAACCAAGACATATAATTTCACACAACCAGATCTGAGAATGGGAACTAGGACTTTGTAGAGAGGTTGGTGCTGGTCTCTTCTCACAGGAAATTGGAGATGGAACCAACAGGGTAGGTTTAGACTGGACATTAGGAAAAAATATTCACAGAAAGAGTGGTCAGGCACTGGAATAGGCTGCCCAGGGAGGTGGTGGAGTCCCCATCCCTGGATGTGTTGAAGGGTTGTTGAGATGTGGTGTTGGGGGATGTGGTTTAGGGGAGAACTTTGGAGAGCAGGGATAATGGTTGGATTCTGATCCCAAGGGTCTTTTCCAGCCTGGAAGATTCTGTGATTCTCTGAACTAAGCATCCTGGCTTCCACCCCTCTGGTACTTCTGCCTGTGGGAAGCCCATCTGCTCTCCTTCACAGCAGGGCACTTTTTAGACACCTTTTCACTAAGATAACAGGGCAGGTGGGTGTCACTGCACTGAGGCTCACCATTTTACTGAAAAAATTCAACATATGAAATCAGTCCAGTTGAAAAGCAACACCAATGCTGAGACTTCTTCAGC
Organism: Calypte anna; assembly: GCF_003957555.1. Taxonomy (NCBI): domain Eukaryota; kingdom Metazoa; phylum Chordata; class Aves; order Apodiformes; family Trochilidae; genus Calypte; species Calypte anna. The sequence goes on from NC_044251.1 coordinate 3,529,644, forward strand.
CTCCAGCTCCAGCTGGCACCAACAGGTACAATCCATCCCCACTGAAGGACCTGCTTGGGACCCCACCTGTACCCATCCCCAGGAACACAACCACTGTACAACACAGACGTGATGTCCCCAGTTCCAGATGCACTCCAGACCCAAAGCACCAGTTTGCTCTGGGCCAGGTTTTTGAATCCCTTCTAGGTTAACCTCTGCCTCACTCTAGCTTTGGAGAGGGAAAACCTGGGGAACTGTTCAGCCTCCAAAGGAAATGGCAGGGTATCCCTCCCATCACAAGGTGCAGCTCATGATGCAAAATGGCCAAGGTGAGGCTCTGAGCAACCTGATCTGCTTACTGCAGGGACCTTTAGAGGTCCCTTCCAACCTAAATGACTCTATGACTCTGTATCTAGGATTATTCTCTATCTGGGATTATTCTCTACGATTAGTTTGTATCTAGGATTGTTCCAATGCTGGGGCTGTACCTGCCTCATGATTCATTTCCAGTCTGTGCAGATGTTGAACTTTCCACCCCTTGATTTTCCTCCTCTCTTCTCAGCTGATGCAGAGATAGGACAGTTTATTATTAAGCATTCCTGCAGGGAGAAGAAGGGAGACACAAAGCCTCCTCTTTAGAACAACCCCTGTGCTACACAGGTTTGTAACATACAAGACTATGTAGAACCACTTCTTCAGGTGTGAGAAGGGGTGAGATTTCACTTAATCTGCTTTTTCCTTCTTGTTATCATCCTTACCTGGCCATCTTTTTCTTTCATCCATACTGCTGAACCCCCAGCAGAAATCTATCCATGCAACAGAAACAAACTTACTCCATACACATAAGGTGACTTTTCATCCATCAAAGGAAAGTCTAAGCCTCAAGAGGATGGCAAGTTTGTCTAGGGAAATCCAGCCAGGAGCTGTCAGGCTATAACCACCTCCCTTTCATGCTTTTATGTTCTCTAAATCTATCTGCATCGAGCTGCTCTGGGTCTCTGATCAAGAAAAAGAGATCACTGGACCCAAAAAAGAGATCAAGCTCAAAAAAGAGATCAAGAAAAAGACATCACTGGACCCTTAAGTAAAAGATCACTGGACCCAAACATCTAAGAGAGGGTTCCTCCCAACTCCAGCAACTGCAGCATCTCCAGGGATCCATCATCAGGCACATAATCCCAATTTGCTTTCCCAGTTATCCATACCCCTGGCATTGCAGGCAGGGAATGCCTACCCACAGAAAGAGGAGAAGGGGAAGGAGGAAATAACACCTACTTGGACTACCCGAAAGGAATTTTACACGGGAAGGGTTGGAAGACCTACTTGATTCTGTGCAACAGAAGGGGACAGATGACAAGTGAGATACTCTGAGAGGGTCACCAATAGCCAGAGAAGTCCCTCAGGAACAGAACACTGAACAGTTTGGTCCATGGAGAACAAAGAAGAAGAAACAGAGGGAGATATGAGATTTAGATGTGAGCTCATGCTGGTTTTGCTGGCAACCCCTCCCACCTGGCACTGGGAGCTGTATTCCCTGGATTAATCCCTTTGTTCACATCCTTGTGTTCTTCTCAGCTCGATGGAGGATCTGATTCTCAGGCAGTTGTGAGTTAATTTTCTTTTCCTTAGTGCAGTAAGGAAAGCAGATGGTCAGGGGCTTGTGGAGGAATGGGAAAGGGAGATTCCTGCCCCTCAATCCCTGGAGTTTGAACATCCCAACACTGCTGTTGCAGCTCCCTGCAGCCTCCACACCACAGAGCACTCCAAGCTTTGGCATGATAAGTGAGACTAAATACTGCAGTAATTCACATGTTCCCCCTTCCCCCAGCCTGACCTTAATGGAAACCACATGAGGAGCACAGGACACAGGGGAAGAGCACTGGGAAAGGCCAAGCTATGCAGACAGCCACTGAGCTGATGGCATCAAAGCCTGGCAGCTACCTCACACCTCTCTCCTGCATCCAACTCTTCTTAAGCACAAGCTCTGCCTCCTCTAACTCCTCTGAGATGGCAAGGTGAGGACCAGGAAAAGTGGCAGAAGGGGCAACTTGGACCTCCTGCTCCCAATCCTTCCCCTTCCAGGGGGAACCTGCTCCCTGCACATCCCCAGTGGGATCCTGTTATTACTCTTTCCAGCCCCTCAAACCCACGTTCGTTTCCTCCTGACCCAGAAACACGAAGAAAAGAGAATTTCTTCCAACTTTCCAAAACAATTAAACTTCAAACAGAGCCCAAGACTGCCTGCAGCATTTCAGGCAGAAAGCAGATGTTTTCAGAGCTCGAAGCACACATCCAAATGGGGTTTAGAAAGTCCTCCAGGAGGTATGGAACTACCTTGACCAAGCTGTCGTGCTCCAAGGGGACTTAACACCCATAAAATGAGATAATCCACAGGGTGAAGCTGACCCCCAGTGATGAAGATGATTCTCTAAAGACTGTGTACAAAATGACTGAAGCACTGATTGATTCCCATGGGATTCACTGAGTTAGCAGAGTTCATTGAGGAAGAATCATAGAATCGTAGAACTGGCTGGGTTGGAAGGGACCTCAGAGATCATCAAGTCCAACCCTTGATCCACTCCCCCCGTGGTTCCCAGCCCATGGCACTGAGTGCCACATCCAGGCTCTTTTGAAATATCTCCAGACACAGAGAATCCACTACTTCCCTGGGCAGCCCATTCCAATGTCTGATCACCCTCTCCAGAAAGAAATTCTTTCTAATCTCCAACCTAAACCTCCCCTGGCACAACTTGAGACCCTGCCCTCTTGTCTTGCTGAGAGTTGCCTGGGAAAAGAGCCCAACCCCCCCCTGGCTCCAACCTCCTTTCAGGGAGTTGGAGAGAGTGATGAGGTCTCCCCTGAGCCTCCTCTTCTCCAGCCTCAACACCCCCAGCTCCCTCAGCCCTTCCTCACAGGACTTGTGCTGGATCCCTTCACAGCCTCCTTGCTCTTCTCTGGACCTGCTCCAGCACCTCAATCTCCTTCCTGAGCTGAGGGGCCCAGAACTGGACACAGGACTCAAGCTGTGGCCTCACCAGGGCTGAGCACAGGGGCAGAATCCCTTCCCTGGACCTGCTGGCCACGTTGTTCCTGATCCAGGCCAGGATGCCATTGGCCTTCTTGGCCACCTGGGCTTCCCCCTCTTTAAAGTCTCAGATATACTCTGCATTCTCAGAGACTTTCCCATCCATTCAGCTTTCTAGGGAAGGTGCCATAAGGAATTTCTGTGACTCAGTGACAATAAGGTACAGGAAATCATGTCTGTGTGCATCTCTGGGGTTGGGGATGGGGATGCATATCAGCATGCATCCCATATGGCTGGCATTCCCACTCCCTTCTCAGGGCATTGATCTCAAATGACTTTCTTGGTGGGTTTTCTCACTCACAAAGCAGCTCACACACTGGAATATCTGATGGATTCTGGAGGAAAGGGGGTTTATTGGTGCTATGTCAGATCTGGGTTCCCAGCCCAAGCACTGCCTTCCCCTGTGGGAGAAACACCTATCCATGCTTTCCCTTCATTTCCTTCTCTACAATAAAAACAACAGCATACATTTTAAAAAGGGCATTGCCTGAGAGCTTTGAAATCCCCAAAATGAAGCAGAAGGGTGGAAAAAAAAAAAAAAAAAAAAAAGGATTTTTGGATTTTTTAGGTGAGTTTGAAGGGCCAATTGATAAGGATGGTGCCAAAAGAAACAGAGTGAGAAAAAAGAGAGTTGGTTTGTAAAAGATCTTGTAGGATGAAGCAAATGTGAATTTTATTAACTGAAGCTCATCTGTGCAAGTAACCTTGGAACTGAAGCAACACTGGAAACAAGAAAGATGACTCTGGATCGATGAAGGGAATCATAATTTTTCAGTGGATGCATTTGAAAGATGTCATGTCTACAGAAGTGCTCCCTCATGTATAAAACCCCCTGGTTGCCACTCTCAATTAAAGGTACATCAGGAGATCTCTGTTCACCTTACAGGGAAGAGGGTTGTGTCCCCATAGTTCATTGAAACTGGAGTTAAAACAGGGCTGGGATTTTAATTGGTTATTGTGGATCCCACCAGGCCATGTCTCCTGTGCTCTGTTTCTGGTGTATTCCAGGTTCCTAAAATCCAATGAAGCATTTAAACAAAATCCAATAGATGCCTGAGGCTCTGGGCTTTAATACCAGAGCATGAAGCAGACACACAGAGAAATGACAACTGCCAGGGTACCCCTTGCAGATCTGTCCATGGCAAATGACAAGCAGCTTCACAGCTGTCTCCCCAAACCAAGAGGTAGGAGGGGATGGTTTTACCCCATAGGAAAGAGGTGCAAGAGAAACAAGGAGGTACTGGGGGGCTCTATCACATGGCAGAAAAAAGAAGCATCTTCAGGGAGCTGCCAAGGGGCAATGGTTTAATTTTTCTTTCAAGGGAGACAGGCCCTGGAGGAAGGACAGAGCTATTGATGTGATTCTGGCAACTAAAGCTTGAAAAGGATGGTTTGCTGGAGGTGATGATTATGTTATTCCCTATTTTTCTGGTCAGAGTTCCTTACTGACTGGGTTTAAGTGAAGTTCACCCCTCACCTCTCCATGGGAGATTTTTTTTTTCCCAGAAAATGACAGAATGGAAGATGGTAGGGGCTGAAATTCCTCCTCACTTTGTTTGATTCTCCCAGTTCACCCCCAGAAATGTACTGACCTCTTTTGGCAGCTTGGTGAGAGGTCCATCCTCTCCTGGAAAGGGTGCAGGAAGAAAGCTGAAGTGGGGGATTCCTGCCTGGCTTTGCTTGGAATTTATTTTTATCCAGTTAAGAGAAAACAAACAAACAAACAAACAAAAAAAACCCCAAAAAAACCCAAAACAAGAAAGCCAATATTGCAAATTCAGCACATTTTTCATCTCAAAGGTTTTAAAAATACCCTGAAATAATTGAGCTGAAAAATCACAGTTATAATAAGTGGAAATGATGCCATCAGGCACGCCAGGATAGCTGGATCATTGCTGCTGCTGGGCTGACTTCTCAGGGAGATGTCACCCCATCAGCTGAGCAATTCCAAAGCATCTGGCTGCATTCCCTGTCCTAACCATCCAGAAGTGGGCAGGGGCTGAGCTGAGAAACCAGGGAGGAGGGGACAGGGTGAAGTTTTTTTGTTAAGCAATGTTCACCCACCTGGGTTTGGTTCTGATGTCCTCATAGTTGGGCTTCTCAGACCACAGCTATGATCCACAGGGACAGCAGCTCCCACATTCCCCCTTTGGCTCTTCCAGGCTTCCCAACTTTTTTGCCTGTAGCCTGAACATGGCTCCAGAGGGTTTATAATCCCAGAGAGCTCTACTGACTGTGGATAAAGCAGCTGCCACGTTAACCAGCAGCAGCTTGTTAGCTGGTTGCGTTAACCAGCAGCAGCAGGAACCACAAGTTCCAGGTGGCAGCAGTAGCCACAATTCATCCCATGGGAATTGAAAGGACCTCACACTGTGATTTGTTCCATTGGCTCTGCTGACAGCACACCTGAGTTGGGCCCTTTCCCTTTCCTGTGTTCCCCTTTCATTTTTTAAATCCTGGGATTTAAATTGGTTAAGGCTAAGAAGGCCAAAGGCGAGGTTCTGCACCTGAGTCCAGGCAATCCCATGCACAAATACAGTTTGTGAGGAGAAAGGATTGAGGGCAGCCCTGAAGAAAAGTTTTTGGTTTTGTTTTTTTTTTTTGGAGGGAGGGTGGTGGAGCAGAAGCTCAAGGTGAGAGCCCTGAGTGTGCACTTAGAGCTCAGAACCCAACCGGGTCCTGGGCTGCACCACCAGCAGCACAGACAGCGGTCGAGGGAGGGGATTCTCCCCCTCTGCTCTGCTCCTGTCAGACCCCACCTGGGGTTCTGGGTCCAGTTCTGGAGTGCCCAACACCAGAAGGACACAGAGCTCCTGGAAGGTGTCCAGAGCAGAGCCACTGAAATGCTCAGAGGGCTGAGCAGCTCCCTGGGAATGCAGGCTGAGGGATTGGGGTTGTTGAGCCTGGAGAAGAGGAGGCTCCCAGGTGAGCTCAGAGCAACCTTCCAATATCTGAAGGGGCTACAAGAAAGCTGGGGGAGGGCTTTGGACACGGGGGGGTAGGGAGAGGAGAAGGGGAAATGGTTTCCAAGTGGGAGAGGGGAGATGGAGGTTGGAGATGAGGAAGAAATTCTTTGGGGTGAGGGTGGTGGAGTCCCCATCCCTGGAGGCATTGAAAAGGCATTTGGAGCTGGTCCTTAAGGCCATGGGTTAGGAGTTGGCTGTGGTGTTGGTGCAAGGTTGGGCTGGAGGAGCTTGGAGGTCTCTTCCAAGCTCACCATTCTGTGCTGAGCCCCTGTGCCAGGTTTCCCAGGGAAGCTGTGGCTGCCCCATCCCTGGCAGTGTCTCAGGTCAGGTTGGATGGGGCTTGGAGCAACCTGGGCTGGTGGGAGGTGTCCCTGCCCATGCAGGGGTTGGCACTGGGGGAGCCTTAAGGTCCCTTCCCACCCAAACCAGTCTGGGATTCTATGATCCTTCCCCTGGTTCCTCAAATTGCCCCATTACCTGACCTCTCCATCTGAAGCAATGCTTACTAACATCCTTGCTAATATGTCCAAGCTAGATCCTTGTTTTTAATGCCTTGCTGACATGTAATTTGTCATTCTCTTTAACTAAACCAGATTATCTTTTACTCTGTGTAAGCCAGCATGAGGTGACCTCAACAGCACTGAGATGGGACATGCCAAAAAATAAAAGTGTCCTCTCTGCCTGGGCTTTGCTGAGGCTTCAGCCAGGCAGAAAGGGACCTGGGAGTCTGGATTGACAGGAAGCTGAACATGAGCCAGCAGTGTGCCCAGGTGGCCAAGAAAGCCAATGGCATCCTGGCCTGTATCCGGAACAGCGTGGCCAGCAGGTCCAGGGAAGGGATTCTGCCCCTGTGCTGATGAGGCCACAGCTTGAGTCCTGTGTCCAGTTCTGGGCCCCCCAGTTCAGGAAGGATATCGCGGTCCTGGAGCAGGTCCAGAGGAGGGCAACCAGGCTGGTGAAGGGACTCGAGCACAGACCCTGTGAGGAGAGGCTGAGGGAGCTGGGGGTGTTCAGCCTGGAGAAGAGGAGGCTCAGGGGAGACCTCATCACTCTCTACAACTCCCTGAAAGGAGGTTGTAACCGGGTGGACGTTGGGCTCTTTTGCCAGACGACTTTCAACAAGACAAGAGGGCAGGGTCTCAAGTTGTGCCAGGGGAGGTTTAGGTTGGAGATTAGAAAGAATTTCTTTACGGAGAGAGTGACCAGACATTGGAATGGGCTGCCCAGGGAAGTAGTGGATTCTCCGTGTCTGGAGATATTTCAAAAGAGACTGGATGTGGCACTCAGTGCCATGGGCTGGGAACTGCAACGGTGGTAAAAGGGTTGGACTCGATGATCTCTGAGGTCCCTTCCAACCCAGCCAATTCTATGATTCTATGATTCTTTCTTACAAATGAGCTCATATTGTGCACAGACTGATGTTGCTCCTGAGGCACTCACGTTACAAAAAGTTTTCATGGAAAATGAGATGTTTACAAAACAAGGAAAAGACTGAAATGTTTTTTTGCCTCGATTTTTTTTTCCCCCCGGGATCATTTTAAATGGCAATATGCAAAGCAAAGTAATTTTTCTTGTATGTCACACTGCTTCATCAGGGCACTGAGAGGAGACACTTGATCTGGAAATTAAGATAAGTTGCTTCAAATCAGTACTAAGTAGCAGGTGCCCTTAGTGATTAAATGTAATAGAGTATTCCCATTATTCTATTAAGCTTTATGTCAGCAGTTGTCATAGCTCCTCTCACATCCTGAAATACTGTGTAAACAACATTTTCACAACCTTGGAATTCATGCTTTCTGCAACTGAGGAATAGGAGGATTTTCACTTCACAGAAAAATTAGAAAATTTATGTTTGGTTTACAGCAGATTTTAAAAAAGGAATGGGAATATATCTTATTTTTTCCCTGTAAAGGATCGGGTATGATCCTTGCTGACACAGTGCAGATGCTCTTCTGCTTTGTTTTCTGTGCAGAGGTTTTTTTACTGAGCAGTGTGCACTTTCCCTGCTCTTTGGTCCTTCTTACACATATTGAGGGTGTTGGGTAAAGCAAACCCAGCCCCCTAAGCCCCTTACAAAGCAAGGCAATTTATTATAGCAGCAGGTAGAGAGAGAAAAGCAATGGAAAAAAATACTTGACTGATGGTTAGGTCAGCACCCTGGGCTTTCAGCTGCCATTTAAATTTAAATATTCATTTGCAACATGAGGTAAAAAGGCCAAATGAGTCTACAGAGAGCCTGGGTACCATGGGGTCTGAGCCACTCATAGCAACGTAGCTTCCAAATGGCTACAACCTGGTTTCTTGTGGGCAGCTCCTGGGACTGACCCAGCCCTCTATATAGTATGGAACAAAATAAAACTGTGAGAGTTGATAAAACTGTGCCCAAGACCTGGAGGTGGGTTAGGGAAGCAACAAGAAGGGGGCTCCTGCTTTGTGCATCGAGCTCTCTCAGTCCTCTCATTCCCATCACGTCTGCAGGTGGGTTGAAAATCTCTTTTCTGGATGTATATTACATTACAGAGCTTGACAACTGTCACATTCCAAGTCTGACAATCTTGTAAGGTAATAATGGACATTTTTTTTTCCTCCAAGTAACCAGGAGGGAGGCACTGACAATGACTTATCTACTTAATTGAAATCTGAGGAGTTAAGTTCTGTTCTCATTTCTGTCAGCACAATCCCAGGGAAGTCAATCATATGGAACCAAGTGTGCAATTTAATCCTAAATTGTTTGTTATATTCAAGGGGCCTGTTTCCACCCTGGGTGGGATTTTACCCATCCAAACTGAAATAATTTGATTTCTTTCTCAGCTAAGCTTTCAGTGATTCAAAAAAAAAAAACCAAGAAAACAAAGCAATCCAAAACATCTTTTTTTTTTCCTGACAACTGGTGTATGGGTTGAGGTAGCAATTGTGTAGGAAGCAGGGATGGATCCTATCCCCCAGCTTAGCCATGGCCGAGGTGGGAGGGCAGTGGGGAGGGCTTGTGATGGGACATGGAACTTTTTTTGGTACCACAATGGTACTGTCATTCCATTCATTTAGGGAATCATAGAATCATAGAATTGGCTGGGTTGGAAGGGACCTCAGAGATCATCAACTCCAACCCTTGATCCACTACCACTGCAGTTACCAGACCATGGCACTGAGTGCCACATCCAGTCTCTCTTGGGGGTTGGACTAGATGATCTTTCGAGGTCCCTTCTAACCCCTAGGATTCTATGATTCTTTTTAAATATATCTAAGGGCTTGGCTCTACTTTGGCTTATACCAGCTATTTGCTATACTTAAGTGATCATGCTAAAATTCACTTGTTTTTCCTTAGGAATTAACAATTACCAGCACCACCCAATCTCTTCAGTAGATGCAGAGGCTTGAAGCTATCAGCACCTGAAGATTGGGGTGAAGGAAATAACATTTATTACAACATATTCCTTCTCATGTGACACAAACTGCCCTCTGAGTCCTGCAGTTCAGAATTAATCCCCACACACATACACCCCAAAGCCAAAAGCCACCCAACAATTAAAGAAAACTGATCTTTGACAGCAACAGAAATGGAGGTAAATTAAAAAAAAAAAACCACATGTAGTAACCTACAATGAAATGATAGCAGTACTTCCAGTTTTCTTTAGGAGAGGCCACTTCTTATAGATTGTGGCTCTGTCTTCACTGTTCTTCGCAGCCATTATGCATTCTTGAAGAGAAGAAAGAAAAGGAAAAAAAAGAGAAGAGGAGAGGAGAGGAGAGAAAAGAGAAAGAGAGAAGAGAGAAAGAGAAGAAGAGAAAAGAGGAAGAGAAAGAGAAGAGGAAGAGAAAGAGAAGAAGAGGAAGAGAACAGGAAGAGGAAGGGAAGAGAAAGAGACGAGAAAGAGGAAGAGAACAGGAAGAGGAAGGGAAGAGAAAGAGACGAGAAAGAGGAAGAGAAGAGAAAGGGACGAGAAAGAGGAAGAAAAGAGGAAGAAAAGAGAAAGGGACGAGAAAGAGGAAGAGAAGAGAAAGAGGAAGAGAAGAGAAAGGGACGAGAAAGAGGAAGAAAAGAGAAAGAAAAGAGAAAGGGATGAGAAAGAGAAGAGAAAGGGAATGGGAAGAGGAAGAAAGAAGGAGAAGGAGGAAGGGAGAAGGGAGGAGAAGGGAGGAGAAGGGAGGAGAAGGGAGGAGAAGGGAGGAGAAGGGAGGAGAAGGGAGGAGAAGGGAGGAGAAGGGAGGAGAAGGGAGGAGAAGGGAGGAGAAGGGAGGAGAAGGGAGAAAGAGGAGAAGAGAAAGAGAAAGAGCAGAGCATGTTCTCAGTGTTGCCTGGCTTCTGCCTCCCCTCCAGAGATCATCCATGGATGAGATTGGTTCCAGCACTTCACTCTTCCAGGCCCCAGAGCTCTCCTGCTTTCCCATGCAGAGCTCAGCTTCCACATCCCTTCCTTCTCATGTTAATAAGGAAGGAAAAGACGCCAAGTACTTTGGGAAGCATGTCCCAAACCACAGGCACATGTAGGAACTCTCCTTTTGGCTTCACTTGACAGTGGTTTTTTTCTAGTCTCTGAACAGAGTGAGAAATTGATAAATGTCCTTCAGTGGGGAAAGCAGAAATGCTCTGTGTCAACCTGATAATTCCAGTTTATCTTGCACACACTGCTACAGATATTTACCCCTCTGCCTGTCTGCTAGCATCCTGGGAAGTCTCTCTCTCTCTCCTCAGTCTTTTATGGACTAAGAAGTGTGATCTTTAGAAAATATATTCAATTATTATGACCAGTGTGCCTGGAAATGCTCATGGAGTTCATGATGCAGCTGTAGCAGGTGGTCTCCAAGTATGCTCTACTCAGATATTTTTAAACAAAGTAATAAGCTTTAATAAAGCTAAATAAGACAAAGGCAAGATGAAAACAGAGGGTAGTGATGCAGCTTGCACAATACTGTTCAAATCAGGAGCAGAACCTGGATCCAGGGACTTCTCTCAACCCAGTGGTTGATGTGCACATGCCTGGGCTGCTAATCCAGGCCACAGAATGCCTTCTCTATTCCTTTCATCCCTTGTCAGTTACCCAAAGTTATCCAGCTCTTCAGCTACAAAACCCAGGGTCACATAATTCACCTCCCAGGAGTAGTGTAAATAAATCCTAAGCCCTGCTCCTGCAGGCATTTATAGGGCCCAGGTCCTCTGCATACCAAGCTTTATCTCTGAGTCCTTTTGCTTGCCTCCCAGCATCTCTGGGTTAGGATCCAATGCCAAGTGAGGCTGTGAGGACCATAATTTTCCAGTGGGCTCAGGAGAAGCTGATTCTGAAAAAATGTGGAGTCTCCTGTCTTTGGCAGGTCAGTTCTTCCTCCATTACCTGCAGAAGAATGGCTTCTTTTGCTGGTCCAACATTTTTCTTGTCTTCCAACATTTGAAACGTGATACTCTGGTAAAATTTTCCTCAAGAAAATACAACTATTTCTGGCACAGTGTGATTAATCCCAGGAGTTTTTGCTAAACTGTGCCCTCAAAATATCTTGCTGTTTCCCCTGCAAAATCACCCTGGGGTGCCCATAAATAGAACTTGTTTTTCAGCCACTGAATTAGTGCCCAGGAAACTGTGGGTAAGGGGAGATGGAGTGCTGGTGCTCCATTTAAATTATCTATTTCAACATTTTATTTAAACATCAATTTAATTTCTTTCTTTTATTCCAACATTTAGATGCTTCAATGATATAAAGATGTTTACTCTGAGTTCTGGGGTCTGGATTCTGGAGGAAGACCCTGGCTGGAGAAGCAGCAACCCAAGAACATGCTTCTGCTGTTGCCACTACCTGAAGGGGCAGGAAAATAAAAGCAAACAGGAGGCCAGGCTGGCCATGAAATGCTGAGTGGGGTTTTCGGAAGGAAAGGAAAGGATGGGGTGATTGGATTGTTTAAACAGCTGCAATGAATCAGCAGCTCCCTTCCCTTGCCCTCCCCTCGCTGCACAGCAGCCCCTTCCATGCCAAGTAAAACAAAGTGATCCCAAAAAGTGCAATCTACCTCCTTGCAGCTGAATCCTATTGCAGGACAGAGCCAGCCCACAAGCTAGAGAGACAGGAGAGAGATTTTTACATGATGAAGGAAGGTGATGTTAGAGTGGGTTTCTTACCAGGAACTGCAAAGGAGAATCGTAGAATCCCAGACTGGTTTGGGTGGGAAGGGACCTTAAGGCTCCCCCAGTGCCAACCCCTGCATGGGCAGGGACACCTCCCACCAGCCCAGGTTGCTCCAAGCCCCATCCAACCTGACCAGGGATGGGGCAGCCACAGCTTCCCTGGGAAACCTGGCACAGGGGCTCAGCACAGAATGGTGAGCTTGGAAGAGACCTCCAAGCTCCTCCAGCCCAACCTTGCACCAACACCACAGCCAACTCCTAACCCATGTCCTTAAGGACCAGCTCCAAATGCCTTTTCAATGCCTCCAGGGATGGGGACTCCACCACCCTCACCCCAAAGAATTTCTTCCTCATCTCCAACCTCCATCTCCCCTCTCCCACTTGGAAACCATTTCCCCTTCTCCTCTCCCTACCCCCCCGTGTCCAAAGCCCTCCCCCAGCTTTCTTGTAGCCCCTTCAGATATTGGAAGGTTGCTCTGAGCTCACCTGGGAGCCTCCTCTTCTCCAGGCTCAACAACCCCAATCCCTCAGCCTGCATTCCCAGGGAGCTGCTCAGCCCTCTGAGCATTTGAGTGGCTCTGCTCTGGACACCTTCCAGGAGCTCTGTGTCCTTCTGGTGTTGGGCACTCCAGAATAAGAAGGATGGAGGCAGGCACTGGGAGCAAGGAGGAAAAAGCTCAGAAGTAGAGCAGTGCCAAGAGACTGCTTTGGAAGGGAAATGGCACTGGGAGTGCAACAGTCATAAAACCTTCCAAATCAGGGTCCCTATCACACAGTTTTTATGTTTCTCTCTTCCTGTGCTGCTTCTCTCCCTTCTTAGGCAATCACTGCAAGGCACAACAGTTCCATTTTGCCCTCCCTGGCTTTGATCCTACTCTCACTGCCCAGGCTGATGCTGCTGCTATCCTCCTCTTCCCAACCCCATCATATTTGGGCCATTTCCTAACCAGGCTTCATTTCCCTGACTTCCATCCTTTCACTGGCTGCTTCCCAGTTCCAGCCATTCCTCTGTTTCCCCATATCCTGGCCACCAGCCTCATGCTTCACCTCTATTTTGAAAAAAAAAGGGCCAAGGCATAGGCACCTGACACCCAGGAGCACGTGGCTGTGATGGGACCAAATAAACCCTAAAAAGAGGAGCACATACCTGGTAGTGAGGAATATTTGCAGTCGCTCTCACCTGGAGCTTTCTTCTGAGCACCAGACTTGGTTGCATCAGTCCAGTGGTTCTGCAAGATCTTTTGGCCATCCCCTGCAACACAGAATTAGGAGATTTCCTTGGGCAGAAAGATTTTTGACCACTGGCAGGGTCACAAAACAAAACACCAATTAAAACCAACAAACAAACAGACAAAACGAAAAAAACAGCCCCAAAAACCAACCCCAAAACACGAAGATTTCAACAGGCTGTAAGATAAGGAGCTAAGATCAAAAATAAACCCTTATAAACTAATCACAGCTGGTAAGGAAAACATTTTCTACTACGTGGACATCTTTTACATTGATGATATCTTTGGAGAGGGGGATGAATAGAACCTGGAAGAAACTTCCTGAAATGTTGTAAATCCAGCTTCAGGTTCCTTTTTCTACCTTCCAGGTGACTGCCAGACAATGCTGGAGTCTTTCTCACTTTCTTTACACGAGCTGAAATTTTAATCAAAGCCAGCACGCTCATAAAATATCTCCCCAGAAAACCCCAATATGTCCAAAATTCCAAGCCACTTCTCAAAATAATTCTTAGGACTTGGAATAAGTTGCTGCATGGTTCTAATGTCTTCAATCCATTAAACTGGGGCTGGGGGTAGGGAAGAGAGATTAAAATGAGGGAAAATTCTAGTGTAGAAGTTAGCAGGAGGGGAGAGAAAAGGGAAGGTGAGATGGGAAGAGGACAGGAACATGGGATGCAGAGCAGCATGGAGAGGTAATTCTCTTCCTAGGACAGGCCAGGAGCTTGATTTTATTCTGAGAAGGATCAGCCCACCTCACAGCTGCTCAGAACATGAGCTGGGGGATGGGAGGGGAAGCAGGAAAAATAACAGCTCATTGCCAAGCAGGAATTGCATGGGAAGATGCAAGATGGGGTTTGCAGGCAGAGCTCTGCAAGAGAAGGAAACCACATTCTGGAAACAAAGCATGAGTGTCCAGGGTGCTTTTCCTTCTTTCAGTCAGCTCCCACAATTTTTAGGAGAAAAAAAGAAAATGGCAAAATAATGGATTTTTATAACAGCATCTTCTCTGTTGGTGCCTGCTCGCAGAGTTTGGAGTCTCCCTGAGCATTGGTTCAGTGCTGACCCTGCACTGCTCTTGGTTACTGACCCAAACCCACAACCTTTTTGCTGCCAAAAGGCATTTTTCCCATTTCTTCCATTGCAGCAGATCTTCTGGGCAGTAGATTTAATGGATCATGTGGATTTCTAACTGGGGCCATGGAAAAACACAGACTGTGCATCCTTCTCAGCTCACCAGTTGTTGTGATGCCACATTCTGGGGCTGGTATTTGGGTAATGGAATCAGCCAGAAACAGCAATCCCTTTGTTTCCCTTGTGTTTTATATATATAAGAGAAAATCTTAAATTATAAACACAGATCGAAGTTTAAATTGAGAAGTAGTCAGGTTACTTTAAAACACATTTTTAAGTGAAAACATGGGGTTGCAAAACTTTAAGGAGGAAATCATAGAATCGGCTGGGTTGGAAGGGACCTCAGAGATCATCGAGTCCAACCCTTGAACCACCGTTGCGGTTGCTAGACGATGGCACTGAGTGCCACATCCAGTCTCTTTTGAAATAGCTCCAGACACAGAGAATCCACTACTTCCCTGGGCAGCCCATTCCAATGTCTGATCATTCTCCCCATAAAGAAATTCTTTCTAATCTCCAACCTAAACCTCCCCTGGCACAACTTGAGACCCTGCCCTCTTGTCTTGTTGAAAGTCATCTGGCAAAAGAGCCCAACCCCCCCCTGGCTCCAACCTCCTTTCAGGGAGTTGGAGAGAGTGATGAGGTCTCCCCTGAGCCTCCTCTTCTCCAGCCTCAACACCCCCAGCTCTCTCAGCCTCTCCTCATAGGGTCTGTGCTCAAGTCCCTTCACCAGCCTGGTTGCTCTCCTTTGGACCTGCTCCAGGACCTCGATATCCTGCCTGAACTGGGGGGCCCAGAACTGGACACAGTACTCGAGGTGTGGCCTCACCAGGGCTGAGTACAGGGGCAGAATCCCTTCCCTGGACCTGCTGGCCACGCTGTTTCTGATCCAGGCCAGGATGCCATTGGCCTTCTTGGCCACCTGGGCACACTGCTGGCTCATGTTCAGCTTCCTGTCAATCCAGACTCCCAGGTCCCTTTCTGCCTGGCTGCTCTCCAGCCATTCTGTCCCCAGCCTGTAGCGCTGCACGGGGTTGTTGTAGGAAATGTAAAAATTACCAAAACCAAGCAAAAAAACTTTTCAAAAAGCAGGTAAAAAAATTCCTGTTTCCTTTTTTCGTCACTATGAAAAAAACAGAAGTGAGAATTAAATAAAAAAATCAACATATGCCTTCAAAAGTGACAAGATGTTTAACTTTGAATGCTGGAACAAAATCCAAACTATCATAATATTTTAGAGACACCTATAAATGTTTTGGGGTTTCTTTATGAAATAACACTTTATTGAACAAAACAGCATGGATGAAACATGCAAGAAGAACTTTGTAGATAGGATATGAATTTTTCAGCCACTATTTCTTATTTTCATTATGAAAGTCTAGGCGTGGAGATTTAACAATCAGTTTTCCCCAGAGCAACACGAACAAGGTGAGAATTATTTAAAGTCCCAGAGATGGACACCAGCTTTGTGAGGGTGTTAGAAGACAACTGGAGGTATTCTGTAAAAAGGGGGTTTTAATTCTGTTTATCTGAAATGATAGCAGTTATATTTCATCCTTATCTATCAGCTGTCAAGCTGGTCTAGCTGGGGAAAAGACCATTTTTATGGGGTGCTGCTGCCCACAGTTGTGCTCCAGAAGAAAATGCTGATGGTTTTCCAGACTTTTAGTTGCCTGAACAACTCCTGCAGAATGTTTTCCAATCCAGCATGGCAGTAGTTTACATTTTCTTGTAGGTCTTCAGAGGAAAAAAAGTCCAGAGGGTCAGGACAACAAAGATTGGAACCCAACATGGCTGAGACAAGAAGGGTGTCATTATTCTGAGTTACAGCACTGTCAGGATTCCCATGGCTTTCTCACAAAAAAATTCCAAAGGAATTTCAAGCCATTAACCTGTCATGCTCCTAGCTCTTAGATTTGATCCATAAACAGAACCTTCAACAGTACAGTGCCCTCTAGCACTCTAATAAAGCATTAACTTTAATTCATACCTTCCAAATTGCTCCTTAGAAGCTCTTGAAGTCCTCCCATTCAAATACCTATCAATAAAGAATATTCAGGCTGAAGGAGCTGCAGCAGAATCAGTTTTAGTGTCCTGAAATTGATAACTCATCCTCAGGAGAAGCAAAACTATTGCTTATATATTTACTGGTTTCTACATGAAAGCTTTAATTAAGTTTTTTAAGAGTTCCTTATGCCAGTGCAGGTTATTCCCTGAAAACAGAAACAGCAGCAACTGAGAACTGGGTTTCAGAAAAATATCTTTTTGAAATCCACCTAGGAACAAAGATAAGGAAATCAGGGGAGCAAATGACACCACAGAATAGGATGAGGCATTGCTGATAGCAGGAGGTGGACAGGTAAACCAAGAGCACCTTGGAGTCAGAAGCTGCTGTGCTACTCCCCATGTCCCAAGGAAGTTGAGCATTGGAACTGATTTATAGGAAGAATCTGAGCTGCTTTCAGCCCAGCCTTGAAGACAACAAAGCCTGGTGAGGTTGTCCTGGAAATGAGGGCCAGAATATGGTATAATAAAATTATTTTAGTGATACATGTTTGTAGAGAAACAAGTGCTCCAGAGAGATCAAGAAATAAATCAGCTGAACAACCAGGTGCCTCGAGTTGCCAAAGAATGGGTGTGAGTCCACCTGTGCCTGGTTAGGACAGGCCCCTATTGGGCATGAGCAAGACCAGGGGGCCAATAAAGGTGGGACTCACACCCACAGAGCTCAGCTCACTCTTGTATGAGGCAATGGAGAAGCCAGCAGCTCGTCGAGCCTCAGGAGCAAGAAAAGCTCCTCCTGCTACATTTGCTGGTCATACTTTTCTTCCTGTATCTGCTCTTCTAGCTTGGCTTCCCTTTGCTCAGGGTTTTTTTTCCCATGGGATTACACGGGATTTAACCCTTCCCCATGGGATTAAATTTTCCTTCTGCTCAGGGGTTTTCTGTCCAAAGAGCTTGCTGGTCATACCTTTCAGGGAGAGTGTTCACAGTTCCTGTTGCCCGCATTCTCCACCAAATGTAGCAGGAGGAGCTTTTCTTGCTCCTGAGGCTCGACGAGCTGCTGGCCTCTCCATTGCCTCGCACAAGAGTGAGCTTCTCTCTGTGGGTGTGTGTCCCACCTTTATTGGCCCCCTGGTCTTGCTCATGCCCAATAGGGGGTCTGTCCTAACCAGGCACAGGTGGACTCACACCCACTCTTTGGCAACTCGAGGCACCTGGTTGTTCAGCTGATTTATTTCTTGATCTCTCTGGAGCACTTGTTTCTCTACACATGTTGTCTATTAAGCCACGTGGAACAGGGGCCTCCAGACAGATGCTGCAACTTGTTCCCAATGGCAAAGAGAGAGAGTATGAGGAAAAAAATTGGAATATAGCTGTGTACATTGGGCAAAGTTCAGTGACTGCCACCTTTCCAAGAGGAACTGGGAAAAAGTGAGGAAATCCAAAGGCTTTTGCTCTACAAGCCTATTTAACAAGGCCAGGGCAAGGAGGAACCAAGCAGGGACCATACATGTTCTTGGTATTTAGACACAAGCATGGACCTTCTGATTGCACTCACCTGGAACAAACCACTCAGTTTCTGCTTTCCCAAAGCAGATTTATTAGGCTGGGCCTTTGAGATCCCATGAGTACTTTTTTCCAGTCCTGTTTTGACTGTAGAGGACAATTCCTTAATGACCACTGAGGAATGGACGACAGAGTGCACAGAAATAGGAGACTCTTCCCTGTCCCCCTTAAACCCTTCCCTTTTATTTCTAATATCTGTGATAGGGATGTCATACCCAACAGATTACATCCATGCCTAAAAGCAACAGGGAAATTAATTAAGTATACAGGCTGGTTGCTGTCTCATTTGGTTCCTGTCTGTTCTGCCCTGGAAAAGGACACAAAGAAGAGATTGTTGGAACTTCAAGAAGAGTTTTTCCCATAGTTTAGGCTACTTACATGTTGGGAAATCTGGAGTCAGAGAGGTTTGAGTACCCTGCCTTCACCTTAGAAGTCAGGATCTGTGACTGTAAGCCAAGTCCATTCAGTCAGGGTGCTGGGAACTCTTTGCACTCAAGAGAATCTCTGGGCATGGCAAGGGAATGGCAAGAAAGGGAATCACAACCAGAAAAATCCATCCTCACATGGCCTTCCTACATCTCCTCCAATGGCCTGTTTGGAGTCTTTTATTCTGTCCTCTGTTTTCAGTCTCTTTGCTCAGATAATAAAGGAACAGCTGGAAAACACTTTTTGAAAGGCTGGGGGGTAAAATAAATTCAGCCCAGCACACATGGGAGATGACCAGACTAATTCCTATCCCTTGCTGGAAGTGTGGTAGAGGCTTCTCTCAGCTGAACTGCAGAATCTCTGAAGTGTTGTCAGTGTTATTGATTAGACTGGAAAGAAAAAACTATAAAGATGTCCTACTGGAAAACATTCTGTGTGGTGGAGAACCCTGTGCTACATGTCCAGAGAGATGTGAGTCACTGTCCCCATTGTCTGGTTTGCCTCTCTAATAATGCACTCTGTAATTTATTAATCCACTGGGGCTGAGACTGCTGTTAGCTAACTTTCCATAAACCAAATCTATTGAAACAATCCTACAAAAGGCCCAGATGACCTCTCAAAATACATTAGGACATGGAACTATTTTGGAATAAATCTTGTGCTACTAGAGCTAGCTAGTGGACTTTGAAGTTGTGATATTATCTCCAAAAGGCTTTTGCTGTCTTCCAGAGGTCTCCCTACCCAAAGACCTTCATGGAAAGGAGGTGCTTAGCATTCCAAATCAAGTATCTAACCTCTTGGATGCATTTAAGAAGTGGGAAAGGTTTGATGATGTCCTGATTTGACCTAGGATAAAGGTGATTTTCTGTCTTGTACTTTTGCTTTCAGCTCAGTCTCTTGTAAGTAGCTGCACTTGCTGAAATTAACAGCAAGTTTCTCAGACAGTGTCTGCTCCTAGGACTGATAACACTCGATGTTTATAGTTACTGCTAGAGACTGGTGTGCAGAGCCAAGGGCACTGCTCAGCTCTGAGGAACATTTTACCCTCCAGGAGGAATAAGGAGGTCCCACCTGCAGCCTCCTTTGGGGAGGAACGGACAAGATAGATGCCAGAATTGACCAGAGTATTCCATCCCATACACCTCATACTCAGGATAAATTTGAGTGATCACAAGGGCTTCCAGCTTCCTGCCCTTCCTGCCTTTCCTGCTTCCCTTTCTTCACCTGTTCCCTGTTTCCTTCAGCATCCTGGGAGGATTCCATCCATTCCTCTGCCTGTGCTCCTGATCCATCCCAGCCCATATCTGTGTGTTCCTGCCTCCAGCTCCCGACTGCTGCCGACTCCAGGATTCCAGCCTGGACTTTCCCAGGGCTGCCCTGCAGCCTCGGTGGTGACGTGAGAGTTATTGGGGGAAAGGAGGGAGGAATGTGGTATCCATTTTCCTGTATATTTGTATATATTTAGTAATTTTTCCTATTTATCATTACTGTTTCACTAAAGTTGTGCAATTTAGTTTCCAACCCGTCAGTCTCTCTCCCTTATTCTCTCTCCTTACTTTATCAGGGAGGAGAGAGAGATTAATAGAGAGCGTCTGTCACTTGGTTTAATTGCTGGGCCAGTGTTAAACCCTGACAGATGAGGATGAGCTAGGGATGTCCTGCATACCCAACTGGTGTCAGAAAGCAAGAGAGGTGCTTTCCAAGGGGCTGAGAATGACATTGCCCCCACCAATGCCACCAATTGCCACCCTTCCAATGACAGCATGGAAGCAGCCCAGGTCCAGAGACTCTAACCAGGGTCAGAACAGAGGTTTCCAGACAATTCCCCAAAGGTAAGGAAGGTCAGAAGTCAAGTGATGCAATCCAGTCACTGGGTTAGGGACCAGCCATGCCTGCCACAGAATTCAGGACAAAGGAGCTGAGCTTAAAAGTGGCTCCAAAACACTCCAAGCAGGTCTCTGCAGGATGGAGACCCCTGACAGTGCTCCTCACAGCTCTTGTTTGGCAGCAGATGAACCCCAGGTTACATCTGTGCTGCCAAAGCCCTTGCTGGGGAGGGGGAAAAGATTGCAAGAGGCTTTTGGTGCACTCTGGCTCTGGTATAATAGTGCCAATAATAAACTTACCTCAGGCCAATAACTCTTCTGTGTCTTCACCTTAAAACTATCTTGCATGTATTAGTACTGCCACATCACCTTCTTTCTTCTTTTTCCAGTTTTTCTTAAGCTCAAGAGGAGGTAAATCTCAAACCAGTGGATGCTACACATCCATCCAGCAGTGCCCAGTGATCAAGGATGAGCTATTTTATCATGATCTGGAAATAAATACACAGAACACTATTTACTTGCTCAGCATGAGCACTGAATGAAATGGCCAGAGCAATCAAAAAAAAAAAAAAATCTGCAGCATATTAGGAAGGCACACGCCCAAACAGAGACACCCACATCCACACCCATTCACACATCAGAGGTTGTTACAGAATTACACTTGTTTCTGCAAAAGGGAGAGAAAAAAAATGCTTGAAGCTTCCTTCTCACAGAATATTTAGAATTTCTGATTCAATTTCCTTCCACTCTCCCATTTGTTGTGACTGCACTGAGTACACCTTTCTCCTCCATCAACCATTTAAGCAGCATAACCCAGTCATCCATGGCACCTAACAGCTCCTGAGAAGACCTCTGTAGCATCCTTAAAATTAATTAAGGCTTCCTTGGAAACCTAAGGGACAGTCCCCTGATAATGACAGCACAAAATACAAGAGACACTGGGTATACAGGGGGGTGCAGTGGGGCCTGGGAATTGAAACTGGGAAAAAAAGATAACTTAAATGCAGATAACTAAAATGCAGTTACCCTCTGGGCTGCAAGAAGAAAATAAATCACATAAAACACAGCCCTAGCAGAGTTGATCTCCATAAAACCCCAAGGAAACTCCTCTGACTGAATCCTTGTGTCTCAGCCATGCTTCAGGAGCATCATGGTTCTCCAGACCCAGAATATTTGCCATTCCTACTGCCTCATGCAAGGAACATCACTCAGACAGACAGACACTCAGAAGATGATGGAGCTAAATGGTGGCACCAATTAATAGGGTTTTTTTTTGTCACAGTCCTGGATTCAGAGCCCCAGCAAAGTCCTAGGCAAGTGAGGCTTGGAAATGAGCATCTGCTTGTCTGAGTAGAAGCTGTTGTTGATGTGTTTCCCATATAAAACAAGAAAAAAATGAAACTCTGAACAGTCCAGTCAGAGAGCAGATTTTTCACCCTAGACTGAAAAAATGTTGATTATCCTGAAAATATTTTTTTTTTTTTAAAAAAAGAAAACAATGCCAAGAAAGAGAAGTGAGTAGCAGAGCAGTGCTTAGTATTTAATCTTTTGGTTAATAATAGCTCTGTGTGAATTCTGATTCCAAGGCTTGTGAAATAACACATTATGGCAAGAGGAACAGGGGCTGGAATAACAAGAGGAGGAAAACAAATAGTCCTGTCTCACTCAACACCACCAGTGGCTATAAAAGAAGGGAAGAGGGTTCTCCTGAGCTTGGGACATCCTTTTACAATGGGAAGGTCACAGGACAGCTTTAGAAAGTTACTCACCTGGAGGTCTTCCTGATCTTTGAGGGCCACTTTTTCCAGAAAACAGAGCCCATAACTCATAGTTGACTTCAACCACCAAGCCAAGGTGGTAGGAAAGGAGTTGACATTCACTAAAAAAAAAATAAAAAAAAATGCTTAGTACCTTCAGAAGCTTCCTTGACTAGGGAGAGGAAAGTCTGTCTCTGGTGAAGAAAAACTGTCAAACACAGCCTAAAGGAAGGGATATTTGACTGCTAATCAGTGGATTTTCCTATAATCTGAATTAAAAACACACTGGTGAATTTCAAAGCACACAGGCTTTAATCACTGAGTGTGGCCACCCAGAGTAGGAACTGGAAAACAAGACTTCAGATGTAAGGCTTCTTTTATTTAATTAGCTCAGCTTAGAGGAGAGAAGTTTTAGAGGTGACATAATTGCTGAATATAGGGATTTACACATCCAAAAGCATTTAATAGGAGGAGGAGGCAAGAAGAAAGGCATCTCAGTCTTTCTGACAAAGATGTAATGTGAGCCAAGAGTTTTAAGTTCCCCCAAGACAAATCCTGTCTTAAATAAGATGTAATATCTGGGCAGTCTGACCCACAATAGCATAGATGGGGAGGTCACCACCTCTTGGAGTCTTTACAAGAAGACTGTGTCTTTCAGAGCACACTTACTACCTGGTTTCAGAGTCAAAAATCCAAGCTGGCTACCTCCTCCCTGAAGCCAAGACACCTCTGTGGTGTGTTCAGCCCTCAGGACAGGCTGTGAAGGTTGAAATGGGGTTGACTGCAAATGGGGTTGACTTTTCTCCTCATACTTCCTATTCTTTTCCAATGGCAAAGAGGTTTTGTTTTTCTGAGGCCATCATTGATGTAACACAAGTTCAGCAAAATGTTCCTTGATTTTTATGTCTCTTCTGAAGTACATTTTCCATTATTGCAATTAGAATTTTATTCCTTCATAACTGTATCTGAAGTTTTGGTGTGGAAGCAACTAAGTTCTCCCATTGACCTGTTGCCACCCCTTCTATAAGAATGTGAGAATTCCTGTTTCTTTAGGTCACTTTGTGTCACAGTTAAACTTCTGTGTCCCTAGCTGCTGGAGGGATCTTTTGGAAGGAGGGGACACAAGGTTCAGGCACTGTGTGAGCAGCCAAGATCCAGAGCTCCCCAACAACCCCTTGCACATGGGAGTCAGCAGACCCAGAGTTTCATGCCCCAAAGGTCTAAAATGATATTATGATCAGTTAAGAACAACGTGCCCACTGAGAGGATCATATATCTTCCTCTGAAGCATTTGGCAGGGGCTGGAGATAGCATACTGAAAGACAGCCTCCTGGGCAGACAGTGTCTGGCAGTTGCTGTATCCTTGGCAGAGGGTGATGTGCACACAGGGTGTCCTTGGAGGTCTTCTGGGCATGCATTGACCAGAGATGACCCTTTCTTAATTTATGAGCTCTTCTGCAGTCTCAGCCTCATGTAGTTCTGGCTCCGGGCTCTATTGAAATGAATTTTATTATTAAAATAAGTTCCAGCTGCTTGGAAGGAGCTAGAGGAATGGCAAAAAGGCAGCAAAGGCCTCTAAGTCACTGAGAAGGATGAAAAATAAATAGTCACAGAAGACCAAGCAGAATTCAGCTGGCTCAGCTGAAGGGGTGCAAGAAAAAGATTTGGTCAAAGAACAAGAGATTTTACTAAAATGGGTGCAAATGCTGAGGCAGCACCCTCAGCAAAGCAACATCCAGGGCAAAGAGGCTCAAAGCACGGAGGCAGAGGGATGGAGGGGCAGGAGGGCACTTGGTGAAACTTTGGACTGAGGGTGGGATGCGTTGGAATAAATCAGATGCAATAGCAAGGGGTCTTCAGTTCTTCTCCCTTTCCTGTTTTGGCTGTTCCCTGGCCTTTGGTCTCCTGTGTTTCCTTCCCCAGGATGCCTGTGGGCTGCTAATGGAGAGTATTAGGGAGCAGCACCAGGATGTACCTCATTTTGCACGTTGTTGCCAGCAGCCTCCACGTGGATTATTGCCCCTGTTTGGTAGATGTTCCAAGAGCCTTGCTTGGCTCCTGGGGAATTCTGAAAGGATGACATTTCTGACATGAAATCTGGCACTCTTCTCCACTCACAGCTCCTCAGAATTGTGGCCTGCTGAGGATCTCAGAAGGAAAGTTTGATTTTTCTGCCCTTTCAAGGGAATAGATCTAGATAGACACTAGCAGAGCAGCAGAATTGCTCCCCTTGGTCATGGGTTTGGATCATGGATGAGTGGAATGCATTTCACTCCAGAGAGAGAAGCAGCAGTGTGTTTTGTTTAGGTAAAATAGGAGTTGGACAGAGTTCAGCAAATTCCAGGGAATTTAAGAGTGGCTTACCAAGGTTCAGTAAGTTTGATAACAAGCTTCACCCTATTAATTACTGCATGGAAGAAACAAAGGGAAAAAATGAGTTTGAATCGAGTTAGAATGATTCACACAGACATCAGAGATGCAAAGGGGGAAGGAAAATCCTCCCATTGAGTCATAAGGTTAAGAGTGGACCCTTTTCTTTCTCAGCTCCTGATGGAGGAGTTTAGAAATACATCTAAACACACTCCACACCTAGGTGTGATCACATCCAAAATTAGTTTCAGGCTTGCACAAGGGTTTATGTCTAACAGAATTACCTATGCAAAGTTTATAGCAATTAATATTGAGTAGTTCCATGGGTTAGTAAAGTTTATCTGTATTAATTCAGCAAGGATTGGTTGTGAGTGAGAGATCTCTCTGCCTTGTGCAGGGCAGGTTCTCTTGGTCTCAGATAAGGGATCCCAGACCTTAAGAGGTGTCCTTGCTCAAAGTGACCTGGCATGAAGTCCAGCTGCAATCCAGGGAGAGCTCAAATTAGGTTCACCCCATGGTAATATTTATAGAGTGAAGTAGCTGGCTACTAGTCAATAGCATAGATAAAATAGATGTCTTCATTTTAGCTCTGGTATCAAGCTCTGTAATTTGGTTATCTTGCATCTGGGGGCTTCAAAACCACCTTTTGAAATATTTTTTCCTAAGCACCTTCACTCCCTTGAATGGGAAGCAGGAGTTTTCCAGCTTGCAGGTTCATCACAGGGCATGAAACCTGTTGCTCCTTAGCCAGCCTGACCCAAAATACAGCAAGGGGTCAAGTGTATCCATCACAGTTTGCCAGGAAAAGTGCAGTTTCTGGAACTGAGATGCTTGGAAAACTGCTGCAATGCACACTGGGGAACAAATGGGAACAAATTGATTTAGGTGGGAACTAACTAGATGTTCATGAAGCACATGTGAACTAGTTACAAGACCTTGATAGCACCTGGTGTGCTATCACAGACAACATGACTGATATTTTACCTGAGGTTCTTAGATCCAAGACAACTATAGTGCAAAAAAAACAAACAAACAAAAAAAAAAAACATAAAAAAACCCCATTCATCATCTGGGATCTGTGAGTTTCAGTCAAGTGGAAGGAAGCTCATGTCTAGCATAGGCAGCAAAGCAAAGCCATTTGCCAGATAACCATGGGAGATCTTCAAGAATTGGGTGTCATGCATTGTCACCAAAGGATGTGACACCTTAGGAAGAGCAGGTTCTGCTGAATGAGATGAGGACATTGCTGCTCAGCAGGCATTTCACTTACTGTCACCTCTCTAGCAGGGATTTAATGTGAACACTGTAGCTGAAAGCCATCAGACTTTTCCCTCATCCAGCACTTTTGGCAAGGGCTGTTAAATGGAATAACTTGGAGTGAGCCAGAAGCAGGGCCTGGGGAACAGATTCTGCAGCTCCCAACTGGTAAACCATGGAGATGGGTTGGTGATGATGAGGGTGGAGCAGAGGGAGCTTTTCCACAATTTTTTTTCTCCCCCCTCACCACCACAGCTGCTTGCTACACCCCAACATATGTTTGCTATGAATGTGGCTCAAGAGACACTCCAGGTCCTGCTCAAGAGCTAAAACTTGAAAGAAGGAGCAAGGTTTGAGGTTCATCAGAGGAGGGGGTAACTGTGTGTGCTGACTGCAATGGAGCTGCCTCTGTTCAGATTCTGCAAGCAAAGGGTGAGGGGTAAGAATGGCCCTCAGCAATGCCTCTAATCTCTAATCCAAGTTTATAATCTCTGCAGCTCCCACCTTCGATCAGGTTCTCATCTGGCTCTCAATTTGGGCACCTCAGGTATCTTTGCAAAGTCAAAAGAGATGAAGCTTGGCCTCAGAAATAAGATTCTTAGTGGTTCTTTGAATTTGACAGCTCCTTCCTTTCTTTCCCCAATTCTCTCCCCAGTGCCACTCAAGTCAGACCTCAAGGGAGCAGTTTTGGTTCACCAATTTTCCCAGAAACTCCCTGAGTCCAAGGTATGCCAGGATGATAAATGGTTGCTGAAGAGGGGCTACCACATCACCTCGTGTCACACCGTATCTCATACAGCTCTAAAAATTTAATTTATATTCATCTGTTTAGTTGAGAGATATTGGGGAAAAAAAGTCTTTAAAATTCTTGAAAAGATATTATAGAAAAGCAGGAATATAAATATATGGACTAAAACATTACCCTGGTAATAGAAGCCCATTTAGGGAGCACACACAAGGAGAATGGGACAATTTATAGAAATATATCCTTTTTTACTCATTGCAAATATTTGTGTACTAGACTTAAAAGACTGCTAAATATCTACTGGGACCTGAGATATAGGGGATTTTTAGTGCTGTAAATTAAGAAGGAGCAGAGAGACAGGAGAGTAGGTCAAGAGAGGTTCTCCTCCCCCTCTATTCTGCATTGGTGAGGCCGCACCTGGAGTATTGTGTCCAGTTCTGGGCCCCTCAGTTCAAGAAGGACAGGGAAGTGCTTGAAAGAGTCCAGCGCAGAGCTACTAAGATGATTAAGGGAGTGGAACATCTCCCTTATGAGGAAAGGCTGAGGGAGCTGGGTCTCTTTAGTTTGGAGAAAAGGAGACTGAGGGGTGACCTCATCAATGTTTTCAAATATGTAAGGGGTGAGTGTCAGGGAGATGGAGTTAGGCTCTTCTCAGTGGTGACCAGTGATAGGATAAGGGGTAATGGGTGTAAATTGGAGCATAGGAGGTTCAAGTTGAATATCCAGAAAAATTTTTTTCCTGTAAGGGTGACAGAGCCCTGGAACAGGCTGCCCAGGGGGGTCGTGGAGTCTCCTTCACTGGAGACATTCAAAACCTGCCTGGACACGTTCCTATGCGAAGTGCTCTAGGTGGCCCTGCTCTGGCAGGGGGGGTTGGACTAGATGATCTTTCGAGGTCCCTTCCAACCCCAAGGATTCTAGGATTCTATGAAATTTATATACCCAGTACTACACTTAAACTAAATACAGAACAACCAAAAAATTCTCACAGCCACAGCTCTGGCACATGGAGGGCCTGGTAGGCAACACCTCTGATATCACTACAGAAAAATTAGTTGGGAAACAACCCCCCAGTTTTTTGGCTTAAGTAGAATTTTGTTGCAATGGAATAAATACAGTATCTAAATAAAAATGTGGGGAATGCTGCAGGGCCCATATCTTATCAGAGTTTGTGCCTCTGCTCAAATGATGAATTAGTTTTGGCAACTGAGTTTAGAAATTTATAGCCTTAGTGCTGTGAAGCTATTTATTGCTGGGTTTATTCTTCTTCAATGGAGGGAAGGCTAGAAGCCAGGAAGGAAGCCTATAAATCCTAACACTGGGGACAGAAACACAGAATCAGAGCTGGAAGGGACCTCTAGAGATCACCCAGACCAGCTCTCCCAGTAAAGCAGCATCACCTAGAGCACCTCACACAGGGCTGCATCCAGGTGGGTTTTTCAATATCTCCAGAGAAGGAGGCTCCACACCCTGTGCCAGTGCCCTGTCCATCTCATGGCAAAAAAAAAAAAAAAAAAAAAAGTTTTTTCTTCTGTTTAGATGGAATTTCCCATGTTCCAGCTTGTCCCTGTTGCCCTTCATCCTGCCACTACAGAGAAAAGTCTGACTCAATACTCCTTGCACACATTCTTTAGATATTTGTAGACAAAACATGGTCTTCCCTCATCTTTCTTCAGGATATAGTCCCAGCTCTGTCAGCTTTTCCTCCTAGGACAGATGCTCCAATCCCACAACCATCTTTGTAACCATCGTCTGGACTCTCCCCAGTAACCCCCTGTCCCTCTGGAACTGGGGGTTCTTCAGGATATAGTCCCAGCTCTCTCAGCTTTTCCTCCTAGGAGGGATGCTCCAATCCCACAACCATCTTTGTAGCCATCCTCTGGACTCTCCCCAGTAACCCCCTGTCCCTCTGGAACTGGGGAGCCCAGCACTGAATGCAGTATTCCAGCTGTGGCTTCACCAGGACAGAGAAGAGGGGGAGGATGACTCCCTCATGCAACCCAGGATTCCCCTTGGAAGAGAAAGGGAAAAGTGTTCTACATAGACACAGGGGCCAGACAAGAAATTGGGTTTTTCTGAGGTGAAGGGCTAGGTGTGACAGGTTGCTTTTGAAGATTTGCAGTTACTGAAAACTAGAAAATCTGCAGTGCACATCCCCTCCATTCTGCTCATTCCAGATTTTATTATTTTCACCAAAAAAAAAAAAAAGTTGTATGCATTTCAAAAAAGAAACAAAAACACTGTTTCTTTTAAACCATAAGGTGACTGCAGATTATTGACAGAAAGGAAAGAAATCAGAAAAGAAAGCCTTTTTATCTCATTGGAAGCTGATGTAACCTTTGAGGTTTCCTAGGATGCAAAGAGTTTGGGAATCACCCTAGCTGTAGAGGATGTATCTGGCCCAAACTCTTGTGACCCACAGTGGCAAACACGTGGGAGCTGCACAATTCCCTTGTGGAAATAGCCAAGTAGGCACAAGGCTGGGGTGATGGGGATAAAAAACCTGGCAGCAGCCTGGAGAACTCCATCCTGCATGGGAAAGCACGAGTGGCAGCAGCTCTTTAACTGTTCTCATAAAGCTTTCCACTATTTAAAGGGTATTTTAAATAAATTTTCCTACCCCTGGATGAGATGAACAAAGCTCCCTAAGGAAGCCCAGATCTTTGGATTTCCCAGTTACACCAGGTTCTCATCTCTTCTTGCTGGACACTGGTGGAAACATTTAGTGTGCTGAGAGCTTCTGGGCAGAGGTAAATTTGGAGCTCTGAGATTCTCCCCCGTGCCCTTGAATTTGGGATGGAACTGGTAAGCTGCAGGCTCCAGAAGGAACATGGTTACTCCTTTAGTTTGAAATGAGCCATTGAGGAATTAATAAACTCTCTGGTAATAGCAGGTGATGACAAGAAGCACTTGAGGGTAATAGGGGCTGGCAGGAGCTTCAGAGGAGGATTGCCTCTTACCTTGGCAAGTAGAAGGGAAACTCTCTCCTCCTCCTCTTTCCCTTCAACCAAAACAAGTCCTCTGGGAGCAGTTGGGGAAGCAGTGTTACTCTGCTAAGATGACAAGGCACTCTGCCACGTGGTTCGGAGGAACTGGCTCCAAAAAAAGAAATCCTCCTGCACACAGATCACAAGAACTCAATGCTCCTTCCAGATCAAAGCAGCTTCCTCAAAGGCCTTCAAAATTTGGTCTCCTTTCCAAGGCCTAATGAATTCAGAGAGCTTCAAGGGAAGAGGAAAGATTCCTGGCCAAAGCACCCCACTCCCTGGGTTGTTAAGAGATCAGAGAACTTCAAGCTGTTAGTTCTGCAGCTATATTTCCAGAATAATATATAACAACACTGCCTCCAGACACCTTCAGGTCTCTTAGTTTGAGAAGCACTGAGAGCAGGGGGAGGTGACAGAGGGCAAATGATTTTTAAAAGGAGAAAAAACTGCTAAAAGACAATGCCATGACATTTTAAAAAGGGAAAATTGATTTATCCTGGAACATCTCTGTGTCACTGGAATGAGGCAAGATCAAACACATCTGCCACTTACTACCTAGCATGGCTCTTGATTTCCAGGGTAGAATCAGTGCTTGGATATGTGGAAACACTCCCAAAAGCAGAGTTTCAGGTCCCAACCATAGGAAAAAGGTGGCAGCAAGATCAGCAGCCGATGACCCTGCAACACCCCAGCTGAGCTCCTCTGGCTTAGTTTCCACACAAAGATCAGAGCAGCTGAAACCTTAGATCCCAACAAGCTGTGCTCTGATGATTCCATGGGAATCATGTAGGAGCAGGCAGGAAGGTTTAACCACTCTTTAGTGGTTAAACAGAAGATGAGGAATGTGTGGGTTTCTAGGTGCAGAGAGAGCAGTGCTCAGGTGAGATCTTGGTCCTTCTGAAATTCAATACTCTGAAGTGTATTTAAAGAGAAATTTCCAGACATTAAGACTTATGTCAACACAAATTGAATACTGAAGGTCTCACAAGGACTCCACATTGCCTGCTGTCCCTTCTCTCATCCAAGTCTTCCTCTGAACATTGCATATCCTACAGAGCTCACTGATAACTCCTCCTCTGACCAACATTCTTCCCTCGGCTTAATTTTAAACTTAGTCCCCTCATGCACTTGCTGAAAATGTTCACCAACCTCTCAATACTGCAAACCCTAAATAGGTCACTAAAAACCCTTTAAAAACCCATCTCTGAATGCTACCCAGCCCTCAAGCTGTCCTGACTGGAACTTAAACATCCCTTTGGTCCACCTTGGAACCAGCCCTTAATCTTACCATGTAGGTAAGGCAAGGATTTATAATAATAATAATAAAAAATGTGAGCTACTTTTAACGCTGAATTCTAGTGTGACCATGCACACAGGCAGACAGAAACTGCCACATATGGCCCAGAATTTCTGGCATTATCTGATGGGACTAAAAGGAGCATGTGACAAAAGTTCTAAGTTCAGGAGAATAAGGGGTTAATTGGGAAGCTGAAATTTCACCATTAAGACAGGATCTAGCAGCCTACCCTTTTCTACCAAGCTGATTTCATGGTAGAGACTAAGAGCTTACTTCCTCCTCTACTTCTGTTTTACTCTCCTCTTTGCTGTTGCAATCCTCAGCATGGCTTGTGATGAATTCAGGAGGAGAGAGGATCTCATTACTGCTTTGCTGCCTATTAAAGAACGAGACAATCTAGCTGTGGTAAAAAATAAATAGCTGCATGCAATTATGAGAATGGCCAGACATCTCATTTAATGTCAGGCAAGACTATTACCTAATAGGAAGACAATGTAATCCTGCTGTTGCCTTCCTCAGATGAGAGAAAGCCTTGAGCTAATTAGTTTCCACTATAGCCAGGCATGAAATTGCCCACTTCATTACAGCTATCTGATCAGCAATGTGCCCTCTGCATCTTCTCATCACATAAAAGCTGGTCTAGCCAGCTTCTCAACTACTCTAACAACGTGCAAGCTCTTCACAAATGGCCACTGGGAATTCAAGAGCAAACGAGGGAGTTCCCAAATGCTGGACACACCTCTGCTCTGCAGCCTTGGTTTTTACTAGGACATCTCCTGCTCACAGCTCACCAGTGCAAGAGAATTCTTGGCCACCAAGAGCTTGCAAACAATTGCATTCTGCAGCCAAACTTTGTCATCAAGCTGTGGTGTTTTACTAGAAAGAAGCAGGAGTTAGTGGGGACTTCAGGAAGAACCAGTAAGTGGGAAAAAACAACATTCAACACAGGGTGTTACAGGAGGGAGAAGGTTCATAGAATCCCAGGATGAGGTTGGAAGGCACCTCCAGGATGCTGTGCTCCAACCCTTCTCATCTTATTGTTTCCAGGAGATGTCCCAGCACCCCCTGGAGCTGAGACTTCCAACTTTCCCAAGTGGGGGAATCCACCCCTTCCCCTGGGAGACCATTCCAAGGTCTGACTGTCCTCATGGGGAAAAATTTCCCTCTTGTGTTCCAATGGAATCTCCCCAGGAGCACCTTGTGCCCATTACCCCTCATCTTGTCCATGGGACTCCTTGGACACAGGGAGTCTCCAGCTGCTTTGGAGCTGCCCTGGAAGTCCTGAACATGGGCAGAAGGTCTCCCCTCAGCCTTCTCTTCTCCAGGATGAACAGACACAGTTTTTTCAGCCTCAAAGTCTATTTTCACAACATCTGTAGTGAGATTATATAAAGCAACAGACAGTCTGCCAATACTTGGAATTACTCGAAAGGCAGCTCTGGGAAGCCAGTAGATTGTTTCATAAACAACTGCTTTCCAATATATCCCAAAATAAATGGGAGCAGAGGTGCTGAAGGATAAAGGTTGCAGTGGTTTCCGTGCTCCCTGCAGGGCACCCGCACACCTGGCTGCTCCTGCTCGGCCATGGCCATGGTGTCCACCCTGCTCACACTGCTCTGACAAACCTGCACAGCTGACACACAGACACTGCTGCCCTGCCTGTCTCCTGGTCCCGAATTCCCTGGAGCAGCTCTTCCAGAGAAACCCGACTCCTGTGTCCCCTTCCAGGGCCTACTGCCGCTCCTCATCCCACTGCCCTTCAATGGCCTCCAGCCTGCACCTCGGCCTTTCCTCAGCAAAACATCCCCCCCTCACCATGCTGGGAGCCTCCCCAGACAACAGGGACTTCAATTCACAGAATATTTAGGTTGGAAGGGCCCTTAAAGCTCCCCCAGTGCCAACCCCTTTCCATGGGCAGGGACACCTCCCACCAGCCCAGGTTGCTCCAAGCCCCATCCAACCTGACCTGAGACACTGCCAGGGATGGGGCAGCCACAGCTTCCCTGGGAAACCTGGCACAGGGGCTCAGCACAGAATGGTGAGCTTGGAAGAGACCTCCAAGCCCCTCCAGCCCAACCTTGCACCAACACCACAGCCAACTCCTAACCCATGTCCTGAAGGACCAGCTCCAAATGCCTTTTCAATGCCTCCAGGGATGGGGACTCCACCACCCTCACCCCAAAGAATTTCTTCCTCATCTCCAACCTCCATCTCCCCTCTCCCACTTGGAAACCATTTCCCCTTCTCCTCTCCCTACCCCCCCCATGTCCAAAGCCCTCCCCCAGCTTTCTTGTAGCCCCTTCAGATATTGGAAGGTTGCTCTGAGCTCACCTGGGAGCCTCCTCCTCTCCAGGCTCAACAACCCCAATCCCTCAGCCTGCATTCCCAGGGAGCTGCTCAGCCCTCTGAGCATTTCAGTGGCTCTGCTCTGGACACCTTCCAGGAGCTCTGTGTCCTTCTGCTGTTGGGCACTCCAGAACTGGACCCAGAACCCCCAGGTGGGGTCTGACAGGAGCAGAGCAGAGGGGGAGAATCCCCTCCCTCGACCGCTGTCTGTGCTGCCGGTGGTGCAGCCCAGGACCCGGTTGGGTTCTGAGCTCTAAGTGCACACTCAGGGCTCTCACCTTGAGCTTCTGCTCCACCACCCTCCCAAAAAAAAAAAAAACCAACAAAAAACTTTTCTTCAGGGCTGCCCTCAATCCTTTCTCCTCACAAACTGTATTTGTGCATGGGATTGCCTGGACTCAGGTGCAGAACCTCGCCTTTGGCCTTCTTAGCCTTAACCAATTTAAATCCCAGGATTTAAAAAATGAAAGGGGAACACAGGAAAGGGAAAGGGCCCAACTCAGGTGTGCTGTCAGCAGAGCCAATGGAACAAATCACAGTGTGAGGTCCTTTCAATTCCCATGGGATGAATTGTGGCTACTGCTGCCACCTGGAACTTGTGGTTCCTGCTGCTGCTGGTTAACGCAACCAGCTAACAAGCTGCTGCTGGTTAACGTGGCAGCTGCTTTATCCACAGTCAGTAGAGCTCTCTGGGATTATAAACCCTCTGGAGCCATGTTCAGGCTACAGGCAAAAAAGTTGGGAAGCCTGGAAGAGCCAAAGGGGGAACGTGGGAGCTGCTGTCCCTGTGGATCATAGCTGTGGTCTGAGAAGCCCAACTATGAGGACATCAGAACCAAACCCAGGTGGGTGAACATTGCTTAACAAAAAAACTTCACCCTCTCCCCTCCTTCCTGGTTTCTCAGCTGGGGTTCCATGTGAGGGTGAAGGCCAGCCAAAGTTTTCAGTGGTCACTCTTTGCATTTGTTTGCCAGTCCCGATTGTTCGGACTTTTGGGACCCCATTCAGCAATAGGGGAAAATGGCTGCTTAGGGCTGGTAGATTCAAGGTTGGTGGTAAAAGGGAAACCCGTAGGCCTGGAAACCTTTGGCTGGCCTTAACCCTCCCATGGAACCCTACCCACAGCACCACCAACAATCCGCCTACGAGTTTCCCTTTTACCACCAACCTTGAATCTACCAGCCCTAAGTGGCCATTCTCCCGTTTTGCTGAATGGGGTCCCAAAAGTCCGAACAATCAGGACTGGCAAACAAATGCAAAGAGTGACTGCTGAAAACTTTGGCTGGCCTTAACCCTCACATGGAACCCTACCCAGAACACCACCAACAATCAGCCTACAGGTTTCTGTTTTACCACCAACCTTGAATCTACCAGCCCGAAGCGGCCATTTCACTCCATTGCTGAATGGGGTCCCAAAAGTCCGAACAATCAGGACTGGCAAACAAAAGCAAAGAGTGACCACTGAAAACTTTGGCTGTCCTTAACCCTCACATGGAACTCTACCCAGAACACCACCAACAATCAGCCTACGGGTTTCCCTTTTACCACCAACCTTGAATCTACCAGCCATTTTCCCCTATTGCTGAACGGGGTCCCAAAAGTCCAAACAATCAAAACTGGCCAACAAATGCTAAGAGTGACCACTGAAAACTTTGGCTGGCCTTCACCCTCACATGGAACCCACAGCACCACCAACAATCGGCCTACAGGTTTCTGTTTTACCACCAACCTTGAATCTACCAGCCCTAAGTGGCCATTTCACCCCATTGCTGAATGGGGTCCCAAAAGTCCGAACAATCAAAACTGGCCAACAAATGCTAAGAGTGACCACTGAAAACTTTGGCTGGCCTTCACCCTCACATGGAACCCTACCCAGAACACCACCAATAATCGGCCTACAGGTTTCTGTTTTACCACCAACCTTGAATCTACCAGCCCTAAGTGGCCATTTCACCCCATTGCTGAATGGGGTCCCAAAAGTTCGAACAATCAAAACTGGCAAACAAAAGCAAAGAGAGACCACTGAAAACTTGGGCTGGCCTTAACCCTCACATGGAACCCTACCCAGAACACCACCAACAATCGGCCTACGGGTTTCCCTTTTACCACCAACCTTGAATCTACCAGCCATTTTCCCCTATTGCTGAACGGGGTCCCAAAAGTCCGAACAATCAAAACTGGCCAACAAATGCTAAGAGTGACCACTGAAAACTTTGGCTGGCATTCACCCTCACATGGAACCCACAGCACCACCAACAATCGGCCTACAGGTTTCTGTTTTACCACCAACCTTGAATCTACCAGCCCAAAGTGGCCATTTCACCCCATTGCTGAATGGGGTCCCAAAAGTCCGAACAATCGGGACTGGCAAACAAATGCAAAGAGTGACCACTGAAAACTTGGGCTGGCCTTCACCCTCACATGGAACCCTACCCAGAACACCACCAACAATCTGTCTACGGGTTTCCCTTTTACCACCAACCTTGAATCTACCAGCTGGAAAGAAATTTCTTTACTAATTTTATGCACTGACTGGAGAAGTTCCTTCTAGTGGCATTAAAAAACAAAATGAAAGTATGTGGAAAAAACTACAAACACACACAAAAAAAATCTAAAAAGCTAAAACCAGCCAAAGGGACACACACAAAAAAAAACCCAGAAAAACAAACAAAAAACTCACCAACACAAAAACAAACAAGAAAACCACCCCAAGAGAAACAGATCATGATTTTTGTGCATTTATATTTCCATTACAGTACTGAAGTATTACCTTTTTCAGGTTGGAATTTATCCCAGGGTTCCCTTTCTCCTTTCCCATCAAGCAAACATCCAAAAGCTGCAGTGGGAACAAAACATGGCATTTGGATGAACAGTAGCACCAACATCTGGGATTTTCTCAGCTGGGATTTCATGTTAGGTAAGGATTTCACTTCAGGCTGGGATTTCCCAACCAGTTCCATGATTTTAAGTCCTTAACACTCCTCTCTTCTAGACTCCAGGCACCAGGTACACAGAGCATGGTTTTAGAAACACCATGCAAAGGTGTTTTTTTTTTCCTTTTTTTTTTTTTTTTTTTTTTTTAATTTTATTTTTAACTCTCAGATCTTAAGAAATATAGACTTAAAGGCAAACATTTTACTTCTTTCCCAGATGCAGTCATCAGTACTCTTGACTATTCATATGGGAAAGAAAAAAAAAAGAGTACCCATCTCCCCACACTCTATTCCACCTCAGAAGGCCAACAGACTCTGTTATATCATCTATTTAGAATATGATTTGATAATTCTATCCTGTTCAACTCCAGGTTTTTCATATAATGTCTACTCAGCAGCAGCCACTAAGACAGCAGGAGAAACCCCTCCATCAGAAGTTATCCAACTCTTTTCAGTCCTATTTAAGCAGTAAAAAAAAAAAATCAAAACAAACCCTAAAAAAAAGCCACTTTGCTTTATAGGAACCTACATCCTTGAGGGAAAAACTGTTTTGCCAAAAGGAATCCCAAGCAGTGCTAATTAGAAGATAGTATCAAAAGGAAAACTTCTTTGCAAATAGTTAAAAAGCATCATGAAACAACCTCTGCCAAAACTCAAGGTCTGCTCTCTGCTGGGTTATTGTTCCAGGCTGTCTGCAGACATCCCTGCATGAGTTATGTTATTCTGCCATCACTTTGGAAATTCAGGGCCCAAAGCAGATGCCTGTGCTATAACATGGGCTCGACAGGACCTTGCATTTCCACCATAGTAAATCCTAAATAGTTTCCAGAAGCCCTGTGTAGAAAATACCAAAGGAACAGACTGGGTAAGCAGTTTAATGATCACACGCTCTGGGATTCTTTCTGTCTCTGAAGAACTTCCATATGTCCAGGCAGCAACTCTAAAAAGAAAAAAAAAAAAAAAAAAAGAAAAAGTTAGCCTGACACACATTCTTCTGATCTCCAGTGTTGTTGTAACACTTGTTTTGGAGTTGGTTACCTTCTGCCAGGGCTGACAGATCCAGAAAGAACTTCCAGGGAAATTCCTTGGACCAGAAAATATTTTAGGTTATGGACAAGGAGGTAATGCTGGCAAGAGCCATGTGATGGACAAAGCCACCAGGGTCACATAGCAAGGATGTGGGGAGGTCTAAACCTAACCCAGGCCTGGAGCAACAGCATGATGGCCCCACCTAGGTGTAAACCTGTAGTATCTTAACCTGGTGAACACTCAGAGAACAAGGGGTGCTATGAGGGTAACTCCTGAGCTGCTGCCCAGGGCAATATTGTGAAGGAATGGGAGTTTCCAACGCCTGGAGAGGGAAGGGAAATGCTCTCTGGTTTCCTGGAGATGGAGGATATCTGTGTTGCAGTAACAGGAGGAGGTTTTTATATTTTCTGCTTCACTCTGGATTCTTGGGGATGGAGAAGTCACCTCATGATGACATTCATTAAAGAGGTATAGAAAAGAAAACACAGGAGACAGATTTAATTCAAGTGTGTATAAATACCACCCTTGGGGACTAAAGCAGAACTTCCCCTCTCAGATTCCATGCCCCAGAGCATCCACATTCCTCTTGGAGACTCACCCTTCTTGTAACCCCCTGTTTTAAATGCAATAGTTCTGCCTGCAGAACTGAGAACACCTTTTCTCCAGACACAGAGCACTCCATATTCCCTTAATCCCTCCCCACAAAAGCCAAACACAACACACACCCCAGCCAATTGGGTTATTAGGAGAAAAAAAAAAAAAAACAAACCAGAAAATTCATACCTGTAAGAAGTAAGAATATCTGGCTAAGCTTTACTGAGGAGAAGGTTATTTCCCAGCTTTGGCAGAAGTAATTCTTGCCACAAGACAAGAAGCTACATGCACTTTACCAGCACCCACGTGACAGAAGCTGTTTGTAATGCCTAAAGCACACTTGGTAGCTTTACTACCAACAGTTTACTAACAGCTTTGCTTCACTAAGGGCATAGTTTTTGCTTGGTACCTTTTGGCAGGTTACAAGTATTTTGAGGACTTCCACATTGGTGAAGTTTACCCTGATGAGTTTTTAGTGTAACCTTGGCTTAAGTTGCCATCCCTGGCTGCTAACTGAAGCTTCTTCGTAATAAAAGGCCAGGGTTAGAGCCAAGAGTCTCAGAGGCTAATGGGTTCGAGCCAGACCATGAATAATTAAGGGTATATTCTCCATTTATGGCATTGGAGTGGCAGCAACTGGCTGTGGAAATGCATTTGTGGGAATCCCAGAGCCCTTGGGCTTTTCAGCAACGAGCCCGTGTGGCTGCTGTTCCTCACCTTCCCCAGCCAAGTTGTTCAGTCTGAGCCCATCACTTGCAGTCTGGCCTCCAGCAGCCTAAAATCAGCCTTTTTTTTTTTTTCTACCCAAGTCAGCCTCCATTCCTAAGCAAAGCATTGTAGCAAGACGAACCTCTCTTAGGGAACGAGAGACTCTCAAGCAATGCTCTAAGCCTGTGGCTCTCAGAGTTGACCAGCCCGGATCGGTGCTGTTGCTCCAAGAGCAACTGGCCTCTCTGCTGGCTAGCTCAGGACTGAGCTGAGCCTGTGCTTCAGGACTCACCTTTTATTGGCCCCCTGGTCCTGCTCATGCGCAGTGGGGGCCCACCCTAACCAGGCACAGGTGGGCTTAACACAAGTTCATGCTCACTCCCTGGGAATTAGTGGCACCTGGTTGCCTTGTTACACTACAAAGCATCCCCATGTGGGAGTGTTACAGAGAAAAGAAGAGCTACCAGGTTACATTGGGGTGGATGCCATGCAGAAACCACCCCAAAAAACAAGCACTGCAACCTATAAATTTCCCCATATCCTCTCTGGCTAATGCAATGCCTCTTCCCTTCTGGAAAAAAAAAAAAAAAAAAAGCAAAAGCAAAAAACACCTCATGAGAAGATTTATAGCAGGCTCTAAGTTCTTCATGATGACAGAGAAGGAAGAACGTCACCAGTTTGTCACTAAGGGCCTTGCTTAAGGCTCCAGGGAGGTCACACCAATACTTTTAATATTAATGATTGGCCTGGGACAGCTCTATAGCAGCTCCCACACAAAATGGTTCCATGTGTTGAGCTCCTTGCAGAGGTTGGCACTGGGGGGTTTTGCTGGAGAAACATTGCAGCCCCTGGGAAGTCTTGGGTGCTGATTTCTGGCTCCAGCAGCAAACTTGTACCCTCTGCAGATGAGCTGAGCCCAAGGAGCAGCAGCAGGTTTCTTGCTCTCTGAAGGACTGAGCCCTTTTATTCTCAAATTCTTTAGTTTTTTTGGTTGGTTTTTTTTTTTTTCCTTCCCCTAGACCTACTGAGCAAAGGAACTGAGGATGGAAGGAAACAAGAAAAAAATGGGGACAAGGAAAGAAGCAGCAGAAGCTCCTTGTGCTATCTTCTACTCCCAGAGCTTCCCAAGAAGCAAGCACAACACATGCACAGTAGTGGAAGACATCCAACACAATATCCAACTGACTGCTGCTCCAAGAAGTGGAAAGAAAAAAAAACACAAAACAGCCCTAAAACTGCCAAGCACGCAGCACAAATCATTTACGAGGAAAAGACATTTGTAATTACAATTTATTTTAGCTACCCTGCTGCCAGGAGTAACCAGGAACAGAAGAAAGCCTCAGTGTCATCTTTTCACCCTTTAGGGACCAGGGGGTGCTGCTGATCCTGCTGAGTTTTCCTGGTTGAACACCTCCCTCCAGTGGCCAAAGGTTTCCACAGAGCTCAGGCAACTGGGGATCCAAGCTGGGGACAAGCAGCACTTTTCATCTTCCCTCCTTTTTAGGAAAACCAGCAAAGCCTTTGCCCACCTAAATTCTAAGGTTTTGGGCAAAGCATTGCCACCTGCCCAAAGGAGGATGCTCTGGGAAAATAACCCGAAATTGGGGAGATACCTTATGGCCAAGAACCAAGCTCTCCCAGGACAGCCCAAAGGAAGAAGTTGGGCTTCAGCTGGATCATTTCACCCTTCTGTGGGTCCAGGATCCATCTGAGCACCTCTCACTTGGCACCCAGCAGGTCAGGGTTACTGAAACTGAGTTTAAATAAGGCACCACCAGTGGTTGCTGGTTGCACCCCAGCACCTTCTCTAAAAACTGTTTCTGCAAACAGGGCTTGGGTCATGCTAATTATTTCCTAAAGCAACAGTTCCAGACTCCATTAGGACACTAAAAGAGGTCCTTCTAAGGACATCTATGTCAAACAGAGAGAAATACAGAGCGGGATGATCTGAAGGAATTTGAGATCTAGCTCATACCTACTTTGCAAGTGCTTTGGTAAAGGAAGGATGAAGATTCATATAGTTAATTTATCCCTTTCTCATCTTTCCAGTCAAGACCAGTAAGCAGTGGCATAACCTACACAAAAGGCTACACCTCAGCTTTTTTCCTCCTTGGTGGCAGGACTGGATTTTGTCAGTCCCTGAGGCTCTCAACTTCACAGAGTGCAGGTTTGAGGCAACATCTCCAACCAGGGATCACTCTGCTTAGGAGACAAGAGTTAATTCAAAGGAACTACCACTCACCTTACAGCAGGCAAGGCAGGAGTTTTAATTTAGAATTTACCCAAGGAAAATTGTCACCTCCCTTTTGCTGGTGTCCTGGTTTGGGCCAGGATAAAGGTGATTTTCTGTTTTGTACTTTTACTTTTAGCTAAGTCTCTTGTAAGTAACAGCAAGTTTCTCAGACAGTGTGTGTTTCTAGGATTGATAACACTTGATGTTTATAGTTACTGCTAGAGACTGGTGTGCAGAGCCAAGGACACTGCTCAGCTCTGAGGAAAACATTTTACCGTCCAGGAGGATACAGAGGTCCCACCTGAGCCCTCCTTTGGGGAGGAACAGACAAGATAGATGCCAGAATTGACCAAACAGAGGATTCCATCCCATATACGTCACACTCAGTATAAATTTGAGGCATCATGAGGGCCGAGCCAGATCTTTGCCAGATTTCCTGCTTCCCTTCCTTCACCCGGCATCCTGGAAGGATCCCGTCCGTTCATCTGCCTGTGCTCCTGATCCATCCCAGCCCATATCTGTGTGTTCCTGCCTCCAGTTCCCAACTGCTGCCGACTCCAGGATTCCAGCCTGGACTTTCCCAGGGCTGCCATGCAGCCTCGGTGGTGACGTGAGAGTTATTGGGGAAGAGGGGGGAGGAATGTGGTTTCCATTTTCCTGTATATTTGTATATATTTAGTAATTTTTCCTATTTATCATTACTGTTTCATTAAAGCTGTGCAGTTTAGTTTCCAACCCATCAGTCTCTCTCCCTTATTCTCTCTCCTTTCTTTATCAAGGAGAGAGAGATTAATAGAGAGCGTCTGTTATTCGGTTTAATTGCCGGGCCAGTGTTAAACCGTGACAGCTGGGTCTTCACAGTCCACACTGACCTCAGAACAGCTTTTGACAGACCCTTTGCTGTCCTGAACAAAACACATCAGTTAGATGCATGTGAACAGAAGGGGAGAGGAAACCAGGAGAAAATACTGCAATGTACAAGTCAGAGGCAGGGATTTATTTTTTTTTTTTAGCAAAGTCTTTATTACAGAAATATTCACCTTCTAGACTTTTGCATCTGTACATGCATTTCTCCCAGTAGGAAGACGTTGCTAAAAACAGACAAAAAACCCCAAAAAGGCAACCCAGCACGGGCTCCTTTTTACTTGCTGCTCAGCATTGGCATCCATGTCATTAGAGAATAGGCTGTGCTACAAAAGCCAGGAAGCTTTACTGCTAAGAGTGCCTTCTGCTATAGCAAAGGTCAGCTTGAAGGTCCTTGTGCAGGGGGGGGGGGGCAGGTGCTCCAAAACCTCATCAGACCTCCATAAAACCCAGCTGCCCAGTTCTGTCTGCTCCCCCCAGCCACTGCTGTGCTCAGAAATAAGGACAGAGCAAGGACCCAGCTGCTGGGGCCCTAATCCCCTGCAACAGAAAAGGAAAACTGAGTAGGTAGTAAAGCCATTCCTTTGAGCTGCTCTTAGGGTTACTCCTACTGACCCCATCCCCTGACTAAAGACAGTTCTGGGACCACCTCTGTAAGGCAAAGGCTCCCTCACCAAGTACCTTGCATCAGGTCTCGGGCAAGGACCATCCCCTTCTCTCTCCTGCAGCTTCCAGGGTGGCTGCAGACACAGGGAACTGCAGGAAATCTGCTGTGCCCATCCCACCTCCAAGACTGGGAGGATTTGCAGCCTTATTTAGGAATCCGGGGCAGTTTTTCACACACATTTCCTACCTTTTTCTCCTCTACACCACTCCTCGCCAGCCAGGGGTAAAAAAGAGTGAACAGTCCAGCCATTAAGTAGAGAAACCACTTGGGGAATGAGAAACCACCCAGCCTGCATGACTTCCAGAACCAGGTACTGATCTGCTCCAACACTGCCACTTGAGACAGAGCTCAGGATGCAGCCCTGGCTTCAGACTGCAGTGGAGTCAGAAGAGTGGAGAACTGAAATAAAAGCAACTTATCCTTGCATCCCAGCTACAGACCCTAAAGTAGGCATTGGGAGCAGTGATAACTCCAACACAGAGCATCAGCAATCCAGTCAGATCCCTCAATATTCATGATTAAAAACCACAGCTAACAGATTTTATGCTCATGAAGGGGGGGAAAGGGAAAAATAAAGCTAATCACAACCTCTATAAAAGTTGGCAACCCAAGAATGCCCTCAGCAATGCCAGCCCAGAGCTGAGTCCCCAGAGGGCAGCAGCCTCTGAAGTGCCTCCAAGCTGACAAGAGCCAGCAAAGGGAAGGGGGGGGGGAGAGGAAAAGGTAAAGAGGCAGAGGGGGAGAAATGTGTGTTGAATCCAGAACCCAAAGGACCCATTCCCCACCACAGTCTGCCAAGCCAAAAAAAGGTGGAAAGCCAGAAATAGGTGGGCTTGGCTCCCTCCTCTCAGGGGTTTCTCATCATGCTCCAAGGCAAGGCAGAGCTGACTCCAGAAGCAGGAGAAGGGAGCACAAGGGTAGCACTCAGTGTTTCAGATGAGAGCCAAGGATGAAGGAGGCAGAGGAGTTGCACAAGAAGGATGCACAGATGAAGGATGCACAGTAGGAGTCCAATGAGGTTAACTGCAAGGGAGGAAAAGCCCTATAAAGCACCACTAGTTACCACCACCAGTCAGTGAAGAAGCTGAATCTACTGAAGCACTGGAATCTCAACAGCAATCCTGGCTCATGGGACAAAGATGGAACTTTGGGGGGAAAGATGGGTGAGAGGAGGACCAGGGGAGAGGGGATTTATTTCATGTTAGGCCCAGTGGGTTGTAGAACAGAAATATCAAGTGTATTAACATGGAGCAGGCAGCAAAAGCATTGTCTCCTCAGGTTATCTGGTGCCTTGTGTGATGTGAGATAGTTAAGTTCTGCTTCTTGAAGTAAAAATAATCCAGAGACAGGATGCAGGTGGCCTCAGGGCCCTATTGCCAGAAAATCAGGTTGTATTGCAGCTCTAAGAGTCCTTAGCAGAGTGGTATCAGAAATGGGATGTCACAGGAAGAGTGGT
This sequence comes from Calypte anna, assembly GCF_003957555.1. Taxonomy (NCBI): domain Eukaryota; kingdom Metazoa; phylum Chordata; class Aves; order Apodiformes; family Trochilidae; genus Calypte; species Calypte anna. Next base: position 3,573,212 of record NC_044251.1, read on the forward strand.
CAATGGTTAAACAGTCTGGGTGTGAGGCAGGAATGTTCTGGTTGCTTCTTTCTCTGGGGTGCCAGAGCTCTGGAGTCACTCAACTCAAGACTTGGGCACTTTGGTGTAGTCTTCACTGTGTATGTTCTTGCAGAGAGAAATGGACAGGATCATCCCCAGCAGCTGGAATAAGTAAGGAAAAACAGGAATAAAATCAGCAACCGGGCAGGAAAGGGTGGTAGAGGGGAGCAAAATACAGTTGTCTTCTTTTCACGATAACAGCTGAAAAGAGTTGGTCCCCATGGCAAGGAAAAGGCAATAACTGGGATGACAAAAATATTCTGCTGCAGAAATGGATCTTTACCTGGAATCTATGTTATGGGCTTTTTAAGGCAAGAAGTGGCAGCTCACTAGAGGGGGATGTTGCTTGTCTCATTCTTCCTGGTTACACCTGAACTGAATTGCCAAGTGCCAGGCAGGAACAAGTAGATAGGGATTGGTTCAACTTTTAATCCAAGCACTGCACTGCCATAAACCAGGTGTCTAATACTTGGAAAGAAAAAAAAAAAACCAAACAAACACACACACAAAAACCAAAAAAAACCCACCCACAAAAAAAAAAACCTAAACACATACACACACAAAAACCCCCAAACACACACACAAAAACCCCCACATACAAAAAACCCCCAAACACACACAAAAAAACCCCCAAACACACACACAAAAACCCCCACATACAAAAAACCCCCAAACACACACACAAAACCCCCCCCACACAAAAAACCCCCAAACACACACAAAAAAAAACCCAAATACACACACACAAAAAAAACCCCAAATACACACACACAAAAAAAACCCCAAATACACACACACAAAAAAAACCCCAGACACACACAAAAAAAACCCCAAATACACACACACAAAAACCCCCAAACAGACACACACACAAAAACCCCCAAACAGACACACACACAAAAACCCCCAAACACACACAAAAAAAACCCCAAACACACACAAAAAAAACCCCACACACAAAGAAAACCCACACACACACACAAAAACCCCCAAACACACACAAAAAAAACCCCAAACACACACACACAAAAAAACCCTCCAAACACACACAAAAAAACCCCCAAACACACACACACAAAGAAAACCCCAAACACACACAAACACACAAAAAAAACCCCAAACACACACACACAAAAACCAAACCACACACAAAAAATCAAACACATACAGACACAAAAATACCCCAAAACCCAAACACACACAAACCCAAACCAGCTTTGCCTTTAACAGCATGCATGGTAAGACAGGATGGGTTCCCATCAGGGGGTAACTTACCTCTATAACACCAACACCAGTGCAGACCCCAAGAATGACACCCAGGTTATCCTTTAACCACTTCTCCACACCATCCATGCATCCCTAGAGAGAAAACATGGTCAGGACGGAAAGATGCACAAATCCAAGTATCCCAGCTGAAAACCCCTAAGACATCTCCTTCTCCTTGGAGAGATGATCCCAAGTTACAGGTCATACCAAGCTTCACAGAGAGCTTGAGAAGAAAACAGCATCAAAGGAGGGCAACTGGGCTGGTGAAGGGACTCGAGCACAGACCCTATGAGGAAGGGCTGAGGGAGCTGGGGGTGTTCAGCCTGGAGAAGAGGAGGCTCAGGGGAGACCTCATCACTCTCTACAACTCCCTGAAAGGAGGCTGGAGCCAGGGGGGGGTTGGGCTCTTTTCCCAGGCAACTCTCAGCAAGACAAGAGGGCAGGGTCTCAAGTTGTGCCAGGGGAGGTTTAGGTTGGAGATTAGAAAGAATTTCTTTCTGGAGAGGGTGATCAGACATTGGAATGGGCTGCCCAGGGAAGTAGTGGATTCTCCGTCCCTGGAGATATTTCAAAAGAGACTGGATGTGGCACTCAGTGCCATGGGCTGGGAACTGCAACGGGAGTGGATCAAAGGTTGGACTTGATGATCTCTGAGGTCCCTTCCAACCCAGCCAGTTCTATGATTCTATGATCATTTCTAATTTTTCTTGCCCAAACTTCCACAGGCAAAACTGATGTGGAAAAAAAATGATCCAAAAAATTCCCCCAGGAGCAAAGAGAATGGAAGTTCAGCTGAAGGTTCACAGGAGCCAGACACAGCCACTTACCTGCTCATGGACAGGCCAGTCAGCAGAGGTTGCAGTGGTGTTGACAAGGACATCCAGATTACAGAAACCACTATCCACCTGCAAGTCCTTGGAGCTATTGGAGCAGGAGCATGGATAGGCAGTCATGCTTTGGTTGATAAGAATCTCATTATTTTCCCAGTCCTTTGCTCCAGTCCAGCCACAGCAAGCAATCTAATACACAGAGAGATAGCATCATGGTTTTACACTTTGCACTGGTAATATACTGGGGATGAAAACAGGCAGGCAGGGGAGGCAGAAACACACAGGAGCTCTCTCCCCATATAAAAACACCAGACAGGCCATACTGCTTGCATCAATTAGTACCATTAGAACATCACCCTGCTTACCAGATGATGCAAAGGGCCATCCAGGGTGGATGAGGTGCTACACTGGATGGGTTAGTGGTTAGGGGTTGTAGGGCATATGATCTTTAGAGGTCTCTTCTAAACTTGATGATTCTATAATTCTATGATTCTCTGAAGAATTTCATCATTTCCTACTAAAGAATCCCTATTAACAAGACAACAGGCCACTTCTAGTCAACTTTAAGCACAGCAGATTATAACATGACTCCAATGGGATGAGGTTCAACAAGGCCAAGTGCCGGGTCCTGCACTTTGGCCACAACAACCCCATGCAGCGCTACAGACTGGGGACAGAGTGGCTGGAGAGCAGCCAGGCAGAAAGGGACCTGGGAATCTGGATTGACAGGAAGCTGAACATGAACCAGCAGTGTGCCCAGGTGGCCAAGAAGGCCAATGGCATCCTGGCCTGGATCAGGAACAGTGTGGCCAGAAGGTCCAGGGAAGGGATTCTGCCCCCATACTCAGCCCTGGTAAGGCCACACCTTGAGTACTGTGTCCAGTTCTGGGCCCCCCAGTTCAGGAAGGAGATTGAGGTCCTCGAACAGGTCCAAAGGAGGGCAACCAAGCTGGTGAAGGGACTCGAACACAGATCCTGTGAGGAGAGGCTGAGGGAGCTGGGGGTGTTCAGGCTGGAGAAGAGGAGGCTCAGGGGAGACCTCATCACTCTCTACAACTCCCTGAAAGGAGGTTGGAGCCAGGGGGGGGTTGGGCTTTTTTCCCAGGCAACTCTCAGCAAGACAAGAGGGCAGGGTCTTAAATTGTGCCGGGGGAGGTTTAGGTTGGAGATTAGAAAGAATTTTTTCACGGAAAGGGTGATCAGACATTGGAACGGGCTGCCTGGGGAGGTGGTGGACTCTTCGTCCCTGGAGACATTTAAAAAGCGACTCGATATGGCACTCAGTGCCATGGTCTAGTGACTGTGGCAGTAGTTGATCAAGGGTTGGACTTGATGATCTCTGAGGTCCCTTCCAACCCAGCCTATTCTATGATTCTATGATTATGATTCTATGCTCTGCCCATCCCTACAGTTCTAGCACACCACTCATGCCAGAATATGAATACTTCACAAGGTTTAAAGCACAGACCTAGATACTCACAGGCCATGAAGTTCTACATGAGTTCTACAGAGTGTAATCTGGATTAATTTCTGCAGAGTGAATACCAGCAAGCCTCATCTCTGCTCACAGTGCTAAACAGAAGTGAAAATGCAAACCAGATGTTGCTGGGAGGTCACAGCTGGAGGAGGGGAGTTGCCCAGTGTGACAGGTTGGAGATCTTTGAGTCCCTCCTGTTCATTTTCAGGAGGTTGATTTGGTGAAGGAGAAGCAAGGCAAGGAAGAAATTAATGTATATCACATATATTCAAAGATACCTCACAAGAAATACTGCCTGGTCTTCCACTACCAATGCTAACACCAGTCTAAACACTGACCTGATTTTATTTTGAGCAGCACACATTATTTTAGTTATTTTTTAATTTTTTTTTTTTGTGCAGACAGGAGGCAGGAACTTCTCATTTTCTGGTTCATCAATTGCAAGGCACCACTGATCTTACTCTTGGCTCCCCTCCCAGGGGACATCTGCAGCTACCACATGATGGCATCAACATGCCACCAAGCCCCGCAGAGTCAGGATGGGTTTGCACCCATCTGGCTGCAGTTGGGACTGGCTGGAAGATGGGGTGAAGAAACTTTTCCATCTGAAAAAAAATTCACATTCTTCTCCAGCCACGTGATAAAATTGCAGTTGCTGGAGGGGAAAGCACATCAGGGAGTCCAGTGAAGAGTAAGATTTAGTCTTAAGTGTGGGTCCTGGTGCTCACATGGTGGTACAGAGCAGAAAAGCTCCCCAAACCCCATGTGGAAGTTTACAGAAAAGCCCCCTTTGTTCAGAGGAGAAAAGTAATGTTTCAGCCTGGTGTAAAAGACAGGAGAGGGGAGGTACAAAAAGCTCAACACTCACCCCAGGACAAGCAGGTTTTTTCCAAACAAGTATTGAAGATCCAACCTCCAGAAGGAAATACTAATTTGGGCTTTTAATTTCAAGGACTGGTCTAGAGAATGCCCACCCCTTTCAAATGCTAACTCTAGTGTATACAAGTGAAATTATGACTCCTAATACTCAGCTTATCCACCTTACAAAACCTTCTGCTGCTCCCACATAGAAGAAAGCTCACCCAGGACCCTCTCTCAGACTCAGCCTTCTCAAGTCTGCTGGCAGCAGTGATGATAAAACAAAGAAATCCTTCTCCCTCCAAGGAGGAGGAATACTGCAGGTCAGTATTTCTGAAGAACAGACAGTAGGAAAATGCTATTACTTGTCCTTACTACTCATCAGTCCCACGCTGGGCATGTATCTAAACCACTCCAGCTCTCAGGCTGGAGCTTTGGCAGTAAATAACTATCATGACTCCAGGCTGCATGAACACTGACCTAGTTGCTCAAACACTGACCCTGCTGCTAAAGCAGGAACCACAGGCCCTTGGATGACTCCCAAGAAGGCTGACATTTGCAGAAAAGCTGTAACAATCAGCAAGCAACACGTAGTAGGGCAGGCAGTGCTGCTGACTTGCCTAGCAATAAGTTAGGGATTTTATTTCCTCCAGGAATAGGATGCAGTGTGGCTTCCACAAAGGTTGGTAGCATTCCAAAGGCCCTGGAGATGCCATTTGGCAGGCCAGATACTTCAAGCTATGCAGCCAATCCTACCTCATCCTAAAGAGGAATCATGCAGGAAAGGTTTAGGGTCTTGCAATGAGCAAGCAAGGCAGTTTTCTAGAGTGCAAGCACCAAACCTCAGGGGCAAGAGCCACAACTTACCTGTGTCTGCACGTAGTCCCATGCATCTTGCAGGTTCCTCTCATCATCATTCAAAGGGTCATAATTTTCAATCAGATTTCCAACTATGCGGGACAGCTCTTCTTTCAGCTGGCAAGGAAAAAGGCAGCAGAGCAGTCAGTTCCTTGCAGCCTTTCCTGGGGGGGTTTAGGGTGGATAACACCCCTCCCTATCACCTATGTTTGTCCAGTGGAAAAGACCACGAGCTCATCACCAGTATGTCTGAGAAAATATTTTGCTTTCCTCTAGCTCCAGGGAATTAGAGCAAAGACAAAAATTGGAGATTAAAAGTACTATTAAAAAAAAAAAAAGAAAAACCCAAACCAAAACAGGCAGTAGCTTCTAGTTAGGTCTTTTCCAAAGGACCTGAAGGAAAGAGTAGCAGGTGCTCAGGCTGTCACTCATACAACACAAGCATTTTTTACCTGCAGCAAAGAGACAGGTAGAAATATATCCAAAACACTGGAAAAAATCAGCATTTGATTGCACATAAAGCAATGCTTAAAGGAAAAAAGCAACTAAGCAGAGACAAATCCCCCAGACTGGCACCTTGAAATACCTTGCTCTGCAGTCTTGTCTATGCTTTTGAAAAGAGGTAATAAATATTATCAACTGAATGCAATGCAGAAGATAAAAATCACACTATGACAACCAGGGAGTGTTTCTTGCTAAGGAAACGTTTTTTCCAGGCAGAAGTAAACTATACAAATCCATTATACATATATATATGCATATATATACCCTAGCTTTCAACATTGCATGGCCTGCTGCTACAGAACTAGGAAGTTACCCATGAGAAAATTCATTAATTCTAGGTCCCCATTTCCTCCACCAGTTTCTTCTCAAGCTTCTTAAGCAGATTGGTTCCTCAAAAGCTGAGGCTTGGAATAAATTCCTTTGCTTATTAAGTATAGCATTATGTTTGTTCCAGCACTGATGGGAAGCACACATGATGCACAGAAAAGTTCAGACATCAGACCAAGCAATCAGGCATCCATCCCACTTAAGACCAGAAAAGAAAGGAAAATAAATTTCATTCACAAGAAAGCAAAGTTGTGAAAATCTGGGCAAATGAATGTTATAATGTATGGAGGCCAACTGGAGATCTACCACAATAAAAAGGGATGCTTGGTGGCCACCAAACAAAAAAACCCTACAGGATCCAGTGGTCCAGAGTCAGAAAACAGAAACAGCCTGAGTTTGCCTCAGGAAAATCCTCCCAGGAGAGACAAAGAGGAAAAATTTTGTACAAAGCACAAACTGTATCTCTTCAGAAATGCTCCATGCAGCTTCAGTCACTCAGAAAAAGCTTCCTGCAAAAAGCATGGATAAGGTGATCTCTACAGCCTCAGTCTGGAAGGGAAGGGAACTCAGCAGCCAAAGTCTTGGTGCTTCCCAGCAAGTCCTTGCCCAGGCACAGAGAAGGGCTCCAAACGTGGTGAACACCAAGGGAACAGAAATAGGGATGGTTCTCCTGGTTAGACACAGGCTGAACAATTCCTGTCACTCTGCTCCTGGGTGCAGCTGGGTTATTTTGACATTCAGCTGATGGAAATCTTCCTTTTTCACAAGGCATGGATCTGCCTCTGCCCAGACTCCTCTAACTGCTGCTTCTGTATTGAGACAGTAAATGCTCCAGCTATCTAAACTGCTCATCAACACCCTCACCACAAACCCTATCAAATCAGCCCTTCATCCCCATTTCTTATTGAGGGATTTGTTTGAGCTGAGATGTGCCAGCTGGACCAGCCAGAAGACTCTTTCACCTTATTGCACCTCCTTCTGAAGCTCTTCTCAGCCAGGCTGGACATGAGGACTGCTCATGTTACTGCTAAGGACAGACCCAGATCACAAGAGATTGGAGAGAGTATTACACTGCTTGAGGGATGGGACAGATTTCCATCAGCCTGAGCACAAGGATGCTCCCCATTCCCTCCCTTACCTTGCCTGTGCTGCTGCAGCAGATTTCAGACTGCTGGAAATGTAATTTTTTTCCCCTTCCCTTCTGCTGCAATGCTTGTTGCAAATGACCATGGCAAACCCAGGGACACCCAGGAAGAGGATTAACCATCAGGGAGAAGCTTCCCTACAACAGCAACCACTCTTCTTGGGAAAACTGCATCTCTGCTGCCTGGGATCAGCTCTACCAGGCCAGACAGATGGGATGCACGATCTGTCTTCTCATCATGTCTAGCTCCTTCCCCCTTTAACTACTTCCCATCCCCTTTTCCTGCCCTTCAAACCAAGGCAACCTGACCTGGTTCTCACTAAGGAGATTGTCCTTGGCTGCTGCCATAAGCCTTATCAGTTACTGAACCTCCCAGTTCCCTTCCTGCTGCTCCACAGGCAGAGGGAAGCAAGGTTTGGTGCCATTCCCTGGGCCCATCTAGCCCCTTAGCTACTAAGCCATTTGGAGCCCAGATGTTCCTTCTGCAAGAATCCCAGCTACTGCCTCTCTTCTCCATCCCAGGAATTCCCCACCACAGGAATTCCCAGGGCCTGAATGGGATGTCCCCAAGCACAGCTGCAAAGGAAGCTGTATCCCTGTTCTTCCCCTGCTCTCATGTCAGAGCAGGCAAGAAGTTTGCCAGACAGCTCTGCTTTCCAAAAATGCTCACAAACCATGCTCACAGGTTTACCCAGCAGGGCAAAACCCAAAAGAGAATCACAGCATCTCCTACTGATCCCTCTTTGACACCTGGCAGAGGAAAAGCCAAAGAGCAACAAGCTAAAAAAGGCATGCTAAGCATTCAGCATCCTCACCACCCTCACCCCACAGCCATGGCAGTCCCACTACATGAATGGGGCTCCCAGTTTGGCTGCCAACCAGCTGGAGGCCTGACAGGGCACTGCCAGGGAACCCATATCCAGAGGATGAGCTGCTGCAGTATATTCCAGTAGCTCAGAAGTGTAGCAGGAGGAGCCATTCTTGCTGCTGAAGCTCGACGAGCTGCTGGTCTCTTCCAGGACTCCAGCCACCACACAGCGCTTCCAGGGTAGAAGTGTAGCAGGAGGAGCCTTTCTTGCTCCAGAGGCTCGACAAGCTGCTGGCCTCTCCATGCCTTGCACCAGAGTGAGCTGAGGTGCCTTCTGTGGGTGTGTGTCCCACCTTTATTGGCCCCCTGGTCTTGCTCATGCCCAATAGGGGCCTGTCCTAACCAGGCACAGGTGGACTCACACCCACTCTTTGGCAACTCAAGGCACCTGGCTGACAAGGTCTCTCTACACAGAAGTGATTCCCTACACGAGGGAAAGGCAATCCCTCCATCTTCCATGTCTACTGGAGCTCTACAAGTAACACACCATGGAACTGCATTCCTGATGAAGTGCTCCACTTCAAAACATTAACCCACTTGGCTTTAAGCTCAAATTGTAGTAGAGATATTCATGATACTCTCAGATACTCGTGCTTGCTCTTGGGGAAAGAGGTTTTACATACAGATGCAGAAGGGCTGAAAGTTCAGAAGAAGATGACACAGCAAGAGAGGACAGTCAAAAAAGTAATCACTCAGGCTGGTAACCTCTCAAGGCACCACTGCTAAAAATTTTACAGATTTCACTGCAGCAGCCTTTTACAAATTTCTTTTTCCTGTTCCCAGCACCCAAAAATAAAGCCTGAATACCAAAGAGAGCTTCATAAGCCTTGAGAAAGCAGCACTACTGAGACTGGCAGATAGAGAAGCAGCCAAGTGTCCAGTTAAACTGCTGAGCTGGGGTAGAGGACAGGAGACTCCAGTTATGCCTGCCCACTTTGGGAGAAATCATATCCAAGTGTCTCCTGTTCCCCAAGGCAAAGGAAAATATGCACAGGGAGAAACACTTACCCTTTCTTTCTGGAAGTAGATGACCAGTCCAGCAGCAACCTGAGTTATGAGGATTACCATCAGGCAGGTGAAATACTAGAAACAAACCAGATGTCCACTATCAGCCTTTAGGAAGTTCTTAACATAACAGCACAAGTTCAGTAAGATTTCATCTACAGGAAAGGTCAAAACTCTGTGCCTGCCTGCAGACAAGCTCTGCTAGCAAAAATGCCCTCCCCAGTGAAATGCTTAAGCACAAGTGCCTGCAGCAGACCCTGCATTTTATCATTTTTCCCAGCAGGCCAACAGGAAGACTTGAAGGGGCAGAGGGTTTACAAGCACCTCCTGAATGTGTAATCCCACCTGGGAATCCCTCTCCCACCTCCTGCTCCATTCCCAGTCCACTCCGACCTCAATCAGTTTGACCCTGCCTATCCCAAGCCTCCATGGCAAGAAAAAAAAATTTAAAAATCAATTTTACAAACCTAATTATTTTTTTTATTATTTTTGAAAGTCAACTGCCTTTTAAAAAAAAAGCTATTTGTTTGAGGATCTAATTTTAAGATTCATCTAGATGAATTTAAATTGAGATCATTAAGATGCTTTTAAGGAAAGTTTGCCACCTAAGGTTACTTTTCAACAGTGGCAGCCACTCCTACACTACATGAGGAGATGCTCTCAGTGCCAGAACACACCATTTCTTATAAATCCTTGCTTTCCTATAAATACATGCTCTGAGTAAGCAGGAGCTGAAGAAAGAGGCTGATGTGTCACCTTATCCAGAAGATTTCCTACAGATGAACCCCTTGGAGGGGTCCTGACAGACAAGGGCATTCCTGGTCAAGCCTCTCCATTCTTGTGCTTTGCAGAGAAGCTGAGGTTTTTGGCACAGGAGGACACTGTCACTCTTCAATCTCCCTGCCCTTCATACTTGTCCTTGCACCACTGAGAGCACAATGAAAACAGGGAAGTCAGGGTAGGAGGTCAAGACACAGGGGGACCTGGGACATTTCTCCTCATCTCACTGTTTTCAGGAGGTATCAGTGACATCCTCTCTCATTCAGCAGTTATAAAGTCCCATCCCAGAAACTGCTGCCAGAGCCCCTTGGCTAAAAATTCAGTGTGCAAATTCTGATCCAAGCTGCCCTCCTGCCATCCCCAGGGATCCCTTGGAAAATATCCAAGGGATATTTTGCAGGAGTGGTATTAAAGGGAGGATATAAACCATGAATTCTCTCACCAGACCCAAGAGACAGCGGATTTCATTGACTGCTCCAAGACAGCCCAGGAAGCCCATCAGCATGGTGAGAGCCCCAACACCAATGAGGACATAGGCACCAGTCTTCAGAGAAGGAGATGACATCTCTGTGGAGACCAGAAGGCACAAAATTACATCCTGACAAGAGCTACATCTGCTGTCACTATTTAGAGAACTCCCTCAGTATCTATTTATCATAGGCTGTTGTCTTCTGCAAAGGGACTGCATGCTGAACATGGGGACAGAAGGATGCTTCTGAGTGTCTTCTGAGGAAGGAAGGCTTTCAAAGCCAACCTGAACACCTCTTAACTCAGAGCCTGGAAGACTCAAGGCCACACCAAACAAATGAACTTTGTTTGGAGAAAGCTTCCTGGGTTTGTAACTCCCTCTGAGATTATGTCCTCCTCCACCCCTGTCTGCTTCAATTCCCTTTGCTACCTGCAGGAAAGCTTTTCTTTCAAGTCCTAAAGCCCCTTTTTGGTTTAGCTTTTCATTTTAATGCACTATTCCTTGTTCCAGCTGTTCTGGTTTTATTTGCCCACTTGCAGGGAACAGTGGGACACAGAAACTCTGGGCAGTGAAAGGTGACACAGGAGCTCGTGTTGAGCATGGATGATGGGACAGATACCTTGACAAGTCAGGTGCTCTGTATGATCCCCTCCAAACAGATGCTTTTCCAGGACCAAAACAGGGATCATGTCCAAATTAGCTGCTTTACCTATTCTCCTAGCTAGCCCCTGCTATGGTGTCTGGAATGAATGCCCAGTGGTTTTTCTACTGAGTTTAGGTAGTTAACTTATTTCATTTCACCACTTATTTCAGGCATGCTGGTGCTCTCAGTCCTCTCCCTTCAGCATTTAGTGTTTTGAGCAATTTAAAAAACCCAGCTTTTCCATTTGAGTTGCTCACAGGAGTGGTTCTTGCAGAACAGGGAGCAAGCAGCATGGTGGAAAAGCTGAAGAGATACCCAGTCTAGAAATAGTAACCAGAAAACTCATTTCTCATTAAGAGGCATCCTTAGACCTGCAGCTGCACAGTGTAGGGGGATTCTGGATGCCCACTGATTAATGATAATAATATTCCTAGAGCTCAGCATTTAGCCTCCTGGACAGCAATCCAAGGAGACAAGTTTACTCTGAGCTCCTCCCCAAAAAGCTGAGTCACTGAACACAGATAAATACTCTGCCCCCTAAAAAATACCTCACCCCACTTCTCCTACCTGCTGCCAGTCACCAGCTACCAAACTTTTCCTCTAGAATTTAATTCCCAAAAGGCACCAGAGCTCTGTGCCACGTATGATCCATCCTGCTCCCCATCCCCAAGTCTGCTCCATCACCATCCAACTGCTCAAGTGCCCAGGCTGCAGCACCTCCCCAGTGCCAGAAGGGGGAAGAAAAAGAAAATGTATTTCCTAGCTCAAAAGGCCTATTCCCTAACTCAAAAGCCCACCAGAGGAGTGACCATGGCAGGGGGACAGGAGCTGTGCTCTGCAGGATGCTCTGTCTTGCAGAGAGAGGTGACTCTGCTGCATCTGCTGTCACCCCCTGTTTTCCCCTGTGCTGGGCAGGCAGCCAAGCAAGTCCAAGAGGCTCCTTTGGCAGGGGCTGCAGTGCCCTGCTGGGCTCCCTCCCTGATGCCTGGGTCACTAAGAAAGAGGGCAAGGCATGGGAAAGGAAATGAGGGGGGAGGGTGAAAAAGAGCTGAGGCTGGAAATCTCCAGGAAGGAAGCTAAAGCCTTAAATGCTCTGCTTGCAGAGATTCTGGGTAAAATGGGAAGAAGCAGAGCCAAACTCAGGGATTTTGTGCCTCCACAAGAGGCAGGAACACTCATCAGCCTGGGGGGAAGAGCTGCTGGCCCAGTGGTACCAAACACACACAAGACCAGGAGGGATGCTGCAAATAGCCTGGACATGATAAACTCCTTTCTGGCTGCCTGCATCATTAGTAGGGCAGTAGTAGGGATGTTTTCTCAAGCCAGAATCTTCCAAAGCCAGGCCAGGGTGTTCAGTAGAACCTGGGAGGATAAAGCCCTTGCAGGATGCTGATAGCTGAAGGCCATTATTGTTATTCTTGTTCCTTCCCTGGGGCTGCAAGCAGTGGGCAGGAAGCCCTCCTGCACCACCTGGCACTGGTGCCAGGATCTTCTGGAAGTCGTGGCCATGGGTAACCAGAGCTGCCAGGCAGAAAAAGCTGTTTGAAGGCTCCTCTAGGAAAAAGCACAAAGGAGTTTGTGAAGGATGGAGCTGAGCTACTCATTTGGTTTTGGTTGTTTTGGTTGGTGCAGAAAGCAGAACCACAGGTAAGACTCAAGTGGATGCTCTTGGCTGACTCAAAGGGGAAGAACGTTAGCACAAAACACCCAGGATGCCCAGGCAAAGTCTTAAAGTGTCCATAACTGAGTATGTTCTAGAAGCTAGAGAACTAAACACAGACCCACACCTTCCATCCTCCCTCAGATCTACATCCTCTGCTGCTTAGGAACAGTGGTGGTAGGATGTACATGAAGCACTGATAAAACCAGCTCCATCTTTGCCTTGGCATTTAAACTAGACAGATTGAAATAGATTACAGAAAGCTGTAGAAAAAAATTGAAATTCATTACACAAAAAAAAGAAATGGAAAGAGATTACAGAAAGCTGCAGAAAAAATTGAAATAGATTACAGAAAGCTGTAGCAGAGGGGACTAGCAGAGCAAAACTACACTAAGGCACTGGGGGGGCCTTCAGACACGATGCTGAGGAAACACAGAGAGTGAAAAAAGGATGGAACACTCATCCTTATAGTGAAAGTGAAGTATTTGGGTGAGGAGGCACTGACCCTGGGCTGCAATCCACAAGAGCAGCACGAGTGCTGGATCTCCAGGGTTGCTCCTGCTCCCCCTGTCCCTGCTGGAGTCCCTTGGTGCTATCCACCATGTTACTGCTCAGCGCACACTCCAGACATGAAGCATTGCCAGCCCCAGACTACACTGTGGTGAATCCAGAGTTAATCCAGCAGAAGAGGAAGAAAAAGAAGAAAACATCATCTTACGTAGAACAGCAATGAAACTGCTTTTGTCAGCCAGGATCCAGATCCCAAAACCCAGGATCACAGCACCCAGGATCTGAAAGAGTAAGAACAGAACACACCCAGCCAGCTTATTAATATAAATAAATAAATACAAAAAAAAAGAGGAAATCACCATTCTCCAGACTTGCAGAGGGAAAACAACCATTCTCCTGCCGTTCCCACCCATCTCCCCCATGGTTCTCCTCCCAAAATAAACAGGATTAGCATGACTCCAGGAAAAGGGCCTCAGCCAACTGCACAGGAGCCCCAGGTTCTGCTTGGCAGTCCTTCACATGGTGCTGTACAGGAGGACCATTCAAAACTGCCTGAGGAAGGGATGTCCTGCTGCTAGAACCCTGTTACTAGAAGCAAAAGGTAAGGGCACTGCTGCTTGGAGGAACCGAGCAAGGACAAACATACCTCGTGTAGAATTTTAAAGATTTGTTTGGACAGAGAAATCCCTGACCCTATGGGGCCAGACTAGAAGGCAGCTGCCTAAGGATTAGATATATCTGGCAGCTGGAACATTGCCAGGAAGGAAATATTTGGCTTTTCAGGCTCTGTTATAATGCTATGGCTTCAACCCACAGATGCAAAAAAAAAAAAAAAAAAAGCCAGCAGGATTTACTCTGTGTGTGCAGGTTCCCTTGAGTGTGAGCTGCTTTGCCCCTTCCAAAGCCAGCCTTCAACATTTAGTCACTATTTTATGCCAGAATAACCCAGAACCACTCATCTTCCTGAACCAGGCACAAAGAGTCAAGCATTGGGAAACATCATCCCCCCAATCCAACACACAGAGTTTTATGTAGGGCAAGGACCACTGGAGCAAGAGGACACAGCTGGATCCAGACATGGAGCTTAGAAGGCAAGAGACAGTTTTCCCATCTCTTTTTTGAAAGAGGGGGGAGAAAGGGAGGCTCTGGTTTAGCTTCCAGGTATCACCACGGCTTATGCTACACTGAGAGGTGCTTGCACATAAATGACCCCAGCTCCCAAATCAGGCCGAGAGCACCATTATACCCATAATAAAGGGACTATGAGAAGCCTGAGAGGCTGTGGGTTTGATAAGAAGCTGAAACTTGTGCTGGCCAGCCAAGTGGCTGCCCAAAAATCTAAAACAGACTTTGGAGAACCAAGGGAAGGACAAGGACTGCAAGCCAAATGGACTGCAGGCAGTAGTTCTTAACACCAGCAGGATTTCAAGATAGAATGAATGAAATTAAATAATAAATCACAGAATCATAGAATCATAAAATTGGCTGGGTTGAAAAGGACCTCAGAGATCATCAAGTCCAACCTTTGATCCACTCCCGCTGTGGTTCCCAGCCCATGGCACTGAGTGCCACATCCAGTCTCTTTTGGAATATCTCCAGACACGGAGAATCCACTACTTCCCTGGGCAGCCCATTCCAATGTCTGATCACCCTCTCCATAAAGAAATTCTTTCTAATATCCAACCTAAACCTCCCCTGGCACAACTTGAGACCATGCCTGCTTGTCTTGTTGAAAGTCGTCTGGCAAAAGAGCCCAACCCCCCTCTGGCTCCAACCTCCTTTCAGGGAGTTGTAGAGAGTGATGAGGTCTCCCCTGAGCCTCCTCTTCTCCAGCCTCAACACCCCCAGCTCCCTCAGCCTCTCCTCATAGGATCTGTGCTGGATCCCTTCACAGCCTCCTTGCTCTTCTCTGGACCTGCTCCAGCACCTCAATCTCCTTCCTGAGCTGAGGGGCCCAGAACTGGACACAGGACTCAAGCTGTGGCCTCACCAGCACTTGAGTACAGGGGCAGAATCCCTTCCCTGGACCTGCTGGCCACACTGTTCCTGATCCAGGCCAGGATGCCATTGGCCTTCTTGGCCACCTGGGCACACTGCTGGCTCATGTTCAGCTTCCTGGCAATCCAGACTCCCAGGTCCCTTTCTGCCACTCTGTGCCCAGCCTGGAGCTCCCCATGGGGTTGTTGTGTTGCACCTCATCCCATTGGGATCAGCCCAACTCTCCAGTCTGTCCAGGTCCCTCTGCAGAGCATTCCTGCCTTCCAGCTGATGTGGTTCGTTAGGGAACATCCTGCTATTGGCATGGGAAATGCCAAACCACCACCTGATGTAAGCTGGCAGACAGGGTTGTATGGACAGGCATTTATTTGCTCCACATTTTGCAACTTTACACTGGGCTTCAGCTCCTCACATAGAGCAGCTCTGGGCAAAGATAAAGCAATAGCCTGAGAGAAGCTGCTCTGCAAGCTTTGCCTGCTTGGCAAAGTCACCCAGCACGTTCCCATCTCTGGAGATGGATGAAGAGAACTGACTCAGCTACAGAAAGCATCCAGCTGAGGTATTCCAGGAAAAAAAACCTACAAGATGGCAGGAATACGAAATCCCCTTTGCCTTACATCCCAACGTGCTCAGCTGCAAGACTCAATCTGCTGAGTAAATTTAAAAAGAAGCCCCTTCAACATCCAACAGCTGTGGTGCCTGAAAAATTCCCCTCCCAGTTGGTACTGCCAAGAACTGCTGATTTTAGGCAGCCTCACGTGAAACTACAGTCGTAATAAAATATTTGTCTTAACAAAGATATAAACGGGGCTGTATGTGACAACTCTCTTGGCTCGCTGACCCTGAGATGTCACCAAAGTTTTGCTGTGGCTGAGAAAACACAGAACGGCTGCTGAGCTGAGTTCCTGGGAAGTTTTCTTGTTCTGAGGCACCCAGAGCATTATCCAGGGCCTGTTTTCACTGCTCTCTGCTCTTATCCACAGTTTGTGTGTTTGCCAGGAGCTGCTGTGGAAAAGACAAAAAGAAGCGTGGCCAGCAGGTCCAGGGAAGGGATTCTGCCTCTGTACTCAGCCCTGGTGAGGCCACAGCTTGAGTCCTGTGTCCAGTTCTGGGCCCCCCAGTTCAGGAAGGATATCGAGGTCCTGGAGCAGGTCCAAAGGAGGGCAACCAGGCTGGTGAAGGGACTTGAGCACAGACCCTATGAGGAGAGGCTGAGGGAGCTGGGGGTGTTCAGCCTGGAGAAGAGGAGGCTCAGAGGAGACCTCATCACTCTCTACAACTCCCTGAAAGGAGGTTGTAACCGGGTGGACGTTGGTCTCTTTTGCCAGATGACTTTCAACAAGACAAGAGGGCAGGGTCTCAAGTTGTGCCAGGGGAGGTTTAGGTTGGATATTAGAAAGAATTTCTTTCTGGAGAGGGTGATCAGCCATTGGAATGGGCTGCCCAGGGAAGTAGTGGATTCTCCGTGTCTGGAGATATTTGGAGTGGATCAAGGGTTGGACTCGATGATCTCTGAGGTCCCTTCCAACCCAGCCAATTCTATGATTCTATGATTCTAAGAAGGCGTGGAGAAAAATAAAAGCCCAGGGAGAAAACCCTGCCCTGTTTACAACAGGCAAATTTATCTCTGCTCAGCATCTCCTGGAGTTTGCAGATCAGAGCAAGGCTGTTTCTGCCTCTGGCTCAGCCTCAGACCTTCCACAAAAAATAAAAATAAAAAAATAATTAAAAAAAGAAAAATGATGACTACTTTCCATGGAGTTTAATTCCTCTGCTTCACTGCCCTAAACTGAAGTAGGGGACAGATGTCTTCCCTCCACGAAATCCAAGGACTTCATCCTTGATTTCAGCAAGGACACAATCAAGCCAGAAGGATGCAGCTTCCTCAGGGAAGTTTCCCACAGTTTTCCTCCCAGTGAGGAGGAATTAAGCTGCTCTGAAGCTGTCTCACCTTTTTGGAAGGAGGTCCCTGCCTGTCCTCCCCTAGCACTTCCCTTCCTTCACATAACCTGGAGCCAAGAGAAAGGTTCTGGAACTCCAGGGTTTGTTTTAGGTGGTTGTCTTCAGCTCTATTTATGGGTTAGAAGACAGACCAACAGTTATAAATTCTAAACAAATAGTTTTCAAGGACTGTTGAACTCGTATGGCAGAACTTTTTTAGCTTGAAGAAGAAACATCTGCTGTGCCTCATGTCTGCTGCCCAGGAAGGTAGAGATAGGTTAAGTTTTTATTAGAGAAACTAAGATTATAAGTGAAACTAAGCTTATCCTTCAGTTTTGGTACCTCTTGTAGCAAGCAGTACAAGTAATTTTGTTTCCTTTAGTCAAAGCAGGTGAAACCAACCCCCTTTCCTGAAGTAATGGTTCAAATGCTACAAAGTCCCTGAACTACTTCAACTACAGCAAGACCTATGAGGCCTCAAGCTGGTAGAGAAGTGCTATTTCTGCCTAGCTTCTGAAAGAGTCACTAAGCACATCTCCAAAGGTGTCATTCTTCAGCTCCAAGCAAGGCTGGAGAACAAATTTCAAATATTGGAGAACAAAAAAAAAATTTGAAAATTTCAAATATTTCAAAAATTTTCAAATATTTCAAAAATTGGAGAACAAAAAAAAAAATTGAAAATTTGGAGAACAAATATTTTCAAATAGCAAGGACTGGTCTGCACGAGGTGCAATTCCAACTGTCTCAAGCTCCAAGTCCAGAGAAGCCAGAGCTCCATCACCAACACCAATGTTCCCATATGTGCAAGCACCCTCCCCAGCAAAACTCAGCAGCCCCAGGAAACCAGGCTGAGGTATGCAAAACCTCACATCCTGGCAGGGAGCTCACCACAGCAACTCAACAGTTTCTCTGATAGATTCATATAGATCTGCCACATTCTGTAAGGTCAAGAATCCACCACTCCCCCCCCCGTTCAGATCTTGAACCAGAAAAAGCTTCTGGTGTCAACTCCTTTCTATGAGAATGAGAGAGAAGGGGAAACCCCAACATCTGGCACATGTCTGACAGTGGTCAAGACAGAAGCAAACTCCAAATTTTCCCTTCAGAGAAATATCAAGCTCCCCACCAGAACTCAGAGGCTCCAGGGACAGAGCAGTCCCAGAGGATGACAGTGCCTGTGCCAAAGACATGACAAGAGGGCACGGACTCAAGTTGTGCCAGGGGAGGTTTAGGTTGGAGATTGGAAAGAATTTCTCTATGGAGAGGGTGATCAGACCTTGGAATGGGCTGCCCAGGGAAGTAGTGGATTCTCCGTGTCTGGAGATATTTCAAAAGAGACTGGATGTGGCACTCAGTGCCATGGGCTGGGAACCGCAGCGGGAGTGGATCAAGGGTTGGACTTGATGATCTCTGAGGTCCCGTCCAACCCAGCTGATTCTATGATTCTATGGAAAGCTCCTGAAAGCAGCTTTTCCCTTCACTCTGCACAGACCCCCTGACATCCCACCTTAAAACCCTTCCTTTCCAGGGTACCAGAACAGCTTTCCCCAGGAGGGATGCTACAGCAGAAGAGGTGGTTTGGAGCTGGGTGTCCATAGATGCTTCCCATCACTTCCAATCCAGACAGGAGAGCCCAAGCATCCCCAGAGGGATCCAGTCTTGCAAAACCCAGGAAAAAAGCTTTTCAGAGCAGACATGGATCAGTTCTGCCCCCAACCATGCCTGGCTCAGCAGAGAGGGAGAGGAGGGCAATTTTTAACAACAACAAAAAAAAATCTGAGAAAAAAAAATCTCAGAAAAAAAAAATCTCAGAAAAAAAAATCTCAGAAAAAAAAATCTCAGAAAAAAAAATCTCAGAAAAAAAAAAATCTCAGAAAAAAATCTCCTCTCTTCTCTCCCTCCTAGGAGTTTTCTCCGTGGATGCAGCCGTGCAGGCAGAAAGAGTGAAACTGTGTGCAGGGACAGAGCCTCTGGGCAGTGCTCATCTTCTCCTGCTCCATTTCCCTTCCTGCCCCCCCAGCCTGTTCTTTCCCCCCCTCCCATGCTGCACAAGAGGTAACAATCTCAGAGATGATATTTCCTCCCTGCTATGCAGAAAGCTGAAACCTTCTGCTTACCCATTCGCCCTCCCACTTCAGTATCCCCATCCCCATGGCACACAATCCCTGAGCTCCACAGCAGGATGCCTGCAGGAAAAAAACATGCAAAAAAACCCCCACTCTGATCCAAAGGGAGCTCATCTTCTGCTGAGCCTCATGCTTGAAAATATCTGAACCCAGAGAGCTGTCTGGTTTCCTCAGGCAACTCTGTCCCAGTCTCCCCAACCTCCCAACTCTAATTCCAAATAGGGAACTTGGACTAATTCATCCTGTTAAAAATCCAACCCCACTGTTGGGACTCAAGGAAAATTAAGAGTTGTTCCTTGAAGCCTGTCTGGCCTATTTTAGGAGGGCACTGCCATTACATGGCAAGTTTTGTAGCTTTGCTGCTCAGGGGCAGCTCACTTCTTTCCTCGAGATGGGGCAGAGAAAGTAATCACAACTACTCTGCTTCCAGAAGGAGCCCAGAATTCCTGTTTTCCCTTTCCTATGGAGACAGCAGGTGGGTGCTGAGGGTGAAGCTGCTCTGAGCACCAGAAAGAAACCACTGCAGAAATCACTGTGATGTTCCTCAGCTTCAGGGATTCCTTCCCACCTTCCAGAGCTTTGGAAATTTTATTGAGCTGGGCCAACAAGCAGAAAAAAAGCCCAGGTCCTCCTTTCTACCCTGCAGGTGCCCAAGATACTTACAAGGAAGAGGAGATTGAAGAGGAAGAGGAAGTATTTGGTGACTTTTAGGCAGCCAGACCCCATCTTCTTTCACTTAGGGGGATCTAAGGGGAAAGCAGACAAACAGCTTCATGTTAGTGACAAATCCAGACAGTTCCAGAGCAACATCTTCACCCTGTGCAGAGCTCTGGATCATCTGATGGGGCTCTGACTAGAAGCACAGAAATAGATGTATATTTTTATGTATATGATGTATCTCTATATGATGTATATGTACACAATACAAACAGCCACTGCTTCTAAGACCCCCTGGAGAGTGACTATCAGCAGTTGTGGAAGGGATTTAATCACAAACACACTGCTAATTCAATCACTGTTTATATGGAATTTGCATTAATACCATCAAATCAAACACCAACTCCAGCTCCCAGGATCCCTTCCTCGTTTGGAGGCAGCTCACAAGCCCAGCTCCCTCTCCCAGAAAAACTCATCTCTGAGTGAGCCCTGAGCACCTGAGGGGTCACTGAAGAGCAAAACCTAAAAGGGTGAGTTTAAAAGGCAGCATTAAATCAAATTTTCTGTGTACAGCTCTGCCCACTGATGCTCTGACAACACGAGGACCACCAGCAAGTCTGTTCCACACCACCAACTCTGCTCCAAGATCAAGACAGGCAAGATTTCAACCAGTTCCAGTTTCCAACAGCTTCACAGGTCCAAGGAAGTGGGGGAGCATTGAGAAGACAAGATTTGGTTTTACTCTGTTGGGGCCAGCCATACAACCTACACACATCCACGGGGCAGCCAGCAGGCAAGACACAGAAAGTAGAAGCCAAACTCCAGATATTTTGCTGTATCTAGAGTTAACTCTGAAAGTTAAGCAGCTGAAGCCTTAGTAAACCAGCAAGAGAAGAAAAACCACCAAAAATTAGATAGCTTATCAAAAAAAGACACTCATCAGATCTTTATGCTACAGAAGGCAGGAAGTGAACAGTTACTGTAAGCTACTCCATTTCTCACTTCTCTGACAGCAAAGAGCTCAGAAAGTATAAAAAAAGTGTCTCACAGAGCATCTCAGGGCTGGAGTAAACCTCCTGCAGCAGAGCATCATGAAGATGAGGAGGGGGATGTCTCAGTTCAGCTTTTTCTCTCCCATGCTCAGTTGTGTTCACCAACAGAGGACTTAAGTTTCCTAAAACTTGCTCTACCAAGCTCCTTGCTCAAACCAGACCCTGCTGCTTTAAGCAGCAACAGCCTTAAAAGCTGACTACTAAGATGTAGTAGCTCACTACTACTTCCCAGAACACAATTCTGGCCCCAACAGAGAGCAAGGTCAGGCAGGTTCCCTGCTCCCTGTGCCCAGGGTCACCAGAGCCCAGGACGTTTTGTTTCAATCAAAGGCTTTCCTTTAATCCTATTAAATATTTAGGTTAACCCTGGAGCTAAACTGGTATGTGGGCCTTGTTCAAACTGGAGAGTCTTCCCACCAAGCAGTGGGAAGACTCTTTTAACTACCTTTTAACTACCCAGAAGATGCCAGAAGCCTGAACTCTTGGGTCTGAAGACAACAAAAATGCTTTAGAAAAGATGCCACAGCTGGAGGCAATTCAGCACACAGCAAGATGCTGGGGAGATGGGACAGCATCACACAAATACCATCTCAGCCAGCTGGTATTTGTAAAATAATATTTATTTGTAAAATAAATCCCATTAAAAAAAATCCCAGCTGTACAGCATTGCACCTGCTAGGAGCCAGGAGCACAGCCAGCCAGGTTAGCATCCTCTCAGCCACTTTTTATTCAGACTCCTCAGGTCAGAGTGCACAAAGCCAGCAGAAGGCAAAGGCAAGTCCTTTGAATTAGCTGGGGAAAGCTCCTGTGATAGTTTCTGGTCCATACTTACAAGGGGTACTAAATCACAGCACTCCTACTCCAGCCACCAGCTCCGTGCTGCTTCTGCCCCAGCAGAGATGAACTGTACAGCACCTGCACCCTCCCAACCTGTGAAAAAGTGAGTGAAGGCTCTTTATTGAGCTGATTTTAATCCTGGATTAGCAGCAGCAAGTTTACCCAACAAACCTGGTAGCTCCACTACCACAAATCCTGTGTCAGCTTGCTGTCACACAACAGCTGTCACCCAAGGGCTTCCATGCCCTGTAATGATATCTCAGAAAAAAAAACAAAACACCAAAACCAAAACAAAACAGGGAAGTATTTGAGCAGGGACAGCACAAATTGTACCTTCACTTCCTTCAAATCGTGTCCTCTCCTCCTTTCCTCTGCAGGAGGATGGGACCTCTTGGGGCTGTGAGTGCAGGCAGCACCAAACACTTCAGACTGTGCTTGGAGAGGGTAAATAAATAAGACACAAGTTTTCCCAGGCAGCTGGCTTGCTTGTTGGCTTCACCACAAGCACATCTTAGCACATCATAGCATCCCAAACAGAAGCCTGGCAACCTCAGCAGGACACTGAGGCAGCCAGGTCCCTGGGCAATAATGAGTTGGGGGGGGGGTACAAGTGTTTCTCTACTTTTCCACCTCCCCAAGAACCCATCCAGCTCAGCTCCTGCACAAGGCACTGGGTTTCTTGCCTTAAAATGCCTGGTTCCAGGTGTAATTTATTTTCAAGGCTGGAGGGACAACACCCAGGACTTGTTGATTTGCTTGCTGGCCCAAGGTAGGTGTGTGCTGTGTTCCCAGCTCTGCCCACACTGCTTTGATTAGGCAGGAAAAAAAAGCTTTGCACAGCTGTTAGGAGCTTCACAATAGTTCCCTAAGGTTATCAGGCAGCCAAACAAGTTGAGAAGAGGTGGTGTGGAAGAAGACATGCCTGAGGTGACAAGAGTCACTGATTGCTTTCAGGGTTCCTCTGCTCCCAGCTATTTGTTAGACATACCAGAATCAGTGTTTAATTTAAAAAAAAACAAAAAAACAACTGTGCATTGGGTTCTTCTACTGGCAGCTATTTGTTGGACACACCATCATCAGTGCTTGGAGTCTCCTTCACTGGAGACATTCAAAACCCACCTGGACACGTTCCTATGCGAAGTGCTCTAGGTGGCCCTGCTCTGGCAGGGGGGGTTGGACTAGATGATCTTTCGAGGTCCCTTCCAACCCCAAGGATTCTATGATTCTATGAAACCCGACTGTGCATGGGCTCCTCTACTCCCAGCTATTTGTTAGACACATCATCATCAAAGTTTATTAAAAAAAAAAACAAAAACAAAAAACAAAAAACCCATCTGTGCATGGGTTCTTCTACTCCCACCTATTTGTTAGAGGTAGGAGCATCAAGGTTTATGTCAAAAAGAAACAAAAAAAAACCCCAGCTGTGCATGGGCTCCTCTACTCCCAGCAATTTGTTAGACAAACCATCAGTGTTTTTTAAAAAAAAAAAAAAACAAAACAACTGTGCATGGGCTCTTCTACTCCCAGCTATTTGTTGGACACACCATCATCAGTGTTAATTTAAAAAAAAAAATAAAAAAATAAAAAAACCCCCACTGTGCATGGGCTCCTCTACTCCCAGCTATTTGTTAGACAAACCATCAAGGTTTATTAAAAAAAAACAAAACAAAAACCAAAAGAACCAACTGTGCATGGGTTCTTCTACTCCCACCTATTTGTTAGAAGTACGAGCATCAAGGTTTATGTCAAAAAGAAACAAAAAAAACCCAGCTGTGCATGGGCTCCTCTACTCCCAGCTATTTGTTAGACATACCAGCATCAGTGTTTAATTAAAAAAAAACCAAAAAAACAACTGTGCATTGGGCTCTTCTACTCCCAGCTATTTGTCAGACATACCAGCATCAGTGTTTATTAAAAAAAACCACCAACAACAAAACCCAACTGTGCATGGGCTCCTCTACTCCCAGCTATTTGTTAGACATACCAGCATCTATATTTAATTAAAAAAAAACCCACACAAAACCAACTGTGCATGACAGCATTATGCACCATGCTCCTCTAGCCACAGGGAGATGCACATCTTCTATAGCTCCTAGCCAGAAAATGATTCAAAACACAACTTTCAAGCCAAAAGAGAACCAGTTTTTAGGATTTTGGAGTGAGATTCTAACATACTTTAGGGCTCCACATGCTGAAATATTTAAGCTTTTCCAATTCTTAAAAAATTGGTCAGCACCACCCAGTGCTGACATCCAACCCCCCAGCACCACCCATCGAGCTGACCACTTGAAGTTGGTCACCTTGAAGCTTAACATCCTGCAGCAACACTTCCAGAGGTTGAACACATGAAGTTTTTCAACTTTCAAACTGCACTGATTGTCTTTTGTTCTTTTCCACAGCCACACTCAGCCTTTTCAGCAAACCTGCTGATATACCACCAGGTGTTGTTCAATATCTTCATCAACGACTTGGATGAGGGTATAGAATGTACCCTCAGCAAGTTTGCTGATGACACTAAGCTGGGAGGAGTGGCTGACACACCAGAGGGCTGTGCTGCCATTCAGAGAGACTTGGACAGGCTGGAGAGTTGGGCAGGGAGAAACATGATGAAATTCAACAAGGGGAAGTGTAGAGTTTTGCATTTGGGGAAGAACAACCCGATGGCCCAGTATAGGTTGGGGGCTGACCTGCTGGAGAGCAGTGTAGGTGAAAGAGACCTGGGGGTCCTGGTTGACAAGAGGATGACCATGAGCCAGCAATGTGCCCTTGTGGCCAAGAAGGCCAATGGCATCCTGGGGTGCATTAGAAAGGGTGTGGTTAGTAGGTCAAGAGAGGTTCTCCTCCCCCTCTATTCTGCATTGGTGAGGCCGCACCTGGAGTATTGTGTCCAGTTCTGGGCCCCTCAGTTCAAGAAGGACAGGGAAGTGCTTGAAAGAGTCCAGCGCAGAGCTACTAAGATGATTAAGGGAGTGGAACATCTCCCTTATGAGGAAAGGCTGAGGGAGCTGGGTCTCTTTAGTCTGGAGAAAAGGAGACTGAGGGGTGACCTCATCAATGTTTTCAAATATGTAAGGGGTGAGTGTCAGGGAGATGGAGTTAGGCTCTTCTCAGTGGTGACCAGTGATAGGACAAGGGGTAATGGGTGTAAATTGGAGCATAGGAGGTTCAAGTTGAATATTCAGAAAAATTTTTTTCCTGTAAGGGTGACAGAGCCCTGGAACAGGCTGCCCAGGGGGGTCGTGGAGTCTCCTTCACTGGAGACATTCAAAACCCACCTGGACACGTTCCTATGCGAAGTGCTCTAGGTGGCCCTGCTCTGGCAGGGGGGGTTGGACTAGATGATCTTTCGAGGTCCCTTCCAACCCCAAGGATTCTATGATTCTATGATTTTCCCCAAATTATCCACCTTGATGCCAGCTCTGCAGAGGCTTTCATAAGAGACCCCACTGTCAGCTTGCAGAGTGGCATTTTTCCCATTTTCCATCCTGTAGAGGCACGCAGGAATATTTAGGGCCAGCTGCCAGTTTGCTGCTTTGAGACACTACAGCTAGAAAAACCTGGTTGCCAACACAGCCTGCTCAGTTCCTGTGTGGTTCATCCCAGGTTTTCCTTAGCATCAGCCCCAGGGAATTGCAGGGAGAACTAAGACCAGGAAAGCACCAATTGATCCAGGACCCTGGGGTTCCCTGTGGGGAAGGGACAAGTTGAGCCAGGCTAAACCAGCATCCAGGGATGGTTTCCTGTCCCCTCAACAACCTCCAACTCCCAGGCAAGGCATTCTCTGAGCGAGTGGTGACAGCAAGGTTGCACAAAACCAGGACAAAACCAGTGTCTGAGGAGGAGTATACATAGAACTGCTTAGTTAGCAGCTCCTGATGAGTCCCATCACCCTTCTGAGACTTTTTTGTTGTTGTTGCAGGAGTGTGTAAAACCCTCTGGCAATACTGGGGGAATCTCTGCCCCACAGCCATACCACCACTGCCAAGGCAGTGGGTGATGAGCCCATGGCAACCTGGTGAAGTTCAACAGGACCAAGCACGAGGTCCCACACAGGGGTCAAGGCAATGCCAAGCAAAAACAGACTGGGCGGAGAATGGATTGGGAAGAGCCCTGAGGAGAAGGACTCACGGTGGTGGTTGAGGACAAGCTCAACATGAGACCTCAATGTGCACTTCCAGCCCATAAAGCCAAATAAATCCTGGGCTGCATCAACAGCAGATAGGACAAAAGGTCAAGGGAGGGGATTTCCCTCTCTCCTTTGCTCCTGTGAGACCCCACAGAAAGGATCTGGAGCTCTTGGAGCAAGTCCAGAGCAGAGCCACTGAAATGCTCAGAGGGCTGAGCAGCTCCCTGGGAATCCAGGCTGAGGGATTGGGGCTGTTGAGCCTGGAGAAGAGGAGGCTCCCAGGTGAGCTCAGAGCAACCTTCCAATATCTGAAGGGGCTACAAGAAAGCTGGGGGAGGGCTTTGGACACGGTGGGGTAGGGAGAGGAGAAGGGGAAATGGTTTCCAAGTGGGAGAGGGGAGATGATGGTGGTTGGAGATGAGGAAGAAATTCTTTGGGGTGAGGGTGGTGGAGTCCCCATCCCTGGAGGCATTGAAAAGGCATTTGGAGCTGGTCCTTAAGGACATGGGTTAGGAGCTGGCTGTGGTGTTGGGCTGGATGAGCTTGGAGGTCTCTTCCAAGCTCACCATTCTGTGCCAGGTTTCCCAGGGAAGCTGTGGCTGCCCCATCCCTGGCAGTGTCTCAGGTCAGGTTGGATGGGGCTTGGAGCAACCTGGGCTGGTGGGAGGTGTCCCTGTTCATGGAA
This sequence comes from Calypte anna, assembly GCF_003957555.1. NCBI lineage: Eukaryota > Metazoa > Chordata > Aves > Apodiformes > Trochilidae > Calypte > Calypte anna. The sequence goes on from NC_044251.1 coordinate 3,599,893, forward strand.
AGGGGTTGGCACTGGGGGAGCTTTAAGGGCCCTTCCAACCCAAACCATTCCATGATTCTGTGATGTTGTGACGCGGGTCAAGGGCCAGAGGGGCCAAGTTAATTTTTAATTGCAATTCTGCTCTCTCAAATGAGATCCTTCACTGCCTCCACTGAGCAAGCCCTGAATGTTTGGAGCTCACTGAAGGTTCTGGCACTTGGCTGGGCTTGGCTGTGCAGCTCTGTGGGGTAGAGCTGGGCCCTCCCCTGCAACTCTGCCCCTGCCTTGGCACTGCAGCCTTTTTCCTGATGAGCTCTGGAAGCCAAAGCACCTCAGCTGCCAAGTTATTTCACAGCACAGATCAGGGCTCATTTACCAACCTGCTGAAAGAGAGGGAGAAAAGCAGGAACAACCTTAACACCAAGCAGGGCTGATCAGCTGCAGAAATCCCCCTCTCCGTGCATTCACAAGCAAGGACAAAGTTCCCACAAAGCCTCAAGAAGAGCACATTGGTCCTGAGAGAAACAAGCTCTGAAAGTCAGTCCTTAGGTTCCAAGTCAAGCAGAAGATGGTTCATATAGGAGTGCATCCACATAGCCTGGAAGATGCTGTTCCCTCTCCCCAAGATCCTCTTCCTTAAGGGAAGAAAATGCTCGGATACCAAGATGCTGCAGGTTGTTTCCATGGACTCTGTCTGGTTCCTGTCCACTACCAACCCTCAGGCCCTAAGACCAGGGAGCATACAAGAGGCAGAACCCACTGGATGTGCTGCCACAGCCTTTTACCAGGAGAGGATGAGGTCAAACCAGCATTGGAATTGCTCTTCCAGTTGCTGTTCCCCTTACACCTGGCTGGGCACAGCAGAGATGAGGCAGCCTCCTGCCTGGTGAAGGGGGAAATTCCAATTTTTATGCAGAGATGCAGGTGAAGGTCCTGGAGCATACCACGAGGATCCTGATCCTTCACCTCTTGCATCTGCTGTGGCAGGTGGGATGTTTGGATCCAAATTCCATGAGGCTGCTGAAACAACCTCCAAAGCAGCCTCGTGAGCACTGTGAATGCCTCCTCACCCATCAGGCAAGCAACACCCAAACCTTATACACCCCAACAGGTTGTTTGCCCTCAAGATACTCTGACCAGATCATCCAAGCAGCGCTGGAAGAGGAGCTCCCAGTGATGCACTGGGATGCAGAACTGGCTCCCTCTGAGGTAGGAGCTGGCAGAGGGGATCAGCAAGCCACTGGTTCCATAAAAACATTTATCTGCCATTAGGCAAAGGCCATTTTCAAGGTTACTGCAGTTACTTTTTGCAGAAAAAGCTAGATCAGCCATGTACCAGGCTAGAGATGCCCAGAAGGCAGCTGGGGATCAGAAGTTGCTCTTTAAATGATCATTTTCTCTTCCAGCTCCAAGCCACACACAGGAGAGGATGAGGAAGGGGCAGCCCAGAAAGCTTTACCAGCTTTTCCTTTATCAGCAGGAGAGGAAAGAGCCCTTTTTTTTGCAGGATTTTGAGCCCTTGCAGCACAAAGCTCACCTGCTAGAAATGCTTCTGCCTCCGTGCACATGAAGAACAAGCACAATCAGATGGTCTCTTGGTGATCAGTGATGAGACAGGACAGTTTCACACAACAGCCCCAGTTAATGAACAATGAGAGAGTTAACAAAAGTCTCCTGTTAACCAGCTACACCATGGCCTGCAAGTTAAAGACACACTAACATAGGAAAAACACCCAAAGGAGTTCATCATCTTGATGTTAATATTCAAAGGCTTTGGATCTTTAATACACCTGGGAAGTACATCTTGTCTCCAGCAAGCCAAGAGGCAGTGAAAGACCCAGATTTTAATTCACTGAACTTTTCTTTAAGCTCCACTGCAATTCTACTGCCAGCTGCATCACTGACCTTGAAAACCCAAACAAGATCCTGCTTGTTGTGGACTTCTCCCAAGCTGCAGCTCCTCTAAAGTTACACTGGAGGTATCTGAGGGAGAAGCTGGATCCTAAAAATTAAGGCTGCTAATTAGCATTACACACAGGCCACCCTTGTGGATGCAGAGATTGTTTGTATTTTTATTTATGGCACTGGTTCAGCTATCCTGTTTCTTTCTGAAGGCAAGTGGCAGGGCAAGGTGGTAAACTGTATTTCTGCAGAATACAAACCTTGGAAACACAAGGGAAAACCAGAAGGTATGCAGAACAGAGTCTCTTATTCCAGCTCCTCTAGAGATAGCTGCTTATATTCAGTAGAGATGTTGCCTTCAGGCTCCAGGAGATGCTTTGAGGGCTACAGACAGAGACAGCAGCACAGCTGCTCTCCTCATCTGCTTCAGTCAAGGTACAGAAATTAATGTTCAATTTTTCTCCATCACTTTGAATATTTACTTTCAATTTTAAAATCAAGTCTCTGCTAAGTAGATTATACTCTGCTTCTGGGAGCAAAAGCAAATTATTCAAGCCAATTGTATTCTCTGTTTCCACATCTTCCAGGATTGGCACTTTAAAAGGTCCTCCTTTTGTTCCAATAACTGACATATAATTCTTTCCTCTCTTTATTCCTTCAGGTAATTTTTGCATAGTAGATTTTTCAGCTCCAGTCTCTACAAGGATACTGAATTGTCAGCAAACTTTCATCTCAACAGCAGCATCTGCAAGACTTTTGTAAGACCAAGGTCTGCATGCAAACCCCAGGAATATGTTGTCCCTGGAGCAAGAGGAGCAGCCTACAGCAAGGACACAGCTGGCTGCCAGAACCGCAGGAATAACCCTGGGAAGAGGAGATTTCTCCTGAGCAAACCCATCAACTCCCACTGCAAAGGCAGCTCCTGGTGCACCTGGTAAATCAGGAAGCTTTTCCACTTAAATTCTGCAGTTGGCATTCAGCTGCCTGAATAATCTGAGGAGTGAGAGCATCATCCAGTGAGACCCCAGCCCAGAAAGCACTCCCAGGACTGCCTGGGGTGGCAGAAGCTTTTCAGCACCTTTCACCACAGCAAGCACATGGTGTGGATTTAGAGGGGAAAAAAAAAAAAGATGAAATGAGTATTTCAGAAATGCACTTCTGATGCTGGGGGGGAAGAGATGAGATGTTTATAAACCACTGGCACTCTGTTAAAAAGGAACCAATTCCCAATTCAGCATCAAAGAGCAGCACAGGTTTTACAAGTGCCCACTGTCACCTCCCCGTATTTTTTTGCAATCAGATTTTAGGAACATCTGGACTTCACAGGTCAGTTTGAGAGCCAACACCTAAACAGTCTCCAGTCCCCACCACTGCTGAGCTGAGAAAGCTCTTTGCTTCTTTTCAGCATCTACTGATGCTGGCACAGCATGGTGATATTTGCAGGACACTATTGCTCCAATGTAAGGAAAACTTTCCATTCAGCAAGACCAGAGATACAAGTCTGTAGAGAGACATTGTCAACCAGGTGCCTTGAGTTGCCAAAGAGTGGGTGTGAGTCCACCTGTGCCTGGTTAGGACAGGCCCCTATTGGGCATGAGCAAGACCAGGGGGCCAATAAAGGTGGGACACACACCCACAGAAGGCACCTCAGCTCACTCTGGTGCAAGGCATGGAGAGGCCAGCAGCTCATCGAGCCTCTGGAGCAAGAAAGGCTCTTCCTGCTACACTTCTACCCTGGAAGCGCTGTGTGGTGGCTGGAGTCCTGGAAGAGACCAGCAGCTCGTCGAGCTTCAGGAGCAAGATGGCTCCTCCCGCTACACAAGTCTGTCAAAACCAAACCAAACAAAAAAAAATAAATAAAAATAAAATAAAATAAAAAACAACACCAAGCAACCCCAAAAAATCAAAATCCCAGCAGTCATTTGGTTCTCCTCTCCCCCAATAGTTTACCAGAAGTAGCAGACAGAAGAAAAAAAGCCACAAGTACAGTTAAAGGAATCTTTTTTTTTCCTCTCTTTTTGATTACCACAGACTAGAAAGTTATTTGTGCAACAAACGCTGCAGGTGGGGTCCACAAAGAGGTCTCTGCACTGCCTAAAACCAGAACAAAGCTCAGTTTTCACAAAACTGGTTGGGCAGCTCTGTCACTTGACTACATCAGCTTTTTAATGGCTAAAAAAAAATTTAAAAATAATAAAAACCAACCCAAAAACCAGCAGGCCAGCTTTGTTTTCTGCACTTGGAGTTGCTTTGTTTTAAGTTTCACCTGGGAAACAAAAGCCCCCATCAGCTCCTCTGACATTTGCCTTTGCTCTCAGGCTCATCAGCCTGGAAATCCCCAGGACATGTACAGGTTGGGCTCCTGATACTCCCCCCTCGTGTAAACAATGCCTTGGAGAACAACAAATTTCCTCCAAAGAGTTGCACAATAACCCTCCCAACACCACTTGGCTTGGAGATACCTTCCCAAGACCCAGCAGCCTTCCCTCCCACCCAAAGCACCCAAAGTCCAAACAGGAAAAAAAGCCTTAATGCAAGGTTGTTGGTTTTTTTTTTTCCCTATCTTTTCAGACACCCATGAGACTGCCAGGCTGAGATTAGAAGCCAAGGAGTGTAACTGATTTTTGTCTCTTCCTCCTCCTCCCATAAGATGCAAGAGGTCAAGGTCGAGGACTCTCTACTGTAAAAAGTTCCCTTTCAAAACAAACTGGTTTTAGCTTACTTCCACTTTCTCAGATTCCAGGGCAGATAACTGCTGAGTGTTTAGACTCAGCATGCCCACGCCAAACACATTTCTCAGAAGTTACAGCATCTGCCTGACCGGGGAAATAAGGGCTCCTGCTCTTTTTGGTTCTTTCCAAGAATCAGCAAGGATACAATACAGGTGCAGAAGGAGGAGTTCCACTTCATAAACAGGAAGTTTTCCCAAACTTAGCAAACAGCAGGTAAAAAAACCACCTTTTCTCTCCACCTCCTCAGTGCCTGTTGAGCCTTGGGATCACATCCCTCTTCTCCAAAGAGAGATGGATAGAGCCTGGACACTGGCACCCAGCATGGGAAGGAACCTGAGCCCATGTAGGATTACCCATCCCTGTTCCCAACAACAGCAGGAGCTCCAGGAGTTCACTCCATAGCTTGGGACAGATGCTGCTACAAGCCAAGCACTAGAGATGGCCCATCCAATACAAGGACAGATAATTCCCTTGTGATTTTCAGGCTCTGGAAGAGCTTGGATACCCTGCGAGGCTGGCTGAGTGGTCACCAGAGCACTCAAGTCCCACACCACTGGGGGACTAGCCCACTGGAGAATGGAAGTGATTTGTGGGACCAGGGTTTTCCCCAAGACCTCTTCCCCTAGAGTCTATCCACATAATTTTAAGAGGCAGAAAGGAAAAAAAAAAAAAACAAAAAAAAAAACCACCACCAAAAAACCAAACCACCCCATCACAGAGCAAACAGTGAAGAGAGCTCTGGATCATCATTCAGAATGATTCTGAAGCTTTAGAATTAGGTCAGCTTTCTCAAAAAAAAAACAAAGCCCAAAAAACCACGAGAGACAGGCTATTTGTCTCCTTCAACTACATTACAGGCTTTGTATCAGATCCCTGATGAGAACAAGGCCACTGATCTCAAGAAACAGAGGTTTCTACCCTTTAGACCTACAGCTCAAGGATTACTGCAGAGCCAGCATGACCAGCAAGTGACAGAAATCCTACTGGCACAGCAAGTGCCCCAACCACAAAGAGATGCATCTTCTGGCCCATCCACAGAAACAGTCCTAGAATCATCTCAGGAAGGTTCTTTTTGCCAAAAAGAGCCTCAGATAATTGCAGACCCCTCACCTTTACCTGTATGCACACTGAACCACTCCTCTTCCCCACGCTGGCACTGTTGGATGTGATTCTAGAGAAAGGACAGATGTCAGGATCATCCCTCTTATCAACAAGATCTGCTCTATCATAACTCTACAAGCTGGAGGAACCCCATTGCAGGGCTGAGAGCACCCAGAGTCAGAAGAAGAGGACTGCAAGATTCCCACACGAAGTCCTGGTGTCTCCTGGACACGGGTACCAGGAAGGACAAGGAATGCAAACTCAACAAATCCATTTGATGCAACCCAACAGGGACTGCTAAGCCAGAATCTCCAGAATCAATGGACCCAATGGTACAGAACAGCAGTGTCACCACCAGACCCAGCTTCTCCACTCCCTGCCCTCTGCTTCTAGGAGAAGTTTTACTTCCCATCAGACCAGGAGGGTCACACAAGCCCTTGGACACCCCCTCATCCCAGCAGAGCCTGGTGTGCTGGAGATGCACATCACCACAGAAAGTCTGAGGATGGACATTTCACAACATCCTGGATTTCACACCACTTGACACTACCAGTAGGCATGAATGAAAAGAGGCAGACCTAAAAAAAGCTCCAGAGGAAGGAACTGTGTCCCCAGCAAGCAGCTCCTCTTTCTACAATGACTCAGAAGAGGGCAGGAGGGGCAAGGGAAGCCCTAACAAGGATTTAGAGCACAGGTGCTTTAAGTCATTCCTTTCCACTAGAAAAAAATAAAATACTCACAGTGGTATAGAAAGGGGAAAAGAGGGTTGCAGGTGGGTAATAGAAATAGTTTCATATCTGCAGCTGACAGCACCTGGCCACAGCAGCCAAACCCCTCACTGGTTTGTCCCTCTGAGGATGCTGCTCAGAAGCAATTTCATGTTTCAGCCTGGGAGAGTCAATCCTGGTAGGGAGAAGACAGCAAAACAGCAGCAGCATCTCTCATTTTTTCCTTCCACTCCTGCTGAGCAGTCACCTCCCTCTAAGCCTTTCCTAGGGGAGGGAGAAAGGGGAAAAGAAACCTGCATTGCACAGGAGCAAAGGAGCTGCAGTGACACACCAGAAGCTGCTACAGGAGCTGCAGTGAAGCTGCTTCATTCCCAGCCCTGGCATTTTAGGAAGTGAAATGCCACACTAAGGAATCTCAGCAGATAAAGCTGGAAAACACTTAGCCAGATGAAACAGATGCTCAAAAATGTTGTGTTCCTTTCCATGAAGATATAATTATTAAGATAGTCCTGGAAACTGAGGCAGAGTCTGGGATACACACCCCTGGTTTACTGCCTTGCTGACTGCTGCGTTACCAGGCAGGTAAGCCCAGCGGACTTCATTGGAGCAATTTAATTGGAGCAATGTGATAATATGACTCAATTAGAGACCTGTCACCTGCACTTGAAATCACCTCTTCACCAGTCAAAGAAAAAAAAAATAAAATAAAAAAAAAAAAAAATCAATAATCAATCCAAGCATCTCACGCAGAGGTTACAGACAGGGCTGCTTCAAGCCAAGAGGAGCAGACATATGGGATAAGTTCCTCAGGAATTTGGCAGTTAAAATAGACAGCAAGACTTGGAAAAGCTGGATCTGTTTTGGGAAAAAGAGGGGCCTCCCAGGAGCCTGCAGATCTATGCAGAGCTGTCTGGAAAATGGGTTCAGCTGAAGCAAAACCCAGGGAGGCTGGGTGGCCTTTGGTACTTTCTTGCAAGGTTCTCTTTTTCTAAATTTAGAACACGAACATTTCAGGAGACTATTTAATGGTGCAATGCTAGAAGAGAGTGAGATGGTCAAAGAATAGTGCAGATGTGTTTATTTTAAAGAGAAAGAACCATTCTCCAAAATATTAATTAACCGATTTATAAATATCAGACAAGCCTCAGTGCAGAGATAAATGCTCCCATTTCAGAAGGCAAAAAAAGCAGGGTTGTTTCATTAATTTCTGAATTACAACTGAGGCTAAGATTACTTTTTAATAGGGCCACAGACATGTTTTTTTTTTACATGCCCCTGTCCCACCCACCCCACTCCCCAGAGACTGTTTCTACTTCACATCATCCCTACAATTTTTAATCAAGACCAAGGCACTCATGACATCAAATTACAGCAAAGGGTCTCCTGAACACATTCCCTGGAAGGTCAAGGCTGCAGCACAAGGCTCTCTCTGTTCCAGGATACATGCCCACCCCTTGCTACTTGAAATTCATCCCAGTAAAGCCCCATTGCCTCTTAATCCTGGGATGGGAGAGCATAGAAACCCATCAGAGGATGAGGGGGCTGTCTCTGGGGTCTTGGTGGAACCAGGCAACACTGCCCCATGGCCCATGTTTCTCCTGACAGCAAACACCCTGTAGACAAATCTGTCTCTCTTCTGGGCCAAAAAAAAAAAAAAAAAAAAAATCAAATGTTTAGGTTCTCATGGGATAATACCAGGTTCATGGCCATCTCCTTGTATGCACCCTGGTAGGTCCTGCTGGTAGCTGAGAGCTGAGCTAGAAAAGAAGTTTCCCACCTGCCAGAAGCTCTGCAAAGAGGGAAGCTGCTGGTTTACTACAGGGTCAAGCCTAAATCCCCACCACAACAGCCTCCAAAGCTGCAGTGCCACAGGGTGGGGATGAATGCAGGAATACCCAGGCTCTAAGATAACGAGCAGGACTGGAGCATCAAATCAAAGAAGCCTTTGAGGTCTCACACTCAGGAATTAAAGGGGTTCCTTGAAATAGCCCTCCCTTGAAACAGCCTCTTCTGCCAAGGTAGCAGCCAGTTTGATGCTGCCTTTGACATTAAGAGATTCCCATGCGGTCCTGGCAACAGCATTTTTTTCCAAGAAGCCCCGAGACACAGTGGACAAGGGGACAAGATGGGCAAGAGGAAATTTCAACCACTAGATTTCCCTTTTTTCAGGCAGGAGAGGTGCCAGCAGCCATGGGCATCACCTCTCACCTCCCAGGAGCAGGCACAACCACCCCTATTTTACCTGCACTCACACAAAGTGTCACCAACCCTGGAGGATTTGCTGGGAAGGAACAGCTGGGCCCTGTGCAGGGACACAGCCACCTCCTGCAGAAGTCCCACAGAGGCTTTGGGGCTCACTTTTAAGGCTGATCTGCCCCACCAGGGACCTGTCCTGTACCCACAGTCTCCTCCTCACTCCTGGGCATCATTCCCAGACCCCTTAAGAGAAGCAGCAGAAGGGCTCTGCCTTGACCTTGTTTCACATGGCTCACCAAGGCTCCTGTTCTGCACAGCAGCTGCCAAGCAGGAGAGGTCTTCTCTAATTAAAAGAGCTTCCTTTGGGAACAGGGAGATGTACTGCACAGCACACAGAGGCTCTTTAGTTATTCCCAGTACAGCAGCTCTGCAAACCTGCATTAGAAAGGGGAGCTGAATGCAAAGAAGAGCCCAGCAAGCTGCTTAGACTGCTGGGAAAGTACATCCAGGCAGCTGAGTTTGGTCTGCTCTGGGTTCCTCTCCCCTCACCCCAAGAAGAGACTTCAGCACAACTAGAACTGCTGCCTGTCTCCTAAGCACCAGTTTCTTCAGCATCCAGCACAGATGATGCAAAATAGTTCCTACTGCTGCTTGGCCAGTGCAAAACTCAAGGCAACAGCAGGGAGGAAAGAGCCTGGATAACCTGCAGGTCAGCAGTGTGCTCAATCCAAGGCCAGCATTGTTTTCTGGAGCCACATCTCCCTATGGACAGGGAGCCTGGCTCTGTGATCACAAGACACAGAATCCCAGGATGTGAGGTTGGAAGGGACCTCCAGGATGCCCTGCTCCAACCCTTCTCATCTGATTGTTTCTAGGAGATGTCCCAGCACCCCCTGGAGCTGAGACTTCCAACATTCCCAAGTGGGGGAATCCACCCCTTCCCCTGGGAGACCATTCCAAGGTCTGACTGACCTCATGGGGAAAAATTTCCCTCTTGTGTTCCAATGGAATCTCCCCAGGAGCACCTTGTGCCCATTGCCCCTCGTCTTGTCCATGGGACTCCTTGGACACAGGGAGTCTCCAGCTGCTTTGGAGCTGCCCTGGAAGTCCTGAACATGGGCAGAACATCTCCCCTCAGCCTTCTCTTCTCCAGGATGAACAGACACAGTTTCTCAGCCAGTGGAAGATAAGGAACAAGGGAACAGGAAGCAGAGTTTACTGAACACAGAGTGCTGGGAAGTTCAGGACATTCCAGCAAAGCTCTTCTAGACTCTTAACACATCACTAACAGCCCCAGCACACATCACACACATAGCAGACACATGAAGGGCTCCACAGAGGTCAAGAAGATGCTTGGATTGCACCACATCACCAGCATGAAACAAGCCCCAGCACCAACGCACAATTACAGCTGCACAACCAGAGGTGGCATTCTACCACTGCACCAGCCAGAATGGGCCCCTCTTTGCAAAGAGTGCCCTGCAAATTGTTTGCAAGGATAAAGGAGGGGATCAGAGCAGCCTGCATGGTTCCTTTTGACAGCAGGCATGATAACTCTGGGGACCAAAGTCCAAAAAAAACCACTCCACATAAGTGAATACAAAACCTCTCCTTAATTTTTGTCCCTACATGTTCCAAGGAGAAATCAGAAAGTAAAAAAAAAAAAAAAATAGGAAGGAAATAAAACATTACCAACACTTTTTTTTTCCTCTATTTTTTTCCACCTAGAAACTGAAATGCCATGAAAGGTACAGAACCTTTCCTGGAAAGGTCTAACTAGTGCAGTAAGATATTTGGTTCAACAACAGAGCTCCCCTCTTTAATTTGGACTTAGGAATTGATTCCCAACCAAACTGCTCATCATTTATCACAGGAAACATGCCAGCTCTGGGCATTTAGGAACTGCATTTTCTTGTATTATGGGATGACAGCAGCAGCCCTAGCCAAGTACCAGTATAACACTTCCACTCCTGCCACCCCACACCAGTACAGCCCAGGCTGTGACCCTACAGCCCCCAGCACTAAAACACCTACAGGCAACTGATGGGAATCTGTGCCAGCCCAAGCAAAACCAGGGTTCTGGAGCAAGATGCTTTTAAAACTTGACAATCTGCTGCATGAAGCTTCTCCTGGAGCTGAGGTCCCTCAATCCCATCCTGGTGAGGGCACACAAACCCCATGGATCTCAGAGGCAGCGGGCAAAGGAAGGTGAAGGACACAGTCACATGCAGTGACCTTGTCCAGAGCAGCAAACAGCCTCCTTCTTTCCCAGCAGGTAAAACAACTTCACAGCAAATGTGGATGTAAATCCTTTTTCTTCCCCTCCTTTGCTTTGGTACCAGAAACTTCCCTCTGACTGGAGCAGAACTGGGTTTTGCCTGCAAGGGGAGCTCCCCAGTGAGTAACTTCAAACCTCTGGATTGCTGCGTATCCTAATATATTTATTTATCTCACTCCAGACCAGCATTTCTCCAGTGTGCACAAGCCATGGAATTATCACACTGGAAGACATCAACAATCTGCTATAATTTTGCTTTCTAAAGGGTAAAGTTCTTGCCTGACACACCTGTTTGCTCAGGGCTGCACTAAAAAGAAACTGAAACAGCAACCCAGCAGCAACCTCACCAAACACCTCCAGACCTCCATCCACAGGCAAGGCTCCTGCTGGCACAGCCCTTCCCAGCTCCCAAAAAGCTCCTTATAAACAGAGAGGCCATTTCCCTCCCCAGCCAGTGCCAGAAATTAAGCACGGGCTTTGCACTTTGCTTTGACTGCCTTTGAAATGCCTGCGCCCCAGTTCTGAAGCTCCATCAAGGAGAGAAAAAGAACTGGAGCAGTCAGCCAGACAGCCCCAGCACGTGTCCCTTCCCACAGGAGAAAGCTTCTCCTCAGCTTTGTCTGAGCCCCAAGTCCCCAGAGGACACTACCTTGTTCCCTGGTTCTACCAGGCACTTGCACAGAGCTGCCCGCACGAACACCTGATCCATCCTTTTCCTTTCCTTTTCCTTTCCTTTCCTTTCTTCTTTCTTTTCTTTCATTCCTTTCCTTCCTTCTTGCCTTCCTTCACCTCCTTCTTTCCTTCCTTTCTTTCCTTCCCTTCCTTCATTCCTTCACTTCTTGCTTTCCTTCCTTCATTCCTTCCTTTCCTTCATTTCTTCACTTCTTTCTTTCCTTCCTTCCTTCCCTTCCTTCATTCCTTCCTTTATTCTTTCCTTTCCTTCCTTCATTTCTTCACATCTTTCTTTGCTTCCTTCATTCCTTCCTTTCCTTCCTTCATTCCTTCACTTCTTTCTTTCCTACCTTCCTTTCCTTCCTTCCTTCCTTCCTTCCTTCCTTCCTTCCTTCCTTCCTTCCTTCCTTCCTTCCTTCCTTCCTTCCTTCCTTCCTTCCTTCCTTCCTTCCTTCCTTCCTTCCTTCCTTCCTTCCTTCCTTTCCCTTCCTTCCCTTGGGAACACCAGCTCACTCTCAGCACACACAGTGATGATTTCAGGCACCTCCAACCCAGAGCTGCTGCTTCACTTCTCACCCTGTTCAGCACCCAGCCAGCCATTAGTTAATGTCAGTGCTCCCCAGCCCAGAGCTCCCAGCAAACAGGATCTGCCACAGTCCTCAAGGAACTGCTGGCTCCAGCTCTGCCTCCTATCTTCTTCCTTTTACTATGCCAAGGGAGACCCTGCAATTTTTAGCCTTTCCTCCATTTCATCCCCTCCTTAGGAATACAGGAGGGAGTCAGGAGGCAGCTCCCAGAACCCTCCCCTGGTACCCGTGGTGTTCATCATTTAAAGCTCTGATTTCAAGCTTCCTCCCATGGAAACATCAGCACAAGAGCCCCGTGCATTGCTCAGCCCTCCCAGGAAAGAGGGCAAAGCTCCACCGGGGAAGGCAGGGAAGGAGAAGGGGATGCAGATCTGGTGCTCCTGTTTTAAGAGCAATGAAGTTAAGGGACTCTAGGGTGAGGGCCAGACTTCCTGGCAGCAAGAAGTGAATTTTGAGAGAAACTACAGTGCAAAAACTGAGGCTCCTCCCATCCCTTGTTGCTCAGGCCCACTGGGAGCATCCCTACCTCATCCACACTCCACAACAACCTGAGCCCTGCTGGCACATCCCACTCTCACTTCAGGGAGGAGAAACAGAAGAGAAACCAGGAAGAAAGTGGCTGCCATACCATTGGCACCATTAGAGTGAAGCAATAATTACCACTTCAGATAGCAGGGGGCATGGTCCACCTCCCAGCATCACCCTGGCTTTGTGTGATGTGTCACCAGTGCCACCAGTGCCCAATGTCCTTGCAGCAGTGCTTCTTGTCCCTGCTGTCTCCTTCCCAAGGTAACAGTGTCAGTGGGGACCAAGAACCAAAGCCATGAACCCAGGTTGGAGTTGGAAAGTGCCTCAGAGCCCGTGGTTCCCAGCAAAATTCCCACCAGCACCTCTCCAGTTTAAACCCTACAGCAGCCCTGGAGAGTTCCCTGCTGCCTTGCAGCTGTGACAAAAGGGACCTGAAGATACAGGAGAAAGAAAAAAAATCTTCCTCAGTTACAGTCAGGTGAGGAATTTCTCAAAAATCCCCCCCACACTTCAGGGAGTGTGAAGCAGAGAGTGCAGGAAACCTCCTTGGAGCTGTGGGAAGGTCTTCTTAGAAGATTTTCTGCCCAAGCTTAGAGTTGTAGGTCACACTACACCTGTCTGTCCCCTGAGAACTAAAATAGAGACAATAACAGGAACGAAGGGAGTCCAGATCAGCTGCATCATTAAAGCTGCTAAATCCTCTTAAGGGAGGAGCTGCTGTGCATCAAGACAAGAGATGGCCCACGGGGAGAGCTTTCTCCAGACACTGAGCTTGCATCTTGCTCCATTTCTCTTGCTCACAGCTAAGAGAAGGCTGCAAACCTTCACACAACCACCCTCCTGCAGCACTGGGATAAGGAGGGCATCTCAACAACCCTCAGAGCCCTTGGCAAGGAGGGAGAAGAAGCCCAGGCCAAGAGGGGTTCAGTTCTGGAGAAGCTCTCCCATGTGAAGCAAGACCCTTCTGGGGAAAAAAAGCGTTCAGTGAAAGGACATTAGGAGTGAGGAGAAGCTTCTAATTTTCCAGAGCCACTCCAAACCCACATTGGCTTGCAGAGAAGTTGGCAAAGGAAATTTTAACCCATGTGGCCACACAACACGAGAAAGCACCCATGGATTTTACTTTTTTTTCTTTTCTTGCCCTGTTTGATTTCTTTGAAAGAAGTACAGCTGAAGCCCAGCTTTTTGCTTCAGCCAGATGACCAGAAAACAAGCATGAATGTTACCAACCACACTGATTCCCTGTGATGGGGCACTGCCAGGGCTGCCACCACCTGTGCAGTGACACATTGAACCTTGCATTTCTCTCCATTAACACTTCCTTCCCCCTTAGTCCTCATGAAACACTTGGTAAGATGCAAGGAATTTGTCATTTATACAGCCTGTGTGCCAGACACACAGCAGCACCCTACCAAGACCACTCCATTCAACACCTCCCTCTGGATTTTCACAGCTGTGTTTCTACAACTCAAACCTCTGGCCCACCAAAAGGATCCTGGCCAGGTGCTTCTGCTTTGATGCAGCAAGCAAGCTCCTGCCTCAGGCTTTGAAGAAGAATTTTCTCAACCCCAAGGTGCCTGAGAAAGTTAAAAAAAACCAAACCAAACAAAAAAAAATGTCTTCTGTGGAAACTATTGCTGATGGCAGAGATCACTGGAGCACCCTCCAGTTGCACACCCTTGCTTGCACGGAAGCTCCACATGGACAGAGAGGTCTCACTGGTGCTGGGGTAGGTTTACACCCCTGTGAACCTCTACTCAAACATCTCCATCTTCTTTGCAGCCACCCCCTCCCAAAGCACTGCAGTATGACACTGAGCCTCCCTGCTACACAGAGTTAACTTTCAAGCTCTCATTTCACGCTCAAGATGGAAAAGAACCGGTCCAAGACATAGGAACACTTTATCCTGAACTAGCTTTACAGCTTCCTGAAGCCAGCATTTAAATTCCAGGACGTTGCTTGGCTGATTTGTGGGGTTTTTTTGTTGGTTTTTTTTTTCCCAACCAAGTGCTCCACTGCATGTTAAATCATCCCCCGGCAGAGATTTCATGCCCTGGGTGAGAAATAGCACAGCCGGCTCCACATCAACAAATTTCTTAGCAGGGTGATTCACAGCCAGCCAGCTGCTGAAATCCAAGGACTGCTCCAAACTGCTCCGTTCCCTGGGATCTTATGAGGAACGGGGCAGAGGGGGCCGGGACGGAGGAGGCTGGGCCGGGACCAGCTTTCTGGAGCTGCAATAGGGCTAGGATTGCTACAGAGGCATCAAATCAACAATCCTAAAAACCACTGCAGCCAGAGTGCTGCTGGAGACAGCTGCATTGCCCAGCACACACGGATCCTGCAGGAATCGCTTCCCAGCACATCCTGCCTTGCAGGGCACATCCTTGCGTGCCAACAGCTCCACTGCACCTGACGACGATATTTTTTTATTATTATTTATTATTTTTTAGGCCACCGAACAGCTCCTCAAGAGGATCAAAACTCGCCCACCAATCCGGGTGGGCACACACCCAGCTGGCACCGATGGGGATTCGGCCCCGGAGAGGCTCCCGCAGCCCCGGCACCAACCCACACCGAACCGGGGGCTCTCCGGGCCCCGCTGATCCCCTGAAAGGGGCTGCGACAACCACGGAGGGGACTTTCTCCAGCGGGCCCGGGAAGCCTTGCTTGGCCTCCAGAGCTCCGCGGAAAGCCCCGGGGAAGTCCCCTACACCCGGGACCGCTCCTCCGCATCTCCCCGCTCCGCAGAGATGAGGGGGGCAAGAGGGGGGTTCCCGGCAGATGGAGCCCTGAGCCCTTCTCGGGCTGCCCCCTGGAGAACAGAACAGAACTGAACTGAACTGAACTGAACCGAACCGAACCGAACCCGGCGCCTACCTACTCGGCGGGGTCGGGACGTCTCAGCTGCCCGTTTGCTCGTTCGCTCGTCCGCTCCCTCCCTCCGCCGCTGTGGCCCCGGTTCTGTTCTTGGCCCCGCGGGGCGGAGCTGGCGGCTGCGCTGAGCCAGCCCCGGGGCGGGCGCTGCCCCCCGCTCGGGGAGGATGCGGAACTCCGACGGGACCGAGCCGTGCCCTCAGCTGCCCGCAGACCTCTTTCCCCCCCCTCTCCCCCCCTTTCCCCCTCCTTCCCGGGGCTCCCTGCTCCGGACCAGGCTCCGGCTCGGCTCCTGCCTGCCCTTTGTCCGCGCTCCTCAAACGGAACGAACAGCGTGGATCGGGGCTGAGCTCCTGTCCGCACCTCTCACCCCTGAGGCTTTGGGCATTACCTCGCCCTCTCCGGCTATGGGCAAGTTATCCGGCTCTGCAGCCTTCAGCGCAGGAAGGACATGGAGCTGATGGATTGGGTCCAGAGGAGAGACATGGAAATGGTCAGGGGACTGGGAGACCTCTGCTCCAAAGCCAGGCTGAGGGAGCTAGGGGTGTTCAGCCTGGAGAAGAGAAGGCTCCAGGGAGACCTAAGAGTGACCTTGCAGTGTCTGAAGGGGCTACAGGAAGGATGGAGAGGGACTGTGTGCAAGGGCTGGACTGACAGGATGAGGGGCAGTGGGTTTAAATTAGAGAAGAGGAGATTTGTATTGGATGTGAGGAGAAAATTCTTCACCATGAGGGTGGAGGATCAATGTCAGAGGTTGCCCAGGGAGGTAGCTGAGGCCTCATCCCTGGAGATGTTCAAGGTGAGCAGCTTTCCAGTATCTGAAGGGGCTACAGGAAAGCTGGGGGAGGGTTTTGGACACGGGGGGGGTAGGGAGAGGAGAAGGGGAAATGGTTTCCAAGTGGGAGAGGGGAGATTGAGGTTGGAGATGAGGAAGAAATTCTTTGGGGTGAGGGTGGTGGAGTCCCCATCCCTGGAGGCATTGAAAAGGCATTTGGAGCTGGTCCTTAAGGACATGGGTTAGGAGCTGGCTGTGGTGTTGGTGCAAGGTTGGGCTGGATGAGCTTGGAGGTCTCTTCCAAGCTCAGCATTCTGTGCTGAGCCCCTGTGCCAGGTTTCCCAGGGAAGCTGTGGCTGCCCCATCCCTGGCAGTGTCTCAGGTCAGGTTGGATGGGGCTTGGAGCAACCTGGGCTGGTGGGAGGTGTCCCTGCCCATGCAGGGGTTGGCACTGGGGGAGCTTTAAGGTCCTTTCCAACCCAAACCATTCCATGAGATATTCAAGGTGAGGTTTGAGGAGTCTCTGAGCATCCTGATCTAGTTGAGGGTGTCCCTGCTTATTGCCAGGGGGGTTGGACTGGATGACTGGTCCCTTCCAACTCAAAATAATTCAATGATTCTATGACCTTGGTCCTTTAAGGCCGGTTGCCCAGCTGCTGCTCTAAGGTCCTTTGTCCCTGCTTGCCATGGTCCTGTGTCACCCCCCTCATGCAAAGCTCTCCCTCTGTAGCCTATTAAGTAGGTAAATTCACACTATTTAAGGTCGCTCACAGCTTTTCTGCTCCTGTGATGTGCATGCTGAGACTCTCTGTCAAGTGTAAGCAAGCCTGATGACCCACAGAAAGATTTTTTTCTTCTTTTTTTTTTTCCAACCAGGCAATTTTACTGCCCTGGTGAACTCTGTAAACATCAGCAGGGCTGCCACATTGTTCTCCATCCAAAGCCCATATTAAGCTTTTGTTTGCCCCAGTGAGTGCAGCAATGAGGCTGAGGTGCCAGGGTGCTGTGGCTGCTGTTTGCTCTGCTGACCCAGAGCCATTGCATTGTTCCCTCGGCCTTCCCTGGTTTGTGCACTGCATCCGCTTCACCCAGCAGGCAGCAAGCTCAGGGCTCTTTGTTCCTGACCTGCAGCAGAACTTGCCCAACAGGATCCTGCCTCCTTCTCTCCTAGCAGGACAGGAATAAAACTAACAATGCTGAGCCAATCCAGTAGTAACCTAAACCCGATCCACTTTAAATCCTCATTTCCAAGGCACCAAAACCAAATCAATCGGAACAATCCTAAAATGAGGGGAGGTCAAGAGGTCCCTCATCCCGTGGAGGAGTGGCATTCCTCACTTTTAGGTTTCCCACTGTCCTGGCAGGAGGAGGAATAGCATGTTCGGGCTGCTCAAGGTCCCAGACCTTATTCCTTGGGGCAGCAAGAACCAGTTTGGGTTTTGTCCCGAGGCAGGTATACAATGGCCACTTCACTTTGTCCTTACAAGATGCCTCTCAGTCCCTTTTCTGTGCTTGCAGGATGATTCCTCACTATGACACCTGGCTTTGAAGATTTTTTAAAAGTTCCTTTTCCTGTGCTCTGCTTCATGTGTTGCATGCACTTGGTTTTTATTCTTCCATTCAGAGCCTCACCCAGTTTGAACATTTTCTGCCATTCTCTTCTAACCTTCTTCTATCAGGAATAAACATCCCCTTCTTGCAGCAGTGGTGCTTAGCAGCTTTCCTGTGTTTTATCCTACAAACATTTTACCTTCTTGGCAGGATGAGGGTCGTGTAATGGGCAAACACATAAGAAATCCCCTCCTTCATGCATCTTGGACATCATGGGACAGGAGGGGCCATGGGAAGGAGCTGTACCTGGAGAGCAGGTGGCACTTGCTGAGTGTCACACACACACACATTGCACCCTTCCTGGCAGGTATCTGCAGCTGGCATCTGGGCTTGGCCAGGGAGAGGTGGTTGAAATGCAGGTGCTGAAGCAGAACAAGGATTATAAGGTGGAAATGAAATTACTGACTCTGCCCAGGGGCTTTTGTAGGTTTGGGCTTATCACCTCTATATGCCACAGCAATACCCATGGCCTGCAAGCTGCCTAAAATAATTAACTTTGCTCAGACTCCTCTCTCTTACTTAAAAACATCGTGAGATCAGTTGTTAGTATCTAACATGAGGACAAATTTCACATCAGAATTATTTGGGGTGGTGTCTGAAAACCCATTTACAGCCAGCCTTGGGCCTAGTGATTTTCTTTGGAAATCAATAGCACTCCAGCATCTCATTTCAAGCAGAATTAACCTGCAATGAAACCCACTCCTGTTCTCAAGCAGCATATCAAAAGCCCTCTTTCTTTCTCCTTTCACTCTCTGCAACAGCATTTGCCTTTAATTTAAATATCTCATCAGGCTTATACCCATAATGTCCAAGCCAGAATATAGAACCTATAAAGAACGTATAAAACCTATAAAGACAGAAGGCTCTGTGGGGCAGGTGAAGCAATGCCTGCTTGTTCTTATTCTCAGCCTTCCTCACCTGTGCCCTGACAGCTGTACTGAGCATGTAGGTTGGTTCTGCTTCTCACAAAAAAATGTCCTACTTTGAGGGAGGAAGCCTGGGTTCAAAATATTCCCCCTGGAGGACTCGTGCCAAAGCTGTTTCTTCAAGAAAAATGGGTTTAAAATAAAAAGTGATTATTTTGGAGTGCAAATGGATTGTGCCCCTGCCTGAATGAATTTGTGTCAATGGCTTTGAGGGCAGCCTGGAGCTATGGATGCATCAGTGGTTGTGTGTAGAGCTGGTTATGCTTCAGTGCTGCCTGGGTATGAATCAGTGGGGCTGTAGAGGAGCATTAAATCTACACCACTGCATTTACTGAGATCTGGGGTCACTTCTAAAAGAGAGCTTGCAAAGAGGCTGAGTTTGATCAGAGGGGATGAAATTAATCGTTTGCTTGCAAGAGGGACTTGGCAACAGAGGAGAAACAGATCTGCAGAGATGCTGCAGCTGAGCTGTGCACAGATGGGAAACTAAAAGCCCTAGTATAAACAGCATCTTTTGCAAGGTACAAACAGAGTAGGCTGGATTCTCAGCTAGGGAATAGACACGAGTGCTGTAAGAAAACACACAGGCTGGAGAAGCAGATTGTTAGGGGGTTGGTGAGGCTGAAGAACAAATCCTATCTCAAAGGCAGCCAGAGAGCAGCCAACAGGTCCTTCAGCCAAGAAATCTGGTTTTGCCTTGGGCCATCTTCCTTTCAAATCCAACCACCATTCCCTGTCAAAGAAATTCTTTCTGGAAGGACTTAATGTCTTTACCCAACCAAGTCATGGCTGTTGTGTGGATCAGCCTGCACAGTAGGACTCTGGGATCCCTGGGACTCCAAGCTCCAGGGATGATGCATCCTTCTTTAGGTTCTGCTTCATCTGTACACAAGGTCTGTCTCCTTCAGGCACAGAGCTGGTTGTGCTGCACCTTCTGGCTCTTTGCAGCCTTGTTTTGGGGTGCAAGAAGCCTCAAGCCCCCTCATCTGGTGTTGCTCAAGCCGTGCCTGGCTGGATCAGAACCATTCTGGGACAGCGAGATGCAAGCAAGCAACTTCCCAGCTTTTTATGTACAGGAAGCACCTTGGGGTGGCTCATGGGGAAGCAGGGATAGAAGGTCCCCTATACTCAGCCCTGGTGAGGCCACACCTCGAGTCCTGTGTCCAGTTCTGGGCCCCCCAGTTCAGGAAGGATATCGAGGTCCTGGAGCAGGTCCAAAGGAGGGCAACCAGGCTGGTGAAAGGGCTTGAGCATAGATCCTTTGAGGAGAGGCTGAGAGAGCTGGGGCTTTTCAGCCTGGAGAAGAGGAGGCTCAGGGGAGACCTCATCGCTGTCTACAACTCCCTGAAAGGAGGGTGTAACCAGGTGGATGTTGGTCTCTTTTGCCAGACGACTTTCAACAAGACAAGAGGGCAGGGTCTTAAGTTGTGCCAGGGGAAATTTAGGTTAGATATTAGAAAGATTTTCTTTACAGAGAGAGTGATCAGACATTGGATTGGGCTGCCCAGGGAAGTAGTGGATTCTCCGTGTCTGGAGATATTTCAAAAGAGCCTGGATGTGGCACTCAGTGCCATGGTCTAGCAACCGCAATGGTGGTAAAAGGGTTGGACTCGATGATCTCTGAGGTCCCTTCCAACCCAGCCCATTCTATGATTCTATGATTCTAAGGTCTCAGAGATGCTCTGCAGGAAGGTGCAGAGTGAAAAGGACTAAATAAGTTTTCTCTAGAGGGTCTTTGAGAAGAAGGGGTCTGAGGTTCATCTGGCACAGGTTGCATCCCTCAGAAGCAGGAAATTAGTCCTTGGCATTAAGATGAACAGAGAAAGAAGATGTGTAGGTTTATAATGTTGGCACATTTCCTTCACTTAAAATGCCTTTGAATTGTCCATGCACTACCATGGCTTTAAGAGGGAAAGGATTTCTGTGTCCAGGGGTTCAGGTGACACAGGGATGAGGGCTGTAATTATCAATATAAACTTCCCAACTTCGAAAAAAAATGTTCTTTCACAATTGCTTTGATGAGGACAAAAGACTTCAGAAACAGAGCAAAGAATTGATGTGTTTCCTTCTGGTGAAATTCAAAGTTAAACCCCCCACCAACACCTTGCAATTCCCAGTTAGTATCTGTTTAATAACACAGCATAAAACAGAGAGAGGGTGCAAAGCACAACTTAAAATTACAGATTTTGTCAAGTCTCATTTGACAGAAGTGCTTTCATGGCACTGTAAGGGGAATAGTCTTTTATTTGGCAAAAGCTCTGATTTCCTAGCAGATTAATCACACACAATGAATAATGGTTGAAGAGCAATAAAAATGCAGTGGTTGCTGGGGCTGGTGGAGCAAGGAGAGGTTGTTTCACCATACATCAAGGGGAAAAGGTTTATCAAAAGGTATGTTCTTAAAGTATTTTGTGGGTTTGGGGTTTTTTTCATTGTGTTTATTAATTCTGAGGT
Source organism: Calypte anna (assembly GCF_003957555.1). Classification (NCBI taxonomy): domain Eukaryota; kingdom Metazoa; phylum Chordata; class Aves; order Apodiformes; family Trochilidae; genus Calypte; species Calypte anna. The sequence continues at coordinate 3,621,239 of NC_044251.1, forward strand.
TTAGGACTTGGAGGTGAACTTGGGTTGGGGAAACTGGATTAATTTTCCTGATGAGCAGGTGCCCTCCTCTGGTTGAAATGAGGAATGCAGACTATTGGGATTTTCCAGCAGAAGTCAGCCTTGGAAAAGCCAAAGGAAAACTGGGAAGCAGATTCCTCTGTAGCTGGTTTATTCTGGTGGTCTCTCACAGCTGACTCTTCCAGAGGTGGCTACACTCCCAAACTTTTGCAGGAAAACATTGGTTCTGCCTCCATGAGTGCAGGAAAATGCAGCTCATAAGGATGTGCCTGGGCAGTAGCTTTGGTAATTCTGGATTTTTGTGGTCCTTTGAGCATTTGCAAGTATGGGAGCATATGGTCCCTTAAGCTGGATGCCAACCTGACCTTTGGGACAGGAAATTTTGGAGGCAGATCAAGTTTTACCATTCTGTGCTTTCTAGATGTTCCCCCTTTTTAAAAGCCTTCTTAAGAGAAAAAGATCTCAAAAGTGTGAGAAGCTCAGAGACATCTCTGGATTGAGAAGAAGCCCGTGACTGAATTCAGTTTTTTCCACCAGTGGATTATGAACAGAAACCTTTGATTTCTCTTAATTATATATCTTTGAATGAAAAGCTGTTGTGTGTATATATATATATTTATATATATTTGGTAACAGGAAATGTAAAAAACATTTATTTTTATTAAACTAACAAAACATAAACCTATCAGAGCATGCTTTAATTTAATTTTTTTGGTCTTGTTTTCTGTGGTCTAAATGAAAGCTCATGAGGTGCCATCTCCTGTATCTTGGGACACACAGTTCATTGCATCAGGTGGCTGATGCCATACAACAGCAGCCTGCTTGAGCACAATAGGTTCCAAACACAACCTTGTTTTGACCTAAAATTTACAGATTTCAGTGATTTTTCTGGATTTGATACCCTGCTTTGCACACAGATGTTCCAAAATGCCAAAGCACCATGAGCTCCTTCCCTTCCCAGAAGATCCGAGTTATTTTGCACAGTATCTTTTCCCTAACAGTGTTTCTGAGGTTAGGCAGCCTGGATGAATATCTGCATTTTCCTGCAGAGTAGGAAGAAGGAGCCAGAGTGCTATCAGTAAGATTGCTTTGCTCTGAAGATCAGAACTTGTCTGTGAAGTTAATGCAGATCTGTCCTTGCTTTCCAGCTAGGAAGAGCAGAACTGGCACCAGAGAAACCTGGGTGCATCAGAGCAAACCTCAGATGTGATTCCCCCCAGGCACCCAATCTGGACCAGCTCTGTCTGTACTTCAAGGTGACGAAGTCTGTCTAAAAACTCATCTGTTTCTTGACAGTTCTTTTAGCAATCTGTTCCTTTGGATTGAGGGGAATGAACAGTGCCCAGCAAAGCTTCCCTGTTGATCTGCATTTGGGGGTATGCCAGAATAGATGCTTTTGCTCAGGCAGTATTAATTCCACACCCTCAGTCTTGGGGGCTGGTGAGAAGTCACCCCTTTCGGTCCAGTTAACATCAACACTTCAGAAAACCCAAAGAAGAAGCAGCCAGCTCAAGGTTTGCCAAAGTAAATGAAAGCACTGAGGATTTGGCACTGGCAGGCTGGGTATTTTCTCAGGGAAATGTGTGGAAAACTGGCAGGATTTACCTGAAGGAGTAAAGGAGTGGAACCAACAATCCTATGACACTAATACTTCTTACATAAGCTAAGATCCACAAAAGTATTTAGAGACTTAATGCCCTTCAATTTCATTTCTGAAAGCATCCAAGCAGAGCCTTGCTCCTTTGAGGTATTTTAGTAAAGTTAATGGAAACTTTTAGAAGAATCATTTTCCCTCTGCCCTTTACTTAAATCAGTCATCTTGAGCTCAGGTGAAACTTCACTTCTAAACTTCAAGTTTCACTAGTTAGGAGCTCTTGATGAGAGCCCCAAATTTCTCTTGAAGTGACACCAGTTCCATATCTGCAGCCATACTTAACCATTTTATTGGCCCTGGAATAGGTGTGGTTCATTTAAAAGGAATAAGAATTAATGCAGTGTCCCCTTGGGCAGAACGCTTGTGATCAAAGGACTGAGAAAGATTGGGTGCTGATACTCTTTTCTAATTCTTTTTTTTTTTCTTCCTTTTGACCAGCTACATCCATTAAATACAGTTCTGCAGTGCAATTGGAAGCAACGTGCCATATTCTGAAACTAGAATTTGCAAAATGTGGTTAGTAAAATGCAGTGTCTCCTATTTCTGAGAGTGATTGAACAACCTTTATCCTTGTTCCTGGACTTCCTGCTCACTTTGCTGCAGATCTCAGCAAACAAATCCACGTTTGTGCATAAGCCTGTGCTCATCATACACGTTCACAAGTGTGGATATAGATAGGGGTCAGGCTGCTGTTGTTTCTAGTGCAGGTGGCATGATTTTTGTTTTGTTTTGTTTTGTTTTGAAATTTTATTTTAAATCACCTTCTGATTCTTCATGTGAACAGGATTTTGTCTAATGAAACAAGTAATTTAGTTCAAACCACTGTGCTCCAGAGCTCGAACACCAATCATTTGCTGGCCTTGGGTATAAAGCATGTATATGTATATATATAAAGCAACCTGCCCACCACAGGAAGCAGGGGTAAAGTCTTCAAAGGACACTGGGACGTGATTCAGCCTGCGTTTCACCTTATAAGCTTCCCTTTTCTCCCGCCCTCCCCCTTTCCCCTTCTACTCTGCCATAAAAGAGTTCCCTGTGTAACAGGAGTTGGGAGAGGAACAGCAGGCTTATGATAGACCTAGCTTTTCTGAAACCTTGGATGATGTCCAGTGTGACCATGCAGAGGGATGAGCTCAGGGAAATGGTTGGAAGTTCAAAGGCCTTTTTGTGTTGCTCACTCTCTGCTGACAGATGTGCTCTCTTGGGCTGTCTCTGCCCAGCCTCCCTTTTCCCACCCACTCCCTTTCCTTGGACTTGATCCCCATCCTGCCTCTCTGCTCTGCCTGGGGAGCTGGAGTAGTCCCTCTCTGTTTTGGGCATTTGTCTGTCTTCAGCTCCATCCTAGGACTTACATGTGCTCATCTCTTTTAGGAAAATAATGTTTCTTAGCACAGATGTGGTGACATTGAGCAGGGAAATTGAGCAGGTAGTGAGGCTTAACTGTGTTTACTGTGGCATTAACCAGTTCTATGGTAAGAGCATGTTACTGCACTGTGTGATCACTCATCACTGCTGATAAAAGACTTGTTGCTTTCTTAGGAAGCAATAAATAGCCTCCATTTTACAGGTTGGGCTGAAGAGACAAAGCAAACATCAATATCAAGTTGGGAATAGGATATAGAGGTTCTCTTTCTGGTCTTCTTGACCAGCTTGTCCAGAGAGGTTGTGCTCCATCTCTGGCAGGGATTAAGTTCCTACCAACTCATTTGTATTCCTATGTACCACTCTTCTGACCATGGCAGTCTGGCTTTTAAAATGAGTTATATGACTTAAACCAATACATAACAAATTACAGAGCTGCTCTGTGATGTCAGGGCAAAATATAGTGAAGGTTGTTTGAGTGTTTTAAGTTACCTCTTAAATTTTTAGTTTCTTTTTGAGTTCAGAATTCCAAACACCTTGGATATATTTACAACAGCACTAAACACTGACTCTGGGCTAGTGGCATGCCCTTGGCTTTAAGTCCATAGGAATGACACTCATCAAAATATCAAGTAAAAAATGACCAACAGAAAGGCTGAATAATTACAGCCCTAAAGCAAAGGGTTTCAGTGGAACTGGAGCCTGATGTGTTTAGAATGAATAGAAAAAAACAGGAATGTGTCTGTGGAGGCAGGTTGCTTTTTAACAGGTAGAAGGGACTGTGGATTGGAAAGGCAGAGCTGGAAGTGGAGGTTAGGAGGAGACTGGCCCTGTGTGGAAGCTGTCTGAGAACCTCTTGCATTCTCCTTTGAAGTATCTGTTTCTGATGATTATTAGATTCAGGATATGAGTTGAAGTGAATTCTTGCCCTCATCCCATTGGCAATTCCTCTGCTCTGTGAGACATCAGCCTTCATTCTTTAGGGTTTTGGGTTGGTTTTTATTTACCTTAAGTGGGGTTTGTATTTTTTTTTCTTCTCCTTTAAAGGAGAGCTCCCATAGAAGGTGATTTATCTCCCTGATGGTGTTGTATGGGCTAGTACACACTTGCTGTCTGCTGGGGTGGGAATTAGGTCCTCCTTTGTATGTGGCAGTTTTGTGTTTTGCCCTCTTCCCATTGCTCCCCCCTCCCCTGTGCTTGAAGCAAAATTTTTATATTTAGAGGGAGCATGAAATTGGCTAAACTGCTCCCTGTAGGGGTGGAATTTCATTTTGTGTTGTTACCTGTCAAAAACGCTGACATGTTTAAAAACTTTTTATTGAGAGAGATGTAAGTAAAGCAGCGTGCTGCAGCACGCTGGGCGGCCGGAGGGGCCACAGCCCCGCCACCGGCTCGCACCTTCAATGAGGTGAAGCCGGCCCTTTATACTTTTCACAAAGCCCTTCCCCTCAGTCTCCCATCAGTTCATCAAGGTTTCAATCCCGAGGGCTCTCCCAGCACTGGTTCTTGCTTCCCGGGCTTCGCTCTGTTGCCGATGGGAACGGTTTCACGTTTCACGTTTCGCGGGCTTCGCTCTGCTGCTGAGGGGAATGGTTTCACGTTACGTCCCTGTTTCGCGGGCCCCTGCAGTCGGCCCCTCCTCCTGTTTGTCTGGCTTTTGTTCCTTAAACATACACTTACAAATACACCCCAAAACAACATGATACAACAAACTATCTGAACAAACTGACCAAACAAACATTATTAAACTGAAAGATACACTCAACAAAACAATAAACTACAATTTTAAACCCTTATTTTTCACATTACTTCATGAAGAGATGCAGCAGTTCAGTGGGATAATGGTATGGGCTCTGAACCAGCGCTAATGGCCTAACCCTCTGGGAGCCTGAAGAATTCTCCCCTGGAGAGCCAGCATGCAAATTCCCTTCCAGGGGCTCCTGTGCAGTCCTTTGGTGATTAGTCACGCTGGGACTGGGGAGAGCAGACAGAAAAGCAAATGCTGGGGGGATGGTCAGAGTCCTGAAACCACAGCTGAGGCCAGGGAAGGTTTGTTCTGCATGCAGTGTATGGAAGTGATGCTTGGGTGGAGAGAGGCTGGCAAATCTGTGGGACTGAGCCTGAGAATCGAAAAATCTGTCTCGTTTTTCTTTGGAAGCAGGGTTTGGGAACTGGAGTGTTTTCCCCTTCTGCCTGCCCTGGGGAAGGAGGGTAAGGTCTCGCTCCATTTTGATAACAGCACAGAGGTGCTCAGTGACAGCAAAGTGTGAGGAAATGGGTCAGCCCTTGGGAGGCCAGAGTGCTGCCCAACACACAGACTTGTGTGCTTCCCGTCCCTTCATACCTCTCTGGGGCCTAGAAGCAGCTGAACCTGACCTGAACATAAATCTGCATGGGGCATCCTGGACATGGTGGGAAGAACCTTTTCCCAAGGCCCAGTGCCAGGTTCTGTGTTTTGTCACTTGGTTCACAGTTCAGCATTGAGAGCAATGACATCTGCTTAGAGATGCCTACGTCTGCCATACTACAGAAACAGCTGAGAAGATGATCTGAACTTGTGGTTAGGAAAAGCAGTGTTAGAACAAGTCTGAATGTAACTGTGCTAGTGTACCCATAGGGTGGGAGGCTTTTAGGACAGACACTTGGTGAGAAACGTGGGAGGACCTGCTAGAGAGAGCAGTGGATGATTCTGCATAGTGCAATCCAGGATGTTGACAGCAGTCCTGGACCAAGGGGAAATGGAGGGTCGAGGAAGCTGAAAAAGCTGAAAATGTGGCTATTTGTTCTTCTTACTAAATCCTCCTCCTTGTGTGTGTGGCTGCTGTCTTCACCTTCTTTTACCTACCTCCCTCCTTTCACACTCCCATCTCCAGGGCAGTGTTGGCAGGAGAAGATGTAACAGCATAGCAGAAGAGGGCTGGCCCACCTGGTGACAGATGGGGGATGCTGTTGGCAAGCTGGGCTGGGATGAAAGAGTTTCAGGCATTCAACTCTCCAGCCCTCACTCCTTCACACTGCTGAGCAAACGTTGTTCTTTGGAGAACTCACCTGTCAGGAACCTGTGCAGCCCCTTCCCTGCCACAGCTGGCAGCACTTAAAAGCCTGAACCTCCCAGGGCTGAGTGTTCCTCTCATCTGTGGGGGGAAGGACAGGGCTGATGCTCACCCTTGAATTCCTGCTTTGTGGCTCCAGGCCTCTTCAAACGCTGTTGACAGCAGACTCCTATGTAGGCAAGCATCATCTCCTGTCTGCCCCCTTCCTCTATCCCTTCTGGAGACTTCTCTCAGGGCTTGGAATGTCTTGTCCACACTTGAGGTACAGTGAATTATTCCCAGCATAGGTTCTTGCCTCTAACTTTCTCCTCACAGGTTTGTTACACAAAAATGCTGGCAAAGTCCGTGGAAGATGGCAGGTCATGCCAAGGTGGGTTTTTGGAGCAGCAGCCTCCTCTCTGCTGCTTGTTGTTGTGCTTGAAGTTGACGTCAATGATACAGCGCATATCACAGCATGAGAGGCAGAATCACACTACCCGTGAGATTGCCTGGCTTGTGAATGATCCAGTGGTAACCTTCAAGCTCCTCCCTTTCTCTGTGCCATGCAGATGTGAATGAATGTGCTGAGGAAGGTTACTGCAGCCAAGGCTGTACCAACAGTGAAGGAGGATTCCAGTGCTGGTGTGAGCAAGGCTACGAGCTGTGACCTGACAAGCGCAGCTGCAAAGCTCTGGGTAAAAAGGAGTTCAGGCTTTTTCTGGTGTGTGTGTATTGTTCCATTTCTCCTAATTTTGTCTCAAACGCTTTATTGGCAGCTGTTCACCAAGGCAACACGTGAGGAAAAGAAAGTACTGTATTTGTATTAGACATGCTCAGGTTGTTGGTGAACATGAAAATTTTCTGTGGTTTTGACCATGGAGAGAGATTTCACTGTTTCCTTTCCCTGCCAGCAGGACACCCTTGGCCTTCTTTTTCTAGTCCTCTGTCATTCCTGGTGACCCAGACCCTGGGACCCCATCTTCCCGCCTCTGTCTCTCTTCAGGAAGTGTCTTAACCTTTCCAGTCAGTGAGGTTGTATCACATCTCCTTATGGTTTGACCCCTGATGCTGGTCACCAGTCCTGAATGCTGTGAGTGGCTGCTGTATGGACATCTGCTGTTTTTTAAGGGCATCTACACACTTGTTAGATTTTATTTGTTGGGTCCTTTAACGTAGAAGCTGAGGAACTAGAAAGTCCATGTGAAGAATTAAGATTTATTCAGAAATGATAAATAAAATAAATAAGAAAATAAATAAGAAAATATATAAAGAATGTAAATATTACTTTTCTTATTTTTTTCTCTCTCCTCTCTTTTTTTTTTTTTTTTCCTCTTCTCTCTGTAGTGAAAGTACCTGCTGAGTTTCTATGTGTCTGAGGCAGATTTTAGCTGTGTCATGTCTGTGATAGAGCATTTGTTTGTATGGCTAGGAGATGGATATAGTAAGAGGAAACTAATCCAGCTGTCAGGTGGCTGCCTAGTGGTGAGAGGAAGTGGGCTTAGGTGGGAGCTGGAGTGATCACTTCTTGCTGAGTGAATGTTTGCCAAAACGTTTAAAACTCCCCATCTTGGAGCTAGGACTGGGTACTGAGGATGTGAAAACATCTTTGCACTTGGAAGTTAAACTCTTGCTGCCAGTACTGCAAAACTATGTCCCAGGACTCGGTGCAAAGGGAATGGCAGACAGCACCCTCTCAAACTCCTCTAATTCTGCCTTCCTGTGTGTTCCCAGGGCCAGAGCCAGTGCTGCTCTTTGCCAATAGGATTGACATCCACCAAGTGCTGCCTCGTCGCTCGGAGTACACCCTGCTCCTCAACAACCTGGAGAATGCCATTGCCCTGGACTTCCACCACAGCAAGGAGCTGGTGTTTTGGTCTGATGTCACTCTGGATCGCATCATGAGGGCCAATCTCAATAGCAGCAATGTGGAAGAGGTGGTTTCCATGGGGCTGGAGAGCCCAGGTGCATCACCACACAAAAAAAAGAAGGACAAAAGCCTGGGAACTGGCTGTGGGGGGAGAATAAGGGTGGGTGTGCAGGAAACAGTGAGTACTGAGCAGTCAAAATGAAGTGCATCACCCCGAGCAAGGGAGTGGGTGGGGTGGAATGGGTGTGGCATTACTGTCCCCCTGGAGTTCATGTTGGCTGATGGGGCAAGAGACAGGAGGATTGAATTGGGCCTCTTGGGAGGCAGAGAGATAAAGGGAACTATTTTCTGAGCAGATCCTTCTCCCGTTCTTATTCTGTGCTTAATTCTCCCGTGGAAATAGGTGGACTTGCTAATGACTGGATCCATGACAAATTATACTGGACAGACTCTGGGACATCTCGAATTGAAGTAGCAAACTTGGATGGCACTCACAGGAAAGTGCTTTTGTGGCAGAATCTGGAGAAGCCTCGAGCAATTGCCCTACATCCTATTGAAGGGTGAGTGAAAACATAGGACCCCAGGGAGCCCTCCACGCAGGTGCTTTCAGGTGAACATTGAAAACCTCCACCCTTGGATGGTGGCTGCCTCTGTTACTGCAGCCAAGGCTGTACCAACAGTGAAGGAGGATTCCAGTGCTGGTGTGAGCAAGGCTGCGAGCTGACAAGCACAGCTGCAAAGCTCTGGGTAAAAAGAAGTTCAGCCTTCAATTAGTACTGCCAGTTTAGGGACTCTGGCAGTGCTGGGAGCTTTCAGGGCCTTAATCCTATTCTGGGCCCTTCTGGTTCATAGAATCACAGAGTCATAGAATTTGCTGGGTTGGAAGGGACCTCAGAGATCATCAAGTCCAACCCTCAATCCACTACCACTGCAGTTCCCAGCCCATGGCACTGAGTGCCACATCCAGTCTCTTTTTAAATATCTCCAGGAATGGAGAATCCACTACTTCCCTGGGCAGCCCATTCCAATGTATAGAATCATACATGTTTCATCATGGTTTCACCAGCCTGAATGTGCTGGGTGTCACCTTATTGGCTGTCACTTCCCTCAGGGCTGCGAGCCAGTTTCCCGCTCGAGGTCACAGGACTGATACTGTTCAGTCCTGTTAGGGTGTGATGCTGGGGGCGTTGTGTGGGAGGTGAGTTTTGTAGCTTGTCTTTTTCTGCCTTGTCCAGCACTATCTACTGGACCGACTGGGGCAACGCTCCCCGCATTGAGTGTTCCAACATGGATGGCTCTAACCTGCACATCATTGCTGACACACACCTCTTCTGGCCCAACGGGCTGACCATTGACTATGCAGGACATCGTATGTACTGGGTGGATGCCAAGCACCATGTCATTAAGAGGGCTGACCTGGATGGGCAGAACAGGAAGGTTGTTACCAGTCAAGGTCAGTAACTGGGTTATGTATGGGGAGTGCTCTCTGCAGTGAAGGAAATGGAGTAGCGCAGTGCTGCTTTGGGTTCCAGAGGCTGGTGGCTTCTGTGCTTGTCTCCTTTCACTGTGGGGTGAATTCTGCCAGCACTGAGGGGGCAGGTCTTGCTACTCAGTCTCTGATGGACAGGAAAGAATTGTCTGTTGTATTAGTGTAAGGTGGATTTGGGCAGGTTGACTGTGGCAAGGTCTAAGGGGCTATGGAAAGAATTTTCTTTTCCTTGTCTCCCCGAGCTTGAATCCTGTTGTCTCTGATTATATCTCCTTATTGAATGTCTGCTACAGGCCTCCCACACCCATTTGCTATCACAGTGTTTGAGGACAGTTTGTACTGGACAGACTGGCACACCAAGAGCATCAACAGTGCCAACAAATTCACAGGCAAGAACCAGGAGATCATCCACAACAAACTCCACTTCCCGATGGACATCCACACACTGCATCCTCAGCGCCAGCCAGCAGATAACTGCAGAGTGTAGACAAACATTTTTTGCCACTAGAAGACCACACAACAACCCGTAAATGAGGGAGGTGGTAACTGTGAAGCCAGTGTATTGACACGTACACCCCCTCCATCCAGAGCTGTGTCCGAACTTGGTCCCTCTGGCAGTTCAGTGGGGGTTCCTCAGCCCAGTAGCCTTGTGTTTAGTGTTACCCCAGCTCCCCCTGCTGACACCTGGAAGAGAAGCCTTTCCAGTCGGGAATCCTTGAGTCTTATTTAGGCAAGATCTTTTCGGAAGGGGGAAAAAATCATGCCTGACACCTCTCTTATATCTCTTCAGTTGCCACGCAGTGCTCTAGAAGGGATTGAGTTAAAACGCTTTATTTTAGAATTGAGCCCTACAAAGGGAGTTAGTGCTTTATTTGATCCATTTCCTTGCTCTCAGTTAACTTCTGGGTAGACGAGTTCTTAACACCTCAGCTGGTGTTTTTTTTCTCTTGTCTTTACTCTTTGTTCTATGCGTGGTTGTTTTTCTCTTTGGCTACTTCAGCAGGGAGAAACCGTTGCGGGGCCAACAATGGGGGCTGCACTCACCTCTGCCTGCCAAGCAGCAAGGATTACACCTGTGCCTGCCCTACAGGCTTCCGCAAGACCAGCAGCCATGCCTCTGCCCAGAGTAAGTGAGGTGGGACCTCAGCCTGTGTGCTCAGATGTTCAGTGGGTGGCTGAGGGTTGACAGTGGGAATAAGCATCGGGAGTTGCTTCCGAGGAGGTGCATCTGGACAGACTGAGTTAAGAGTATTCCCTGCCAGAGGATGCTTCACCTTTTTGATGCATTCCCATTGTCCTTACTAGGCTTGATGGATGGGGATACAGGGAAGCTCAATCCTTGGATCCTTGTTTCAGGGCTGCTGGTGGTGCCATGCTACCTGTCACAGCTGTCCCTGAAATTCCCATAGGAGCTGTGTCAGTGATGAACAAAAATTTCAGTTGTCTTGATTGCCATAGTTTTTTTGGTTTGCAACCATGTAGAAGAATTAGGCCAACTATCTCCTAGATTCTCAAGAGCTATTCTTAAATAGCTACTTGATTTGGAGGGAGGTCTACTCCATTCTTTGAAGAAGGTGGTTGGCTGTGTTCCCTCAGCATAGGTTACCCCCAGAACACAACTCACTACTCCTCTGTCCCCACCTGCCCACCCCCCCATTTTGCTACCAGTAAAATCCCAGGCTGTGACCTGCCAATGAGAGGTGATGTAAGTGGCTAAGGTTGGCTATAGCAGGGAATTGTGTGTGTCTGTTGCTGTCTTGTTGAACTTAGAGAAATTAAAAGAAGACCTTTCGACCTTTGATCAGGTCTTGACAAGTTCCTGCTTTTTGCCTGAAGGATGGACATCCGTCAGATCAGCTTTGACACTGATGACCTTTCAGATGATGTCATCCCCCTCGCTGACATTCACAGTGCTGTGGCTCTAGACTGGGACTCAAAGGATGATTATGTCTACTGGACAGATGTTAGCACTGACTCAATCAGCCGAGCAAAATGGGATGGATCAAGCCAGGAGATACAGTGTGAACTCTGTGTGGAGGTTGTCTGGTCAGGAGACTCCTTGGGTATCAGATCTGGAGTCATTGGGATCCCCTGGCCTTTTAAGGAGCTGCAGTTTGTGCTGAATTTATTGCTTATTAGTCTGACTAGTTCTGGCTCAGAAGAGCCCGGAGACTACTGAACACTTTATATACAAATTCAGTGTAATTTTCTGCTTGTATACAAGCCTTGAACTGGGACAAAAAGCACGTTGATTTTTAAGCTATCATCAATTACCTTCTTGTAGCCCTAGCATCTGAAAGGAAGTATTACATCCTTTGTCATGTACTACATTGGAAGACAAGCCACACTCCTTGGGAATGCTTTTTTTGCACATGCCCTTAGGCTAATGTTGTCATAAATAAGGGGAACAAAGCTTGAGGTTTGTAGTTGCAGTTTGAACAGATATGAAAAATAGATGTTTCTCCAAATGGAAGAATTCTTTGGACATTGAAGTCCTTAATGTTCTCTCTCATATGGCATAGTTCTGCTTGGGCTTTTACCTTTTGAAAGTTAACATTGATTGTGAACAAGTAGTGAATTCGAGTGCTTTTTCTCCAAGGTCTAATCTCACTAAGGCTTTTTTCTTTTTGTTTGTATTAAGGTTGTGGTGGACACCAGCTTGGAAAGTCCAGCTGGACTGGCAATTGACTGGGTCACCAACAAGCTATACTGGACTGATGCAGGTACTGGGATCCTTTGCTTTACATAAGCTTCTCTCTTCCTTATGAGTAATGAAACAGAAAAGCAGCTAGATAGTTCTGTCTGTCTCATTCCAGATGTGCCTGTTTCTGTCTAGCAAAAAGGGGAGTTTCATCTCATGTTCTTCTAACAAAATGGCAATGGAGATGAATCCTTACTTTTAATTCTCTTTGTAGTATCCTCACTACTAATTCTGCAGAAAGGATTTGGTCAAGTCAAGCACTGCTCCTGTCCCTCTGCAGAACTTGTGATTCTGTATGTTGATGTATCTCCCAGCAGTGTATCTTGGGGTGCAGCAGGTTTTATTTGGAAGATGTACCTTACTGGAGAGGCAGTTCTTTTCTAGCTGATCTCTCATGCTTGTATGGATACCATGGGGTCTTATGAAAGAGCTGGTTCACAAATATACAGGATTCTGCATCAGTGACAGCCACAGGGGTGACTTGAGATCTAAGGGAAGGTGATGCTTTGGATCACATTTCTTACCTGTCTTCCAGATGTGAACAGAAATGGGTGAGGGGGAAGAATGCATTGTTGTAGCAGGAGGAGCCATTCTTGCTCCTGAGGCTCGACGAGCTGCTGGTCTCTTTCAGGACTCCAGCCACCACACAGCGCTTCCAGGGTAGAAGTGTAGCAGGAGGAGCCTTTCTTGCTCCAGAGGCTCGACGAGCTGCTGGCCTCTCCATGCCTCACACCAGAGTGAGCTGAGGTGCCTTCTGTGGGTGTGTGTCCCACCTTTATTGGCCCCCTGGTCTTGCTCATGCCCAATAGGGGCCTGTCCTAACCAGGCACAGGTGGACTCACACCCACTCTTTGGCAACTCAAGGCACCTGGTTGACAATGTCTCTCTACACATTGTTGTATGGATGTTTTCTGCCTTAGCTCTTGCAGTTCCAGAGGTCTTTGATCTCTCTCTCATTCTCTTTCTTGACTTTTGTAGGAACAGATCGGATAGAGGTCTCCAACACAGATGGGACCATGAGAACTGTTCTAATCTGGGAGAACCTGGACAGACCTAGAGATATTGTGGTGGACCCTGTTGGAGGGTGAGAGATTCTTTCCTCTGGGATGACATGGCAATTCTTGCATATCTAACAACGTTTGGGTTCTTTGGTTTTGTGCAGTCATCTTTCTCTCTGGTGGCATTGTTTTATGTCCTGCCAAAGTCTGAAATTAGACACCTGATTTTGGATGCCAGTGGAACAAGATAATTGCCTGCTGTGCTGTAGAGCTTGCAGGAGCTGGCTGGTGTTTTTGTTTAGTTATTATATCCTCAGGATAAACAAAGGTGTGGTACAAAAATACTGAGAATGAGGCTGTCTAGACCTTTTCTGTTTCTTAATTTCACATCACTGTTGAATTTGCACTCAATCTCTCTGCTTATCAACTGGAGTTCAGTCAGAAGGATTTCCTCAGGTAAATTATTGCTGATCTCAAGCAAGCTGTAACATTAGTGGCATTTTGGCTTCAAAGCACTGAGTGTGAATCATCAGCTGTGCTATGAAAAGCGGGAACAGAAAAGAAGTCTTTCAGTAATGGATTTTGCTTTTGAATCATAAGGCCTTGTGGTGCTGCAGATAGGTTGGGTAGGAAAGAGCTTGCCAGCCATTGCTTTAGAAGCACTAAAGGTCTTGAATAAAAGTGTGATCTGCTTTCCTTAAGTGGGTTACTGGAAGATCAATGCAACGAGAGTATAAAGGCCAGTGGTGGAGGCTGGTAAATAATTTTTTAATTAATGTTTAATTAATTAATCAGGTTAATTTTAAGGTTGGGCAGATATATGGGAGAAGCAAGCTTGCAGACCACATGATCTTTTTTGAACCTGAAGAATCTGGAAGTTGAATTCACAACTAAAACTTCCATTAGACTTACTGAAATATTTTTTTCATCTCATACTTGCCTTTTTCCTCTTCAGGTACCTCTTCTGGACAGATTGGGGCCAAAAATTGAACGGGCAAACTTGGATGGCTCTGAGTGTAAAATCCTGATTAATACTGACCTAGGATGGCCCAATGGCTTGACTTTGGATTATGACACGAGGAGGTCAGAGATTTTTCTTACAGTTGCATAGGGTTAAGGGACATAATGAACTTTTATCCTTAGCTTGGTGTATTGGAGTAGCATTGTGGGATTGGGTTGGGTTTTTTTCTCTTTTTTTTTTTTGTCTGATCCATCTTGGCTCATGAATGACTTCAAAGTAAAGAAGTAATTGTGTAGATGGAAGCTCACCTCTTTGCCTGTTCCTCCAGGATTTACTGGGTGGATGCACATCTTGATCAAATAGAGAGCTGTGATCTCAATGGAAAGCTACGGCAAGTGTTGGTCAGCCAGGTGTCACATCCCTTTGCTTTGACACAGGTAAGATTATTATTTTGCTGCCACTGTTCTCCTTGGTGTCTTGTTGAGTTTGGAGAGTGGAGCTTGGGGGCAGCAAAATGTTATAGTCTGGGGAAACCAAGGCAGCTGAGCTCCTCTGTGTACCTAACAAAGGAAGTTTTTCTTAACTCCTGTGAGGTGAAGACAGTCCTGTGAGGGGAAGCAGTTGAAAAGGTGTTTGTCTGAGGCCTTCTGCCATCAGGATGTGTTTTTGATGGGCATCTTTTGTCTGTGCAGCTAAATATGCTAGTGACTGATTTTTCTGAGCAGCAGGACAGGTGGATATATTGGACTGACTGGCAAACCAAATCTATCCAGAGAGTGGACAAGTACTCTGGGCAGAACAAAGAGACAATCCTAGCCAATGTTGAAGGACTGATGGATATCATTGTGGTTTCCCCTCAGAGACAGACAGGTAAATAGTTGGACCTTGATTCAGACAACTACTATCTGCAGACAAAAAAGAACTCTGGAGCTACAGTGCTACTGTAGATGTGAAGTGATGTTGGCATCCTTTCTTGTATTCACTGTTCATGCATCTTCCCAGGACACATTTCTTGCCTGCCTGTGATGTTTCAGTCAAGTACACCTTAACGGTGTTCTGTTACAGCTTTGATTAGCAAACGTCAGTTTCTATGCTGTTCAGCTGACATTTTTTAAAAACAGAATGTTAGCTTTTTGTTTTTCAGTCTTTGCAACTGTGTTGACTGGGCTCCTCCCTAAAAATTTCCAGTGCTTTCCTTTCAATACTCCCCTAATCCTACCAGTACCTGGCTGTTGCCATCACAGATGCAGTCAGATGAAGGGCATGCATCAGGGTGTAGTAAGTTGCTGGATTTCTAGGAATGATTATTGGCTGAGCTAGAAAGAAGGTTGTTGCTCTTAGCTCCTACCTGGTAATCTGCAACATATTTAGAAAACTGCTTGTTCCCTCCAGGTACTGATGCTTGTGGAGTGAACAATGGAGACTGCACTTGTCTCTGCTTTGCCAGGGCTTCTGACTTTTGTGTCCAGATGAACCAGATGGGCGTCCCTGTTCTACTGGTGAGTTTGCTGAGTGTTACTTGGGTAGTAACTCCCCCTGACACTACTTATGCAGTGGCAACCAGCACATCTGGAGCCCTCCACTGTATAAAACCTCATGCAGAGTCATGTAGCAGGAAGAGCCTTTCTTGCTCCTGAGGCTTGAAGAGCTGCTGACCTCTCCATGCCTCACACCAGAGTGAGCTTCCTCTTGGTGGGTGTGTGTCCCACCTTTATTGGCCCCCTGGTAATAGGGGGCCTGCCCTAATCAGGCACAGGTGGACTCACACCCACTCTTTGGCAACTCGAGGCACCTGGTTTATCTTATTTCTCTACAGAGTCATATACTGAAAGTGAGGCGGGTGTGAGCATTCTGTGCTGGCTGGGTTTGAGATAGAAGAGCTTCTCGTACAGGACCCTTCAGAACCTTTTATAGCTTACCAGACTTGTTCATCTGTCTCATAAAGTTGGCATCCTGCTTGTTTATTTTGTTCTTTTTCTAGATCCTGGCGTGGTACCCCCTGGTTCTGAACCTACTAGAGTAAGTGAGAGAAGTCAGACACCACCTGGCAGAGTGGGTACCTCAACAGCGAAACCTCTCACATCTCTGGAAGCAGTGGAAGGAAAGTAAGTGTTCTTGTTCTCTTGGAATTGGGGTGTGAAAATCACAGGTTGCCCACGGTGCAGCATGCAAGCCCCCTCTGGTTGACATCATCCAAATGTACCCTTCCCTGGCCAAGAGGCTGTTGCTTTAATTCACTGAGGCATCTCAGACATGACTTGGACATCTGAGGAAGTGGTTCTGCCCTGGCCTCAAAGGGATAGCTAGTTTGGGGCAGATCAGAACCTTTGCAGCTCTAGCATTTAAATTACAATGCAGGTAGTTAAGAGACTTTTTTTCTGCTAATTCTGCTAATTCCTTACAGCCTGCTATTCCTACTGCCCAGGAAAAAACTATGTTCTGTAATAAATATAGCTGGGTTATTTACAAGGCAGAACTTGCACTTTGTTGAATATGATGTATTAGACAAAGATCTTTGTGCTGACTCTGGGTTGTTCTGATTTTTGATTCAGCATCAATGCTGTGTACTGATAGATAGGCATATGTGTGTACCTGAGAGGTGAATCTGGAATGACTCAGGTACAAATATATAGCAGACCTATATTTGATGTGTCTCCACACAAAGGTTTATATATATGTATATAGTCCTCTCCTCTAGATACAGAAAGACACTGAAGAAGAGGTTGTGTTGGGTTGAATTGGTTGGGTTGATCTTCAGAGGTCCCTTCCAAACCCTGACAGTCTGTGATTTGTGAAGAGAAAAGAAGGCTACTGTTGAACTGGGAAATGGAAGGGATATCAGTGGTAGCTCGTTCCACCCTGTCTGTTGCCTTTGGTACCTTTGATACTGCTGATACTACTTTGAGTAATTAACTGTCCTTCTGTCATTCAGCTACTCTGACAAAGATGCCAGGCGAGGTCTGTGTGCCCATTCCAATGAGGCAGTGTTGGCAACCATGGGTGAGTTCCTTTTCTTTAACTCTTCTCCACATGAGTTGTTCCTCCAGATGTGCCCAGGTGTAGAGAAACAAGATAAACCAGGTGCCTCGAGTTGCCAAAGAGTGGGTGTGAGTCCACCTGTGCCTGGTTAGGACAGGCCCCCTATTACCAGGGGGCCAATAAAGGTGGGACTCACACCCACAGAGAGCAGCTCACTCTTGTGCAAGGCAATGGAGAGATCAGCAGCTCATCGAGCCTCAGGAGCAAGAAAGGCTCATCCCGCTACACCCAGGGAATTCTAGTCCATAGTGTTTGAAACACCAGTTTCTGAAACTCAAACCTGAATTACTCAAATGCCCTCTGAGCAGAGCAAAGTGTGTCATAAGGATGAACCTTAGTCATAGCCATTCATTAGCCCACATGGGGACTTGTCCAAGTGACACATTCGTTTGAAAAATAGCTCTGTTTTCTTTCATCCCATGTCTCATCCTTTGGGCTCTTCCCATTAATGATACTCTTCTTCACCATTCCCTTTGTGTTTAGTTGAGGATGGTTGAGTAGGGTAATTGTTCCCCACTGCAAGCTCTCAGCAAGGGGGTCTGACTCACCCTTATCCAACCCCATTACAAATATCTTGATGCTTCTTGGTTTGCTGGGGCCTGGGTGGGAGGAGTGGTCATCATATGTTGGGTTTAATTTGAAGCCAAACAAAACCCTGTGATAAACCTTGGTGTGCTGACACTTCACAAACTTCTGTGAGGTGTGAAACCTGTGTATTGGGTATTACACCAAGGTCAGTATTATCCAGTGAAAGTAGAGTGCATTAATTACCTTTGCTGTTCACTTTCAGGAGAAGGACTGCATGTCAGCTACATCATTGGAGGTCTTCTTAGTGTCTTGTTTATTTTGCTGCTTACTGCTGCTTTAATTATATATAGGTAAGTGATTTTTTTTTCCCCTCTCCTGGTCAGTAGTGAAAATCTAGGTTTGTAGGAGAAGAAAGCTCCTGAAAGCACTTAATTTTTCTTTACTGTCACTTAACAATCCCTTTGTTCTCCATGAAAAGCACTGTTTGATGACTATTTGCAAAGTTTGAGTTCTGTGCCTTTGGAGTGTTGAGCATGCAAGTCTACTATTGGAAGCCTTATTGACAACATTTTCTGCAGGGTTTATGAATTATGGACAGAAATCTGAGATAGTTCATGTCTCAGTACCTGCGTGAACTCATGTGCTTTCTGCCAGCAAACTTCACCAGTTCCTGCCAGTATAACTTTTATGGTGGCAGTGCCTTGTATTGGTAGTTGAACAGCCAGGTGAAGGCAGCATTCTGTCTCTTGAGGGTCAGTGAAGATTGCTGGAGTTTTCTGCTCACTGAGCACTCAGGAACTTTTTATCCTGGCAGTAGGACCTTGTGTCTTTTCTGACAGTTCTCTCTCTTTAGGCATAGTAAATCCAAGTTCAAAGACCCTGCCTTGGGCAACCTCACCTACATTAACCCCTCGTACTGAACATCTACCCAGGAGGTGAAGATAGAAGCAGTTCCCAAACCAGCCATGTACAACCAGTTGTGCTGTAAGAAAGAGGTAAGAGCTGCTACGAAGCAGATGGGAGCCCAGCTCAAGCTGTTGTTAAGCATCACAGGTCTTATGTGAAAATCTTACAACTTGTCAGCATTTATTTCTAGGATATAGGAGGACAGGTTCCATTCAGACTCCTATGGAGATGAACTGGCAGCACTTCTTCCCCCGAGAGCTGGAGTGAACTAGACCTGTCTGTAGTGCTCTGCCTCTTTCCCTCTCCCACAGTGTCTTGTATTTCGTTTGCATCAGGTGCTGGCCCTCAAAGAGCAGGAGTCAAAGGGAATTGTCCTCTTTGGACATGCTCCTGGTTAGTGACTGTTGCACCAAGGTTGCTTTGGACAGTTTCCAAGGAAACCAGGCAGCTAGAAGGGGTTTGGGATCAGGAACCTGCATAGCTCCTGGCTCTGCGCTTCCTGGAAGGGGTGGGATAGGGAGAGAACTGGAGCCCTTATCAAATGGAGCATTTGAAAGGCCCTGCAGAGGTCTGCTCTGTGTGCACTGGATGGAAAGGTTTAATATGATACCTTGCAGCACTTAGATTCTTTTGTTTTCTCCTCAGAAGCTTTCTTATCACTCAGATAGCTTCTTGTTTTCCCTCTTCTGCTTTCCGTTCACATCCTCACGTCAGGTATCACTGCTCTGTATGTTTGCTCCCACCTCCCTCACTCAAGCTCTGTTGTGCAGCTAAAGCACTGTCCCTTACTAATTGCTCTTTCTTGGTTTTTTTCCCCTGCTTTTATGTTCCTAAACCAGCTCTACTGTCTATCAGGAAAGTATAGGCAGTTTTCTATGACAGATCCTTTGGTCTTTGTTTTGGCTGCTCAATATTCAGTACGTGACATTTGGATAAGATAATTTCTGTAGGACTATTTGGTAGATCTCTTAGTTCATCTAGCAGGGATCACAACAAGGTTCATGCAGAGGAGAGTTTTCCCTGGCTTTGTTTTTTGAAGTTGCTGTCCAGTAGATCTGCCAAACTTTGCTGCCATTTTAGCCCTATCTACTTACAGGTAAACCAGTGTTATTTATCTGGGAATCTAAATCATTTCCATTTTTCTCTTAATTCTGCTGCTCCTAGATATACCCAAGTATGTTTCTCCACACCTTCCACTCTTATGGTTAGATCAGATACTCTAATGCTCCTTATTTGTCAGTGAGTTAGATTCCACCTCTTTAATCTCAGTGTGGTCCCTTTAGCCTCTGTTCATTGTTGTTGTTTCCCTGTAGTCTCCTTCCCTGCTATCACTGTGAGACTTGGACTCAACAGTGGTATTCCTTCTAGTGTTGCTCTTACTCCCTGGTGCTGGTGAACTAGAAAAGCCAGCTCATCCTCATTCCCCTTCTGTGATTTGAAGGCTCCTGGAGTTTGGAATGAGAGATTTTTCATTAAGGAGGATTCATCTGAGGGTGGTGAAGAATTGAAGGGAAACTTAGGATGGGTTCTGCCATTGTGACAGTCAGATCCAATGGCTTTTTGTCTGCTTCACTGTCTGTGTTCCAGCTCTGCTTTGCTCTCTGCTATGTTTTTCTGGTTTTGGGGGGTTTTTTTCATTCATCTTTCTGCTTCCTAGACTGGTCCTGACCACAGCTACACCAAGGAGAAGATCAAAATTGTGGAGGGGATATGCCTTTTATCCAGTGATGATTCTGAGTGGGATGACCTTAAGCAGATCCAGAGCTCCTGAGGAGGAATTCTCCGGGACCATGTCTGCATGAAGACAGACACAGTCTCCATCCAGGCCAGCTCTGGCTCACTGGATGACACCGAAACTGGGCAGCTGCTACAGGAAGAACAGTCTGAATGCAGCAGTGTTCACACAGCAGCAGCAACTCCTGAACGGTGTGGCTCACTCCCAGACACAGGCTGGAAACACCAAGGCGAGCCCTCCACAGAGAGCGAGGTCTAAAGTAACACACACAACTTTGGAAATGCTTGTAGCCTCCCCAGCCTCTGCTCTGCACAAAACCAGACAGGACTCTGCCTGCTAGGCAAGGAGGGGCACAGAGACCAGCCTCTCCTGTGAGGGGCCCAGAGACTGTGCCTGCCTTTCAGCAAGGAGCTTGGACAGCTGTGCTTTGTGGTTGGAGAAGGGAGGGTGGGTGGGTTGGAACCCAAAGAGACCCTTTTGGCTCATTTTCACTGTCTGTGGTTTATTTATATGTTCCTTTTTCCTGAAAGCTGCCATATTAACTTCTGCAGTGACCCCTCTGGCCCGAATCTGGTTCAGATTCTGTGTTCTCTGACAACCTGCAAGTCCTGTGCCATCCAGCTCACAGTCAATGCCCATGAACACAGCAGAGCTGCCTCATTACTGGCTCCTGGTCACAGAAGTTCCCCATGTCATTCCAGCACTGGCAGTACTCTTCAAGGCTTTGTGTTGAGGGGTCTCTGTCTTGAGAGAGAGGTCTTGGAATAGATGGGGTATACTTTGGGGCTCCAAGGGACAGTGACACAGCATCAGGTTAACCTTTTAAGGGCATAAAGAGGGTAACCATAGTTGCTGTGATTCTCTTCACAAGAGCATCACTGCTTACTTTCCCATCTGCTTGTGAAAAACTTCAAGGAATGCTCAGATGGGAGCACTGCGTCTGTTGCTGGCAATGGACACTGCTCCTGTTCTCCCCTTTCCTGTTAAAACATGTTTTATACTCTGGAAAAACAAGAGGCAGCAAACAGCCCTTTCAGAACAGCTCCCTGTGGGCACTGGAGTCAGAGTGCTGTTCTTGAGGGAAGAAGAGAATGGTTTTGTTCTTAGTGCTGCAGAGTTAATGGGAGGAAATGGAGCTCGGCGAGACCTAAAAATTCTGCTCTTGCCTTTGCATAACTGATACTTAAAAAAAGGAAATTTGCCAAGTCCCCACCAGTCCCAATTCTGCAAGGTCCTAATTGTTTTGGTCGTAGGGACCATTGATTACCTTAGTGAGGGAGAAGAGAGAATTCCTAGGTCGAGTCTTTCCCAGGGGATTGCTCAGTGCTGACAGTTCAAAACTGTTTTATTACCAGAGCCCATTTGACCTAGAATAGGAGACAAAAATCAGGGAGCTGTAAGGGACGTTTTAAAATAGTTGTTTATCAGATAGAATTGCACTTCAAGCTCTTCTGTTACCACTAAATAGTTCTCCTTGCAGAGTCATTTTTCCATCAGCTGCCCGAGCTTCGGTTGTTCTTGGTCTTTCAAGGCTTTTTACCCCTAGAGGGTGTAATCTTACCCTTGCATTTACACCCCAGCAGCATCTGGACTTGGGGCTTGCATGCTCCCAAGGACTGTCACCACTGTCACCACATTTTCAGATTCTCTTGTCACCTGTTTGTTCAGAGGAAAAAAAAAAAAAAAAAAAGATGGAGAAAATACCTCTTGATGCTTCTTCAGAAATTAAATTTACATTAAGCCTTCAAGTCACATGGATGCCATTATGGTAAAATATTAGGTGTTAGGCCAGATACTTGGAAGCAGAACTTTACAGTGAAGATTTTTCATGGCAAACTCTTGTAACCTCTTTATCTCCTGGGAAGAGGTCAATTACATTCCCACCCGTGGTATACAGAGAGCAAAGCATACATTAAGGGTGTGAGGAGGGTGGATCTTCCCTGCCATGTTTTTCCAGCTGGTGAAAAAAAAAATAAAAAAAATCCGTCCTACTCTGCTCTAATCCTGTTGATATACTAACAGTCCTGCTACCCCTGAAAAACACAACAGTTGCCAGCGGGTTGGCTGTACTTTCTACAGCAGAAGCAGCTTTGCAGAAAGGGGAGGGTTACAGCTTTGATCTGGCTAGGTGGTTTGAAACCCTGTCCATAGCTGCACCACTGGGCTGACTGGTGTCTATTCCTGTGGAAAAGGAACTGGAGCTAAGGCTTGGAAATTTCCCTGTGTTTATGTTCCCTATTCCCAGATTGATTTTTTTTTTTTAATTAGATTATTATTTAATTATTTATTTGATTGACTCCAGCCTGGGGATCATTGTTTTTGTTGGGCAGAGGCACTTTTGGATTGAGGTGTGGACTTGACTGGCAAATGAGAAAGGAGTGTGGATCAGTGACATGGCCCTTGCCTGTCCCAGCTGACTCATGCAGGGACAACACCAGAGGGCTCAAGCATAGGCAGAAGAATAGATTTGAACAGAAACCACGTGCAAGGGCAGGGGCATCAGAGCTGGGAGAGAGGGGGTGGATGGGGAGGGAGGCTCTGACTTCTAGGAGAGCGAGGTTTCTTTGGGGTTTTGGGTGGCTTTGTTTTGATTTGGGTTTTTTTTGTCCCATTAGCTTACGTGATCCTGAGGTGGGACAGGGGTGAAGGGAAACATCTGCCCAGACCTGTCACTTGAGGTTCAGTCAGCCTGTCAAAAATAATCACTGAGTTGCAAGCTGCAGGATGGAAAGGAAATCCCAGTCAGTCTTCTCAGCAGCACACAGTGCTTGTCATCTCCACCTTGATAAATAACTCTGCTGCTTCTTAGGACCCTGTACACTCCAGCCTAACAACCACTCATAACAGCTCTCTGCCCCCTTGCTCAAATGCTTATGGTGAAAAGGAGTGACAAGATGTTCCACAGCCTCTCCTCTCTCAGTGGGGTGGGCAGAAATGAGTTTCTTTTTTGCTAAAGACAGACCTGGTAAGATGCTGCCTAGGTGGGTGTGTCGTGGTGCCCCATTCTGGAGAAGAGAAGACCCTTGTTGCACTTAGGATATTAAGAATGTAGAAAGGCCCCTGGGGGATGATCTCTTGAGCACTGATTTACTGTGTAAAAAGAAAAAAACCTCTCTCCTGTCTGTCCTGAGCTAACGTTAAGTGATTTCCCTGTGTTCCTGTGTAATGGTTTTAACGTTACTCACTGGAGACATTGGACTTTCTGGAGTTATTTAACCACTATGTTCAGTATTTTAGGGATTGATGATAATTTAATATAAATTTAGCTTTTCTTAACCACTCTGCCTGCCTTTTGGTTGTGAATCACGCGTGTTATTTGAACTCCCCTTTGAAAGAGGAGCTCCCAGATGTGTTTGCTCAGAACCCCAACTTTGCTTCATGTGAGAGGAGCAAGAAGGTAGGAATGGATCTGGGTTCTGTTGATTTTTAACACGTGATTTTTGTGTTGAGAGCCAAACATCCACAGTCACACACTTCTGTGATAACTCTTACCCTGTCCCCACCCTGCTTTTTTTCCCTTCTTGTTAACATTTGAACATGGGAATGGATGAAGATATTCCTCTTTTTGGAAAGTATTAGGACTATAGTGGAGTCAGGCCTCTGCCCAGTGGAAAATAAAACTGAAGAAAAGCTAAGGGGTTTTGCTCAAGATCCCCTTATGGTTTTTTTTTTTAATCGTTGAAAGTTTAAGTGTTGCAAAAGGCTGAATAATGAATGATACCTGCACTAATTACTGACAACGCAGAACTGGTGCTCATCTTGTAGCCAATTCTGCCCCTTGCTGATGAAAGCAGGACCAGAACAGTTTTAAGACATTTTGGCTTTATTCTTGCTCATTTCACTTAAAACACAGAAGTGCAGAAGCGATTTCACTGAGCTCATGCACAAACAAAATCACTTGTTAATCAAATCGATGGTGCTCACAGGGCGGGGTGGGGAGGAGATTACAAGATTAATTAGGGTTTTGACACCACTCTCTCGCCCCTTACCTTCCCTTTAGACCACCCCTAGGACTTCCCCTTCGCTTTCTTCACCCGAAGTGAAGAAACAAACACACAGAATCCCCAAACCACGGCTGCTCCTGGCACACCCACGCGTGGTATTAAAGGCGTCAGGAAATTCACGGCCCCACGCCTGGAGCTGGGGGGTTCCCACCCCCTGAGCGCACCCAGGGCCCCCCCGTTCTCCTCCTCGCCCCTTTCCCGCCCTTCTCCTGGCACAGCCGCCGCTACCCCTTCCCCTTCCTCAGATGGCGGCGGCTTCTGCGGCCCAGCACGGCCGCCACCGGGCACCGAGGTCCCCGCCGCTCCCCACCCTCCTCACCGCGGACACGGCGACTGCCGCGGGTCCCGGCTGTGCCCCCTCGGTACCGCGGGCTCTTTCCCGGTACCGATGGAGCGAAGGGAAGAAGGGGGACAAGGAACACACACAGGGCCCTGCCCGCTGCCCCGGGAGCTGCCGGCGGCGGCCACCGGGAAGCGAGGGGCCCGGGTCACGGTTGCCGGATTCAAACTGACCAATCAGGAGAGCGGAGGGGCGGGGCGACCGGGGCCGCCGCGGGCCAATGGGCACCGAGGATACTGAGAGGTGGGAGCGGTGTTAGCGATTTCAAACCCCGCTGAGGAGCGGCCGGACACTCGCCGCGCAGACCCGCCGGGGCACAGGTGAGAGCAGCTCTCGGTGTCCCCTACCCCGCTGAGGGCTCCGCTCCTTCCTCCCTTCCCCGCCGGGGCCGCAGGAGGGGCGGGAGAGGCTTCTCTCCGCTGCTGGGCCTCTGCCTCCGCCGCCTCACAGGGGAGTGGGCGGAGGCACGGTCCCCAGCGGTGCTGACATCTCAGCGGGAGCCTCACGGTCCCACCGGCTTCGCCTGCGGCCCTTCCCGTGGCTGCTGGGGTTGTGGCCGCTGAGGGCGGGAGGCCGCGGCCTGCTCCGCGCTGTGAGGGCTGGAGGATCGGCGCTGGCCTAGGCCGGGCGAGGGGCGCTGGGGCCTGCAGGGAGCGGCGGCTTTGGGCTGCTCCGCAGAGCTCCCTCTCCTCTCTCGTGTCACCACCGTGGGCCCAGGTGTGGTGGGGAGATGCTGGGGCCGTGCTTGTGGGGTGGGCGGCTATGTGAGCCCGGGCACGGGTGAGGGAGCCGGGCTCGGCCTCTCCATGACGCCCCTCAGCAGAGGGAGGGAGAGAGAGAGAGAGGGAGGGACCTGGCATCTTCTATGCCCCGACCGTGCGATTCTGGATTGCTTTCCCTTTTAAAGTGACCTGGGGAAGATGTTCCCTGAGGTGATTCCCATCTTGGAATGGAAATTTATGAGCTCATCTCCATATCTGCAGCTCTGTTGTTGAGCGCAGGTGTTGGTCAGGAGTCTCCAGGGTCCCTCCCCAGGAGGTGCTTTCTATTGAATCTTCTCCTGTATGTGATTGTAGAGGTGCCTGGAGAGGAATGTGTCCCCCCTGTATCGTAGTCCCCCCCACCTTTCTGTTTTATTTGATTTTGCTTCTGAGTCAGGGTCTTGTGATTCTTAAGATAGTAGCTTTCAGGTGTGTCAGTGATCAAATTATATTATTTCTTTTTTGCTTGTTTTTTTGGTTAATTTATTTTGGTTTTTTTAGTTAATGTTACATCTTCCACTAATGCTAATCTGTAGTACTGTTAAAAGTGGCTGTCTGTAGATGAGAAAAGGAGGAGGTGTTGCCAGCATGCTGGGCTACCATCAGTAGGAGATATTCCTTGCTTATTTCTTGTGTATCAGAGAAGGAGTTGAGATCTATATCAAAAGAAAGCATTTAGACTTTCAAGGAACACATTGATTCAAAACTGTAAAGGTGCATAGTTCCAAATACTGAGTCTCAAATATTGAAGTAGATTAGAAGGCTGCTTGTAAAATTTAAACTTTTCTCTGGGGTCAAGTCACAAAAAAGAGTGGGTGTAAGTTGCCTTTATAGTTTTGACTCTTTGGCAGCTTATATTAGATCTGTTGGCTGTGCAAAAGTTAGAATTTAGTTTGAATTTCTTGCCCCACCCAGGCTTGGCCTTTTTTTAAACTGTGCTTCTCTAGTACTTCTCCTGTGTAAGACTTATAGATGTGACTTCTGTATTTCTTTTTTCCTTTCTGTGCTTCAGGATGAGGTAGATTTAATTTTATTTTTTTTTCAGGCCAGAAAATGGCCTTCAAGTAGCCATTGGTTCTAACTGGTTCTAAAATTGTTTTGGGTAGTTCTCAAGAATACAAGATTGGGAACATTAACTAGAGGATCTGCCATGGAATAAATTATTTGTGATATCTGTGTAAAAACAAATGAAACTTGGATTTCAGAAGTGTGGGACGTTAGAGTTGGTCAGACTGTTTTGAACCCATACTAATGCAAGACTTCTCATTTGATAATCTGATATGAAAGAAGTGAATGCACGGTGCCAGACTGCAATTCCTGATCCTTGGACACGTGTGACTTGTGTTTGGAGGGATGTAATTCCCATGCTGGCTCTTGTCCTTCCCCTGGTAAGGGGCAGTTAATGTAACCTGAGCTGCTGCAGCCCCCAGCTACCCCCGTGGGGCTGCTCCTCTCCCACACAGGTCCCTTAAAGCACTCAGGTCATGTTCCTGTTTCATAGGTAGCTCAGGAAACCTGACTTCCAGTGTCATGTGAAGATTTGTTTCACTTTTATACATCTCTATGTGTTTTATGCAGCACTATGTATAAATTTACAGGTGGGATTCACTTGGAATGTTTTAAGCTTTTTCAGTCGACTTTTTGTGTTGTTGCCACCCAGATATTTTATTGTCTGTAGACTAACACCTCTGAATGACTTATGAAAACCTTGAATAGTTCATACAATTGGAAACTGCTCTGATTATTTTGTGGAGTAGGCATAGCTGTCTCTCAGTCTTAAGTATCTAATTTGGAAGATTTGGTTGTGTAGGATTTATTACTTTAAATCACAGAATGTTAGGCTGGAAGGGACCTCAAGGATCACCTGGTCCAACCCTTTTAATATTGTTTATATGAGATGTCCCAGCACCTTGTTGAGCTGAGACTTCAAACTTTCCCAAGTGGAGGAATCCACCACTTCCCCTGGGAAACCATTCCAAGGTCTGACTGTCCTCAAGGTAATAAATTTTCCTGTTGTGTTCAACGGGAATCTCCCCAGGAGCACCTTGTGCCCATTGCCCCTCGTCTTGTCCATGGGATACTCGTACACAGGGAGACTCCATCTTCTTTGGAGCTGCCCTGGAAGTACTGAACATGGTCAGAAAGTCTCCCCTGAGCCTTCTCAAGGCTGAACAGACCTCGTTTTCTCATCTTTTCCTTGTATATAAATATAAACTTGTACATAAATAATCTCTGTATATTTATATATGATGTATTGCTAATTTGCTTGTAAACTATTTATATAAATTACTCTGCCAGAGTAGGGGAGTGTTAAGGCCATTTGCACCTGTAACAGAATCAAGATGTCATCGTCCAAGATTAATCTGGTGTTGCTGGTGATTTGTTGTAGGCTGTTCCAGTGGTTCATCTTCCAGGACTGGAGTTGTAAAGTGTGACCTGGGAAGGCCTTGTTAACCCTGGTGTTTAATTTAAACATTGCCTTGCACCGGGCAGCATTGCTGTGGTTTGTTTGAGTGAAGAGTCTCTTGACCCGAGCAGCTGAGCATTGTTTGGGGTTGTCTCCATGACAGTTGGGTTGTTGCAAATGTTGGACAGGAGCTGTCGAGCATGGGTTTGCCTCCCTGCCACGGGGTAGGTGGAGATAGGGGAAAAAGTAACTTCGATGCTTACTCAGTGGGGAGCATGGGTGGTTCTGTAGTGCCTAGAAGCTTCTTTCTTCAACCAGCTAAAAACATGTCTAAAGAAAGGTAGCCTTGCATCATAAGGCTTGTTGCTCTTCTCAGGAGGAAGCTGTTGTGACCTGATTTCCACCATGCCAGTTTTTTTGATTGTTGTCACTGTAGAAAAGGTATCGCCAGAATGTGAGTGATGTG
This sequence comes from Calypte anna, assembly GCF_003957555.1. Lineage (NCBI taxonomy): Eukaryota > Metazoa > Chordata > Aves > Apodiformes > Trochilidae > Calypte > Calypte anna. Next base: position 3,649,507 of record NC_044251.1, read on the forward strand.
CTAGAGAGATTGCTGATGAATCAGCTCCATCGGAGCCTGTCATTACCCGGTCTGGCAGCAGAACATGAACGCAGTGATGGTGCCGGGATGTTCTTTGTACCTCCTTTGGAAGGGGCCGGGTTTCTCCTTCCTCCTTGCGGGTCTCGGAACTGCTCCCTTCTTTAATCAGGGATAGCTGGGCGGCAGTGGCCCGGGATCAGCTCTGCTCCGCGCTCCGGGTGCCCGCAGCAACCTCTGTTGCAGGGATGGTGGTTCTGACCAGAACGGGATGTGACTCCAGAGCTGGGTCCCGGAGACACTGCGCTCCGGTGGTCCTTCCAGCCCCTCCGCAGGGCAAACCCCGCACCGCCGGGGCGTGCCCGCTGGGCCACTCGGTCCGGCCCCGGCCCGGCCCTGCCCGCCTTTGTCTGTGTGGCCCCGGCGCGGCCCGGTTCCCCGCCCAGGTGCGGCCGCGGTTCCCGAGCCCCGCCCGCCGGCGGGGAGGAGCTTGGCCCGGCCCGGCCCGGCGCAGCCCGCCCCGCGCCTCCCTCCCGCTGTCGCCGCCGAGCCGGGCGGAGCTGTCAGGGTGAGTATCCGGCCAGGCCCGGCGGGGTGCGGTGGCGGTGCCGGGCCCGGCCCGCCGAGGTTCTGGAGCTAGAAAGGCGGGCAGACACAATGCCGGTCGGGCGGCCTGCTGCCGCTGATCACAGCCGCGGCCTGTGCCCGGTGCCGGTGCTGCCGCGGAACGGGAAAACCTCGCTGGGCCGCGGTGTGCGGGGGAGGTGGGGCCCGCGGCGGCAGGAGGAGGAGGATGGGGACATGTGGGGCTAAGGGAAGAAGTGTCAGGGAGCTGCTCGGGAAGGTGCTGGGGAGGGGGGTGTCGGTGAGGGCTGGAGGGTGCTGCCCTTGGAGAAGGAGGGAGGTAGTGGTCATGCCTGGAGTGGGATGTCTCTGCGGGAGCTTTCCTTGGTCAGCAGTTCAGGCCGTCCTTTTAAAGAGCATCACATGAGCCTTTCTGTCTCTGAGCTTTGTAAACACCTTCAGGGATGTGGGAGCTTGCAGCTAATAAGCATGGTCCCACTCCAGCTGGCCAACCTGACTTACCAACTTGCCCGTGGTTACTGCTTCACCTTTTGCCCCTCTCTGCTCTGGAATGCTGGTTTCACTCCAGGCTTACCCATGCAATAAGAAATCACTTGTGCTCCTAGCTGTAGCAGAAAGTCAGGGGCTTTTGTGTTGTCACTCACTTTGTGGCTATTTTTTTCCATACCCAAGTTGGTTTGTTGTTGTTTGGGTTTTTTTGTTGGTTTTTTTTTTTTACTTGGGTTTTATGTTTTTGGTTGGTTGGTTTGGACTTTTTGTTTCATTTTTTTCATTAATGGTTTATGCCTTGGAATGTTTATTTCCAGAGACATAAAGTATGTATTTCCTTCACCATAACTTGCTGCTTGTGCTATTCAAATATCACTGAGCTATGGCTTATGTCTTAGAATTTAATTCTCTTTACTCTTTAATGCCCTTTCATTGCTGCTGAAGCAGTAGCTTTTCTCAGCTGCCATCTCCTCCACAACCTGCAAAACAATCCCTTCTTGGGTTTTGCCTATTTGATTATTCTGAAGTCCTGCTTTCTTTTCATGAAGAGTCTGCCTAACATCTTCTAGTTCATCTTCTGATTGAAAATGCCAACCTTTATAATCTTATGAGATTTTTATTGCTTAAGCAGCTAATAGTCTGTAGTTTTTTAACCTCTTTGTCATCAAAAGATATGTGGACTGAAATTGGAAAGCACATTTACAGTTGGATAGAAAGTTCTGACTTGCTGCTTTTGCAGGTATCTGAAGTTCTGGGTTCTTGGCTGGACTTCAGATTTGCTTGTGGCTGGGGAATTTACCAAAGCCATTGCATTATTTCACTGGCTGATTAGGCTGTAGTTCTTGGATTTGTGCACTCTTCAAAATACTATATTACAATTATGTGAATTTTTCAGCTTTTTTTGAATGACTTTAGGTTATATCTGATGAGAAGGTTTAGCTGGCAAATAGTGAAAACGTGCTGAGTTAACTTCTAAGAAATGAAACTTCATCTTTTCAGAGCCAAAGAGCAAATGTGACCCAAAACTGCCATTAAACAACATTTCTTCCTGCTAGGAAAACTGGGGGGTGCAATAACAAGGGACTATCTACTGAGAAATATTTCACCTGAAATAGGACATACAGCTATGTAGTTTACAAGAATGTACCCTGCTGTATAGGGACCTTTCAAACAGATTTTTTTCCTTTAAAATGGCCTGTCTTGCTTTTCCAGAACTTAGTCTTTTGAGTAAAGTTTTTGAGAAGTTTTCAAAATATCAAAATGTTTGATACCACTCCTGTGCAATGGTGATGCTCAATAGGTAGAGGTGAGTGGGTAGAAGTGGACAATCAGCATTTTGTTCAGCATCAAATGGCCTCCCAGTTTGCCATTCTACATTTTATAGAGAAAATGGTCTAGAAGCTGAAACTTCACCATAAAATGTAGTGAGAGGTGATAAATGCGTGCTGCAACATAAACCACCTACACTTCAGGATGCTTGTGATAGAATTATTTTCTTTAGTAGTACCAACCCTTAAAAATTGTAGCAGGGAACAACACATTTATTCAGAAGCCAAGTGAGAACCATTCAGAGCAGTGTGTGGTTAAACCAAACTTTCATGGATCATCTTCCATATTCTCTTAGGTGCTGACAAATTTGTTTCCTAAACTTATGTTCAGTGGGGAAGTCTCATGTTTGTAATGCCTGGATTTAGGTTGCCTTGTAAGTATTTTCTGCTCTTGCTGGTTTTGTGTGGCCTTCCTTTGAAAGACATCTCATTCTTTCCTTGATGGTCTTCATTTTCTCACTGCTCTATAATATAAGAACTTGCCTTGCCAAGAGCTGTCGGGGAGGATTTGTTATTCATCTTCATTGCAGATTCCTCAGCTGCCTTGCTTCTGGAATTGTTGGATTGACCATGTTATTAACAAACTTCTGTCACAAACTTTCTTCTGGTGGCTCAGTCACTTTGGAGGTCTTGTTTTCTAGATTCAACCAAAAATGATTATTGTTACTGGAAGTCTTAAATCTGTTTGTTCTGAGTTATGGTAGCAAGAAAGCTATGTAGGTCAAATATTTCATTGCTGTAAATTCACTAGGAATAAGAATCTAACTGCATTATTGTATAATGAGGCTTCTTGTTATTTGGATATTGAAAAGTAATGGCTGGAGGTTTGCATGTCTTTGCAAAGAAGCTTAAAAAAAGCTTTTTTTTTGGTCAAGTGTGAGGTACTTTATAAACATACAGAACCCAGTGGCTTAATTGAAGGGAGAAACAGCAGTCATCTTGTGCTGTTAAGTGCAAGATGTAGACCTTACAAGGTCTTGTCATTAGGGCAGGTGTGAGGAGTGAGGAAGTTGATGTTTAAGGAGCTCTCCCTCTGTGACCATGGAACACTTTCTGATAAACTGTCTGCTCTGAAGGGATTTTTGAGTTATTGGGGGTGGTGGTATCATTTTAGCAGTATTTTTAGATGCTGGATTCAGCACAGAAAGGGCAACTTAACCCATTTTATAATTGAAGCAACCATTGTAGATGTTACAACTAAAAATAGTAGGGGAAGTGACTTGACTAAACTGGGGGTGGGGGGAAGGGAAAGTGAGAAAATAGACTGTTTCATAGTTGTCTGCCTTCCCTCTGGCTGTCCTATCACATGAGTTCCCCCACCTCACCATCCCCAGGCTGAGTACATTGTCAGGCTGGGAGGGGAAATGCTAGGTCCTTTTCCTTGATTTGTAATGCCTCACTAGGGTGTGCAAGCAAGAGCTCACATTTTTAGCAATGGACAACTGGATATATGTTATGGGTTAAAAATACCTGTAAATCAGCATCAGCCTGTAGACTTGGTCCTGATTTTAGGATTTTAGTAAGATAGTCACTGTCCCACAATAGAACTTTCCTTGGCAGAACAGGTGTCTGTAGATAAATAAATGGTTTTTTTATTGTTGAGGTAGGAAGTTCATGCTGCTGGCAGTTTTATAAACGACCAATGTAGATGGGAGGCTGTCTTAGTACAGGTGCCAAAACTCTATTCTGGTGTTTCTGCTGCTGGCAGGTCTGTTAGTGCTTTATTTCTTTCTCTTTTTTCTTTGTGATTAACTATTGTCCTTCTGTTGGTTCTTTGTTTGCCTCAACAAAGTGATACAGACAGGTAATGGCTTGAAGAACCTCCAGGTTTCAGAGCAAGCTTCAGAGGTACATAATTTCCTATGAAGTTCACACTGCATATTCCTGGCAAAGGCATGTGTGGGCTTGGGCTAAGAGTGCTGGATCTAATTGTCATCTGCATCCACTCTGTAGAACTATCCCCTTCTTTCTGAATTGGTACCTCTGGATTATGGTATTCCTACTGCAAACAGAGCTTCTGCTGCTCAGCTGCATCTTTCCTGGTGGTGCTTGGCTGCAGAACTAACTTGAGTAACAGAACTCTGGGATGTAACTGCATTTGCATTAGGGCATTCCTGCATCCTTCACTCCTGGGTGAGCCATTTGAAGAGTTTTTAATGTGAATGCAGTGTCATTTTTGCTTTTGGAGGGAAACCATCATGGTTGTGTAGTTAAATACAGTTTCACCCAGGTCTCCATGTTTACTGTTGGTGTCTTGCTTTTCTGTGGGGGGGAGTGGCTTTTGTGGGGTTTTGCTTGTTTGTTTTTTGTTTGAGGTTGTGTTTGCTTTTTTTAAATAGGCAAAATGCATTGAATTTGGATCAGGAGGCTGTTCATCTGGACTTTAATTTTGAACTCTTTTTTTCAATAGTCTGAAAGAAGGGAAAAGATTACAAATGAGACAATTGGGCAGTAGAATTTCAGAACTGTCTAAACAGATGGAAGTGGGATCAGTTGCAAAAGGCTGGTGGGGCTTTTATGCAAAAAGATATAATAACTCATTTGCCCATTTGATTTCATATGATTGTTTGGGTTTGGTATGGCAATTCAAAGCTTCAGTTTTTTCTTTTAACTTTTAAGGCAAAGTACCTGGTTCTTATAAAATCCTGATGTGAAGGAATGGTGTGACCACTAATTAACCCAGAGTGAGGATTTTCTTTTTTTAATATGTTGTCCATATAAAAAGGTAGTGTGCTAGAATTAACAGCTTAGTAGAACAGGCTTCAGGTAGCCTCACTTCTGTGTATTTTGTCTCTTACATAATGAGAGTGAACCCTTCATACTCAATGATTTATAGTTCTAGGGATTAATTAATTTCTCTTTTGGCTCTCAATAAATTGTCTTTTTTTTTTTTTGAAAAAGCACAGCTCTCAGTACCATAGTCCTGTTGTTAATAAAAAGTGTGTGCATCACTGTCAGTGAAATGAGAAGGAGAAACCATAATATGCTTGAATAGATTTGTTTATATGGCTTGTCAACTTTTGTCCTGACATTGACTTTCATTACATTGTTAGTGGGCAAATGAGTAAGTTTATGGTATTGTAGGGAGACCAGTATTAATATCCAGAGGAATCTATACATATCTGAGGTAAGTTTAATCTCATTTGACTGGGTGTGTTTGGTAGCTGGTAGGAGTTTGGGCTCATTTTGGTTTTTAAATTATTGGGTGCTTGGGTTTTTCCTTTTCTGAAGTGTCTTCTAACTAATGCAGGAGGGAAGAAAAATATTTTCATTGTAGACCCTTGTTAGCCTAATTTTACTGTTCAGTTAGCTGTGTGTTATATGGCTGACAGAAGGCATTGGAGAATTTCTAGGGGTTGATTTTCTGCAAGGAACCTCTGTGCATTACCTGTAATACTTTGTAGGTTAAACTATGCACCTTTACTGTCTGA